>NC_052148.1:22107106-22407106 GCF_902713615.1 Scyliorhinus canicula | reverse complement strand
GACATTGTGAATGTGCATCTTGAAGTAATTGCTTTAGAAAAGGTGCTGTACAAATGTTCTCAGGAGGGCCAAGTGTATTACAAGAGAGATGTTTGTTCAGTAGAAGTCGGCACCCCATATTTTTTAAAAAGAGTGTATGCTATGTAGGTCAGACAAGAGGAGATGCAGCAACATAAAATCAATTGAGTCCCAATATGACCTGGGACACACATGGCCTAGTGCCGGCGTTAATTGTTAACAGGCTCCAGGTGTCTGATGCTCTGCCAGCTTTGCTGATGCAAGGTGGAGGATTTGGTACAGTATCTGCAGTTTAACCCATTCACACGTTCCATCATTGTGTAGTTTGAGCAGGCACAGAAATCCCTCAGCAATGAGCCACTATATTGTTTTGACCTCTGGTCACCCGGTGCTGCATGTCGGCTGGTCCTGTGTGGCATAATTCTTTTCTTTTGTATGCTAGACGTGTGCAGGCATTCTTGATTCCATGTCAGAGGTTTGCGGCTTCAAGTCCCAAGCAAGAATCTTGAGAATGTCAGCCACGCTTCACTGTCGATGACGTTGAGGCCATTAAATTATAGAATCCGTACAGTGCAGAAGGAGGACCTTCCATCCACTGAGCCTGCACCGACCCCCCTAAAGAACACTCTCCCATGCCCCACTCCTCCGCCCCATCCCCGTAATTGGTCATCGCCAATCCACCTAACCTGCACTTCCTTTTGGAGGGAACTGGAGCACCCGAGGAAACCCACGCAGATATGGGGAGAAAGTGCAAACTCAACACAGACACTCACCCGGGGTTGTAATTGAACTCCCTGGAGCTGTGGAGGCAGCAGTGCTAACCATTGTGCCACCGTGCCGCAACTGAGTCTGCTGTCTCTCAAAGAGACATAGAGTTTCCACAGCACTGTTCAACATGAGTAGAAGAGTTCTCCCACTGTCTTGACGCATGTTTATTCCTCGACTGACGCCTTGGGACCACTGTATCTGAGCTATAGCTGCTGACGATATAAAGATAGTGTGGTGATATGCATCACTGTAGATACACAAGGGGTTAATGTAAGTACATGTAGACTAGCTAGGCACTAGAGGGAGCACCAGAGACATGACACACAGACACTCAACCAATAGGTCACTAAGATAGAACACGGCAAATGGGCATTCACGATACACACAGAGGTGATACTACCACAGGGGGGCACTACACCAACCCATATATAAAGGACACAGCACACATGATCTTCCTCTTTCCAGTGGAGACACTTAGTGAGTACAGACACAGGGTTGATTCAACATTACACCCACCACGTAGATTGTAGCAGACTGGTTTGTCAGTCTGAGTAGCTATAGAAGGATTAACAGCAGTGGCGAACCCGAGTAGGAGAATTGTAAATAGTTCAATAAACGTATTGAAGTTATCTCCATGTCTGAACCTTCCTTTGTCAGAGTGAAATCAAGGAAGCAGCTTATGCTACGTCAAGGGACTGGTTTAGCTCACTCGGCTAAATCGCTGGCTTTTAAAGCAGGCCAGCAGCACAGTTCGATTCCCGTACCAGCCTCCCCGGACAGGCGCCGGAATGTGGCGACTAGGGGCTTTTCACAGTAACTTCATTGAAGCCTACTCGTGACAATAAGCGATTTTCATTTTCATTTTTTCATTCAAGAGCATAACAAGACAGGTAGGTAGGGAAGCAAATTGAGGAGGATTGAAAGAGTCTGCAGAGGGGTTATAGATCGGCGAAGTGAGTGGGCTGAAAATTGACAGAAGGGGTATAAAGTGGGGTAAAATGTGACGTTGTCCACTTTGACTGGAGAAGGGAATATTATTTACATGGGAAAACACTGCAGAATGATGCGGCACAGAGGTATCTTGGTGAACTTGTGTATGAATCACAAAAGTTAACATGCATTTAAAGTAAGTAATTAGGAAGGCAAATGGAATGTTGACCATTATTGCAAGGGGATGGAGTATAAAAGAATGGAAGTCATGCGAGATCCATGCAGGGTATTGACAAGCCCGCACCTGGAATTCTGTTGCAGTTTTGATCTCCTTACTTAAAGAGAGCTATACTTGCATTGGAAGCAGTCCAGGGAAGGTTCGCTAATTTTGACTCCTGCCATATCTTATGAAGAAAGGTTGAACAGATTGGGCCTATACGCAGCAGAGTTTGTAAGAATGAGAGGTGATCTTTCTTGAAACATATGAAATTCTGAGGAGGCCGTGACAGGGTAAATGTTGTGAGAATGTTTCCCACAGTGAGGGAATCTAGAAATAGTGGGCAGTGTATAAGAATAGGGGCGGGATTCTCCGACCCCCCGCCGGGTTGGAGAATCCCTGGGGGGCAGTGTGAATCCCACCCCGCTGCTTCCGACGTCGGCTGCCGTATTCTCCGGCGCCGGTTTTCAAGTGGGGGCGGGGTGGGCCGAGCGGCCGTTGTTCCCTGGCCTGTCCCGCCGGCGTGAGATGGACATGGTCCACCACGGCGGGACCTGACTTGCAGGCCGGCTCGGTGTGTCCTCGGGGGAGTGCGGGCGCGGGGGTATCCGGTCCCGGGCGGACCCCCACGGTGGCCTGGCCTGCGATCGGGGCCCACCAATCTGCGGGTGGGCCTGTGCCGTGGGGGCACTCTTTCCTTCCGCGCCAGCCTCTGTAGGGTTCCACTATGCCCGGCGCGGAGAAGAACCCCCCATGCGCGTGTGCAGGGACAGGCCGGCCGGTCTGCGCATGCGGGGAACCACGGCAGCAGTTCTGCGCATGCGTCAACTCGCGCTCCTTTGCCGCCGTTTGGCGCAGCGCCAACCCATCCAGCTCCGGCCTAGCCCCCCGGAAGTGCGGAGGATTCCGCACCTTCTGGTCGGCCTGATGCCGGAGTGGTTTGCGCCGCTTTTGGCGCCGGCGTCGGGCCATCCGGCAAGTTGCGGGAGAATCCCGCCCCAGGGGTACCCATTGAAGACGGAGATTAGGAGAAATTTCTTATCTGAGGGTTGTTAGTGTTGGAATTCTCCTCTCTTAAAGGCAGTGGAGTCATCGAATATATTCAACGCTGAGTTAGGCAGATTTTTGACCTCCAAGGGAGTTGATGGCTTTGTGGGTACAGCAGGAAAGTGGCGTTAAGCCCTCAATCCGATCCACCGTGATTTATTGAATGGTGGGACAGGCTTGATGGGCCGAATGGCTTCTCCTATTTCTGGCATTTTATAATCTCACCGGGATGATCCGGTCATTCAATTAGTTGCGGCTTCCTGTGCACAAATTGGCTACCGCATTTCTTATATTACATCAAAAAGTACTTCATTGACTGCAAAGGCTTGGATGTATTGTCACTGGGCTAGTAATCCAGAGGCCCAGGATAATGCTCTCGGGACCGGAGTTCGAATCCCATCACGGTATAGGTTGAAATTTGCATTGAATAAAAATCTGGAATTAAAAGTCGAATGATAAATATGAAACGATTGTCGTGATGACCCATCTGGTTCACTAATGTCCTTGAGGGAAGGAATCTGCCATCCTTACCTAGTCTGACCTTCATGTGACTCCAGACCCACAGCAATGTAGTTGACTCTTAAATGCCCTCTGAAATGGCCAAGCAAGCCACTCCGTTCAAAGGCAATTGGGGTTGGGCAATAAATGCTGGCTTTGCCAGCGATGCCCACATCCTATGAACCAATAGAATAGCAAGTTCTTTTGGGGAATCCGGAGGTCACGGAAGTTGCTATATGAATGCAGATTTCTCTTGGGTTTGGTTTAGCTCACTCAGCTAAATCGCTGGCTTTTAAAGCAGACCAAGCAGGCCAGCAGCACGGTTCGATTCCCGTACCAGCCTCCCCGAACAGGCGCCGGAATGTGGCGACTAGGGGATTTTCACAGTAACTTCATTGAAGCCTACTCGTGACAATAAGCGATTTTCATTTTCATTTCATTTCATTTCATTTCATTACCCTGTGGTACAGAGTAAGCGCCGTATTGGTGGTGGTACCATCCATTGGATAAGAATGACAAGATAGGACTGTGTGACTGGCTAAGTGACCCAGATGCCACGTGTTCAAACCCCACCATGGCAAGTTGGCAAATTGAGCTGACTACATTTTGTGTTTTGCGCAGCAGCACGATGAGAAAATAACTTGAGCTGCATGATTGTTGTAAAATCCTGACTCGCTCACTAACATTTCTTTGAACGATCAAAAATTTGATGGCTCTACATTGTTGGAAGAGAAGCAAGGAGCTTTTCTCCGTATCCCGGCCAAAATAATTCCTTGCAGAATCAATACCACTAACTGGTCCCTACCTTTAATTGTTGCTGTTTGCGGGAAGTGGTTGGCACCGAGTGACTGTTGTGTTTTGCCTGTAGACCTGTTATCGCATTTCAAAGTAATTAATTGCGTGCAATGCTTTGAGAACTGTTCAGTCTGACAAAGTGCTGCATAAACGCAAGTGGTTTCATTAACCTTGGCTGCTGCCCTCTGATATATCTTCCCCCACCACCTGCGTTAACAGGGAAGGACCAGGGCGGTATGTGGCACAGTGGATAGCACTGCTTCCTCACAGTGCCGAGGTCCCAGGTTCGATCCCGGCACTGGGTCACTGTCCGTGTGGACTTTGCACATTCTCTCACTGCCTGCGTGGGTTTCGCCCCCACAACCCAAAGATGTGCAGGGTAGGTGGATTGGCCACGCTAAATTGCACCTTAATTGGTTAAAAAAAAATTGGGTACTCTAAATTTAAAAAAAGAACGGGAAAGGATCGAAGGTTTTCAGTTATGGCTACATTGTCCGCACAGTTGGTCTGGAAACAGTTTTTTTTTTGCCACAAACTACCTGGTTGCTTTTGAATTTAATTTCACCGCTGGCCGTGATTAGGACTCTGAAACTCTGCATGACTAGACCTGATGCACCATAACGGATGTGCAAAGAGAGAGAGAGAGAGAAAACTGTATATCCATGTACACCAACTTTATGTTATGGGAGCGGGAGTTTTCAGAACCCCAAAATGTATCATGGAATTCAACCAACCTCTCCCTTTAATGTATTGTTGCTTTTGAAGCACACGGCTTGTTCCCCAGGTGTGGTATTACAATTATGGACACGTGGTTTTTAAACACAAAACAATGTTTATTCCATGAATTCAACTTAACCTTTTTAAATAAACATTGGATCCCTTAACACCCCTTACTTCAAAGATAGCCCCGAAAATAATACAACACTAAATAATCCCTCAAAATGTTACTTCAAATGTCCAAAAGACTTAACACCTTTACAGAGAAACGCATCAGGTTAAAGACATTACTATTATGAGTTTAAACCACCCAAATGATTCAGAGATAGTTTTTCCTGGCAGAGGTCACAGCAGAATCCAGCTCATTGCAAACACAGACACACCCAAGCTCTTTTTCTTCATGCAGCTCTCAGCAAACCAGCCAGGCACTTTTCAGCTGCTCTCTCAAACTGCAACTAAAAGCAGAAGTGAGCTCAACTCAGCGACCCAAACCCTCTGACATCACTTCAGTAATATGAGCTGCTCTATTTCTTAAAGGTACACTGCTTAAACATCCATTTCTTAAAGGTACTCTCACATGACACTTACCATCTCACTATTGCATCTGGATGGTTTATAACAACACTTGGTGACATAGCCTCAGCCACACCTTTGATCACTGCTGGCTCTTCATAAACTTGTGGAGGGACTGACGTATGAGGAAAGATTCAACGGTTGGGTCCGTAGTTCTTGGTTTTCAGAAGAAGAGGCGATATGATTGAAACATGTAAGATTCTTAGGGGGTTAGACAGAGTAAATGTTGGGAGGATGTTTCCACTCATGAGAGAGGGTAATATCAGAGGACATGGTTTCAGGATAAGGGGAGCTCATTTAAGACGGATTTGAGAAAGAGTTTCTTCTCGGAATGGTGAATCTTTGGAATTCTTTACCCCAGGAAGCTGAGGGGGTCGAGTCCTCGAACATTTTCAAGGCTGAGTTCGATAGGTTTCTAATAGTCGGGGAGTTCAGGATTATGGGTGAAGTGGACCTCGTGAGTGTTAGATCAGCCATGATCATTAAGTAGCAGAGCAGGCTCGAAGGGATGAATGGCCTCCTCCAGTTCTTATTTCATAGAACATAAAACATACATTGCAGAAGGAGGCCATTTGGCCCATCGAGTCATCACCGACCCACTTAAGCCATCACTTCCACCCTATCCCCGTAACCCAATAACCCCTCCTAACCTTTTTGGTCACTAAGGGCAATTTATCATGGCCAATCCACCTAACCTGCACATCTTTGGACTGTGGGAGGAAACCGGAGCACCCGGAGGAAACCCACGCAGGCACTGGGAGAACGTACAGACTCCGCACAGTGACCCCAGCTGGGAATCGAACCTGGGACCCTGGCACTGTGAAGCCACAGCGCTACCCACTGTGCTCCCGTGCTGCCCCTATTTTATGGGCCGTTTCTTGTGGTCTTCCCTTGACATTGGGAGTACAAATGTAATTTTGATCTGCAAATTTTGAATGCAAACTCATCAGTTGAAGGAGTTGCTCAAGATTGATCTCGGGAACTGGTGAATTTCACAAAGTTGTTGTCTTAAGTGGTGCTTCAAACAATTTTGGATTTAGCTATGTTAATTGGACTCAAGTAAATGAAAGTAAGGAGCAGAACCAAACACGTTTTTTTAAAGCAGATTGATCATGTGTTGACTTTAACTCGACTGTCATAATGTCATATCAGTAACCAGTATTACTCCCTTCAGTGACAAAAACATGACTCCTAAAAAGGATTTAGTTTTGAGTTCATGAGAACATAAGGTGGTACGGTGGCGCAGTGGTTAGCATTGCTGCCTCAAAGCGCCAGGGACCCGGGTTCAATTCTAGCCTTGGGTGATTGTGTGGAGTTTGTACGTTCCCGCATATCTGCTGGGTTTCCTCCGGGTGCTCCGGTTTCCTCCCACAATGCAAAGATGCGCATGTTAGGTGGACTATGGGGAAAAGGTTGGCAAGTGGGCCTAGGTGGGATGCTCTTTCAGAGGGCTGGTGCAGGCTTGATGGGCCGAATGGCTTCCTCCTGTGCTGCAGCGGATCCAATGTTTCCATTTTAGTGAATTTGTTGCTGGGATGAGAGGGCTGTCCTCTGAGGAGAGATTGAGTTTACACTAACGTTTAGGAAAATGAGAGCTGATCTAATTAAAACACACTATTCTGAGGTGGCTAGACGGCGAACATGATGAGAGGCTGCCTTCCCTGGGTGATGACCGTAGATCTTGTCAGAATAAGGGGTTGGCTATTCAGGATGGAGCTGAGGAACTTACTAATTCAGAAGGTTGTGAATCTTTGGAATTCTGTACCCCAGAGAGAACAGGAGCAGGAGTAGACCGCACGGCCCATCAAGCCGGTCCACCATTTAATAATATCATGGCTCGTCTTGGGCTTCAACTCCATTTTTCCGCATGCTCCCCAAATCCCTGAATTCCCTGAGGCACTAGACATCTGTCCATCCCAGTCTTAAATGTATTCAACGATGGAGCATCCACAATCCTCGGGTAGAGAATTCCAAAGATTCACGACCCTTTGTGTGAAGACATTTATCCCCATCTCCCTTCTGAATGATTAACATTCTAGAATGATTTAAAAAGAGAGGTTGAGATCGATTGACTCTGATGGAGTGTGCAAGAAGTTCAAGTTGAGGTAGAATATCAACTGTCATCTTCTTGAATAATGGAACAGGCTCAAGGGGATTCATGGCCCTTTAATCCTTTATAAATGATGTTCTAAACTATGCCTGGGAACCAGATTAACAGCAGTTTGAGGGTTGCTTCTCTGAGCTGAGTGTTGGTCGGCAGCTGTGGCGCCACCATCAGGGCCGGAGGAGGGAAAAAGGATGCATCTTTGGTGCCGGTATGTGGGAGTGAGGTGTATTTGTGGCAGTCCAGTTTTCCCGGTTTCAGGTGTGGCGTAGAGAAATAGGGGATAGCAGCAGGGTGGCACAGTGGTTAGCACAGTTGCTTCACAGCTCCAGGGTCCCAGGTTCAATTCCTGGCTTGGGTCACTGACGGTGCGGAGTCTGCACGTTCTCCTCCTTTCTGTGTGGGTTTCCTCCCACAGTCCAAAGATGTGCAGGTTAGGTGGATTGGCCATGATAAATTGCCCTTAGTGTCCAAAAAAAAGGTTAGGTGGGGTTACCGGGTTAAGGGGATAGGTGGCGGTTGGGCCTGAGTAGGGTGCTCTTTCCAAGAGCTGGTGCAGACTCGATGGGCCGAATGGCCTCCTTCTGCACTGTAAATTCTATGTTCTATGAATGTGTTAAACTTTAACTTGAACCTTCCTCCCCTACTGACCCAACTTTCTAGTTGGGATAGCATCAATCTTCCTCTTGAAAATTGAACCAATGAAATAGAAATCAATTCGAAGATTCACTTGCTAACTAGTGGGCAAGATGAAAAACTTTAACAACATGTTTCTCTTTTCAGCAACATGCACATTCTGTACTGCCAAGTGACTGTAGAAATAAATCTCTTAAAAAGAGCATACCTGGCAGCATCTTGGAATGAGAAACAGAGGGGGTGATTCACCACCCCCCACCAGCTCCGAGTTGCGCAGGCACACTTCTCAATATTCGCGGAGAATACGTGTTTCTGCTGGATACTGAATGGAGTATGATGCCCCCGGCCTATGGCACCTGATGCAATCTGGTTCACGCCCGTGCTGGGTGTGAACAAGACTCATAAGATCTTTAAACAAATTTAAATATGGGCAGCACGGCAAGATTAGCAGGAGAGTCAAACTCAAGTAGGAGAATTGTTAACTGTTCAATAAATGTGTTAAACCTATCTCCATGTCTGAACCTTCCTTTGCCAGAGTATACATCAAGGAAGCAGCTTATGCTACATGAAGAAGCATAACACAACAATGGGGATAGGGTGGAAGTGTGTACTTACGTAGGGTGCTCTTTCCAAGGGCCAGTGCAGACTTGATGGACTAAATGACCTCCTTCTGTACTATAAATTTTATTCGATGATCCGTGACCCAATGATGTAGGCTGTAGCTTGGGAAATGCACAAGTCCCCACTTGAGCCCTGGAATGAACTGGTTGCATAGAAGTTCAAGTTTGCAGTGACCTTCACGACCACTGGGAGTGAGTGTCCCCCTCCACGGGGTGTCAGGTCCGCGTGGACATGGCACAGGTGTCTTTGTTGAGACAGAGTCTCCTGTGGTACATGCTGTCCGTCATTCCGACAGCACCCCCATCCTCATCCTCCTCCCCCGGGCCACAGCGGGACCCCCGAGGCCTGAGCCCCCAGACATCAGCCGGGTACGTTGGGGAGAACATTAGGTGCCTTCCCCTGAACCATACACTTACCCTAAGGCCGTGAGGATATCCCCAGGGCTGATGTCCAGCTCTGGAGTGTTTGCTTGTTGGCTGCTGCCCATGAGAATCCACTGAAGTAAGATTTTATTGGCAAAACAGTCAACAGTAGCAAAGATTCGAAGATCAACGACATAACAATCCACATGTCACGCTAACCATTAATCAACAAGGAAACATCACCGTTCCATTTTGGTACCAATAAAATCTATATCAGCACATTTTCACAAAAAACAAACAAACACACGGTATCGACCCTCGCAGATTCCTCAACAGAAACGGAGGATAAGCCTGAGAATGTGTCCAGAAATTTGTTGTAGAAATGATCTGTCCATCAATGTGTTACCTGTTCCACGTATCAGGGCCATTCTCCATCCAGGAGCCGCAGCTGTGCAGGCCCCTCCCACACGGCCCAACCTCACCGGAACCACATCCTGGTATTCACATATTCCACTGGCACTCGAGGTGTACTTGAACATCCGTGATTTCCAGCGTGTTTAACCCACGGCGACGTGCCAGTTACAGGCAGCACTTGCCACACCAGCAACAAAAGCATCAGCAATCAGCAAAAGCATTTCTTCAACGATGCTAGCAGTGGCCCATTTGGAACAATGCCGTGCAGCGTCGTCTTGCTTCAAATAGGATTGCCTTCTGAACTGATATGTCGCCACGGAGCCCGGTGTTCCAGGTCCCAGAATTCTCCTTCTTTCCGGTTCCAGAAAAGGAAGGAAACGGCAACCTCAAGGTATCTGCAGCCAGCAGCAGGAGCAAGCGGCAAACACCACCTGCAGCTGCGAAGTGCTCTCGCAAGTAACCAGGCCCATTCCTCATCAGCCTTCAGTTGTGAAGCTAGAGGCTGCTCACAGTCAAAGGGAGTTAAAAGTGACCTTCAGCATAGAACCAAGAACACGGCTCTGCCCTGGAAGTGCTACGTAGGACAGGCCGCATCTGTACTTGCCCCCGTTACGAGTATTTAACGACGGCTTGAAAGGCCTCACAGGTGAAAAGCCTTCTCAACCCCCCCCCCCCCCTCCCCTCCACCGATCAAGCCCAAACACCAGAGCACTGAGCCAGCACCTCCGGTACCCTTGCGCTGCATGCCAGATAATGGAAATGGCTGCTCACCACCTCAGTTCCCATCAGCAGCCATTGCGCCAGCTTCATGTTTTTACAAAGGTGTAGGAGACAACGGCCACGTGATGTCTTGCTGGGGAGCCGGTTAATTCCCGGGAGGCCGTTGCATTCAGCTTCGATCTCATTAATCAGATGGAAATTAATTCAATTGAGGGTTAATGACATGCTCGCCATATTTGGGTGTGATCCGGAATTCGCCATCCGGAGCGGGGCTGGTTGGTAGCAAACTGTTCCGCGCCGGCTGCAAGTCTCGATTTTGTCCTTGCGCGCTATTTCACCAGCGTGCCCAGATCAGTGCCGGGGGCAACGCGGTGTTTAAATTGCGCCCAGAGACATTTTTGGGGAGAATTCCACCCGGAGTTAATTCAGCATTTCTTTAAGCAGTTGCAGAAACAGCGTGGTGGGGGTGACAGGTGTGCAGGGGGGTGGTGCGGGGGGGGGGGGGGGGGGGGGAGAGACTGGGATTAAAGTCAAAGGGAAGTTCTTTGGTTTTAGTTATTCTTTCACGGGGCGTGGGCTTCACTGGCAAGGCCAGCAATTGCCGGCCATACCTAATTACCCTTGAACTGAGTGGCTGCCTGGGCAATTGCACAGGCAATTTAAGATTCAACTGTATTGCTGTGGGTCTGGAGTCACATGTAGGCCAGACCAGGTAAGGATGACAGATATCCTTCCCTGAAGAACAGTTGTGAACCAAATGGGTTTTTACAACAATCGATGATAGTTTCATGGTGACCATTCCTGATACTCGCTTTTCAATTGCAGCTTTTATTAACTGAATTTAAATTCCACCCGTTGCTCTGATGGGATTAGAATCTGTCTCTGTAGAGCACTAGCCTGGGCCTCCAGATGACCTATCCAGTGATATTACCACTGCAGAAACTTGTCTTTGTGATTGTGTGTAAGTGTTGAGGAAAGAGATATGGCCTAACGGGGCAACACGGTAGCACAGTGGTTAACACTTGCTTCATAGCGCCAGGGTCCCAGGTTCGCTTCCTGGCTTGGGTCACTGCCTGTGCGGAGTCTGCACGTTCTTCCCATGTCAGCGTGGGTTTCCTCCGGGTACTCCGGTTTCTTCCCACAAGTCCTGAAAGATGTGCTGTTGGGTAATTTGGACATTCTGAATTCTCCCTCTGTGTACCCGAGCAGGAGCCGGAATGTGGTGACTAGGGGCTTTTCAGAGTAACTTCATTGCAGTATTAATGGAAGCATAATTGTGATAATAAGGATTATTATTATAATCAAGTATGACAGAAAAAAAGAGGGTGAACAGTAAGGAAGAGTCAAATGGAAATCTGAGATGAGCTGGCATTCCTGGTGGGACATTCTTGGAATAAAATTCCTTCCAGGTAATCACACTGTTCTAATCTACTTCCTTTTCCTACCCGAGCAGGGTTTAGACTTCCTACGCATGGGCAAGGGAATGATGGATGATTTACGACGCAGGTTGCCAAAGTATCTGTCAGATTATACTGATGGTGAGTACACATTATTTTCAATGAATGATCTTCTAACATATTTACTCGGACATGATTTTTGTTCTTAGATTTAGAGTATCCAATTCATATTTTCCAATTAAGGGATAATTTAGCGTGGCCAATCCACCTACCCTGCACATCTTTGGGTTGTGGGGGTGAAACCCACGCAAACACGGGAAGAATGTGCAAACTCCACATGGACAGTGACCCAGAGCCGGGATCGAACCTGGGACCACAGCGCCGTGAGGCAGCAATGCTAACCACTGTGCCACCGTGCTGCCCTCTTGGGAACATAATTTTAAGGTGATTGGAGGAAGGTATAGGGGAGATGTCAGAGGTCGGTTCTTTACACAGAGAGTGGTGGGTGCGTGGAATGCACTGCCAGCGGAGGTGGTGGAGTCTGAGTCATTAGGGACATTTAAGCGACTCTTGGACAGACACATGGACAGCAGTAAATTGAAGGGGTGTAGGTTAGGTTGATCTTAGATTAGGATAAATGGTCGGCATAACATCGTGGGCTGAAGGGCCCGTACTGTTCTATGTTCTACATCAACCGTGGCATTACTGCAGCTGATTCAGAGATATGTGATGGACAGCAAGTGCAATAAATGAAAATCACTTATTGTCACGAGTAGGCTTCAAATGAAGTTACTGTGAAAAGCCCCTAGTCGCCACATTCCAGCACCTGTTCGGGGAGGCTATTACAGGAATTGAACCGTGCTGCTGGCCTGCTTCCAAAGCCAGCGATTTAGCTGTGTGCTAAACAGCCCCTGTGTTAATACCTGTGTTAAGTGTGAGCTACACACCAGGCTTTTACTAGATCAACAGCCACTGTTCAGTTCTGAATGATAACTTGGAAGTAGTGCAAAACCAAATAGCTGTGACCATCAGTCATGAGAACGTAACTCGTGAAAGCAGGCCGCATGGGCAGAAGGGTGGCACAGTGGTTAGCACTGCTGCCTCACGGCTCCAGCGACCCGGCTTCAATTCTGGCCTCGGGTAACTGTATGGGGTTTGCACGTTCTCCCTGTGTCTGAGTGGGTTTCCTCCGGGTGCTCCAGCTTCCTCCCACAGTCCAAAGATGAAAATGAAATGAAAATCGTTTATTGTCACGAGTAGGTTTCAAATGAAGTTACTGTGAAAAGCCCCTAGTCGCCACATTCCGCCGCCTGTTTGGGGAGGCTGGTACGGGAATTGAACCGTGCTGCTGGCCTGCCTTGGTCTTCTTTCAAAGTAAATGATTTAGCCCTGTTCTAAACCAGCTCCTGGGCAGGTTAGGTGGATTAGCCGTGATAAATTGTCCCTTTCTGTCTAAATGGTTAGGTGGGGTTACTGGGTTAGAGAGATAGGATGGAGGCAGGGCTTAAGTAGGATGTCTTTCCAAGGGCCGGTGCAGACCCGATGGACCGAATGGCCTCCTTCCACACTGTATATTCTATGCTTCTATGACTCGTTGATATAAGATCCTCTCAAGATCAAGGCCAATCTATCTCCGGCCCATTTTTCCAGCCCACCCCGCGTCCCTCGATTGATTGATTGAGTAATTTATTTATATTTATTATTTCGTAGGATGTGGGCGTTGCTGGCGAGGCCAGGATTTGTTACCCAGCCTTAATTGCCCGGGCAGTTAAAATTCAAATTCAAGGGGGGGGGGGGGGGGGGGGGGGGGGGGGGCATGGGTGGTACGGTGACACAGTGGTTAGCACCACTTCGTCACGACACTGAAGATCTAGGTTCGATCCCGGCTCTGGGTCACTGTCCGTGTGGAGTTTGCACGTTCTCCCCGTGTTTGCGTGGGTCTCACCCCCACAACCCAAAGATGTGCAGGTTAGGTGGATTGGCCACACTAAATTGCCCCTTAACTGGGGAAAAAAAAAGAGAATTTGACACTTTGAATGTAGAAAACAAAATTCAGGGGGCAGTTAAGAGTCAACCCTTTGCTGTGGGCCTGGAACGACATGGAGGCCAGGCCGGGTAAGGGTGGCGGATTTCCTGCCTGAAGGCATTAGGGAACACGATGGGTGATGACTCGCAGGCAGCGGGTTCCAGGTCTTTACAACTTTGCTGCATTTTATTTTTTTTAAATGTTCTTCCTCACACTCCCACTGAATATCTTCTCCAAATCAGTGTTGCCTGGACTTTATAACATCATTTTACACTCAGTGAAAAAGAGTAGGAAAAAGTCAGACGGTATTGAGATTCCTGTGGGAGACGGGTATCCAAAGGCCAATGTTGCCAATTGGCTTCTGGTCCCTTCCCCATTTCCACCATCTACAGCTGTTTTACTGCCTTCTGATCTCTGTCACCTTGCACTCCCTGCTGCCGGATCCTGCTCCATCTCTAACCCTCCAGCTTTGAAGAAAAAAGGAATAAAATTCATTAAGGTAAATGGATGGATAATCATTAGCCTGAAGAGGTAGGTAATTTCCTGATGCGTGTTTCTGGAATGTCCCAAGGGTGCAGATGCAACAAGGAATCATTGCATTAGTACTAAGTGTGCTGATTGAATGCTGGCATGTCCATAAACAAACAGAAATTACCTCATAAAACGCTCATTGCTTATGCAGTTTTCAATTCCTTAATCTTAAAATAAAAGCTTCGGAAGGGAGCAATTTGTTTTATTCCCCCCCCCCCCCCCTCCCCCACCACCAGCCCCCTTTCACAGGAATTCTAGATTCACAAGGTTCTTTGTTCACCTGTTGTTCGTGAGTATATTTGGCTTCAGCACAATTGCTAATCTGTAGCTCATGGGTATGAATTTTTAAAGCTTCAAGTGAATTTAATCTCTGGTTTCCTTCAAGTTGTTTTCCAGTGGTTGGAGGTGGGTGGTGGGGGGGGGGGGGCAGGGGTCGGGCAACCTTTCAAATTGTCAGAAGGCTCCCGTTTCCCATTGTTTTGACTCCTATTGTAGCCCAGCTTGCATTCTGGAACATTCTGCAAAATTGGGTGGTGGGCGTGATTGGAAGTTGCAGCTGTGAAGTTGAGAACATCCAGCTTAATTTCAGTTTTTTTTTGAGATACACTGCACCCTTGAGATTAAAGATTCAAAGGACAGCTTGTTTAGAAAGACATTTGAAAATGTGTTTAGTGGGCTGAAGGATAGTAATTGTGGGCAGCACAGTAGCATAGTGGCTTCACAGCGACAGCGTCCCAGGTTTGACTCCCAGCTTGGGTCGCTGTTGATGCAGTCTACACGTTTCGCCTGTGTCTGCGTGGGTTTCCTCCGGGTGCTCCGGTTTCCTCCCACAAGTCCCGAAAGACGTGCTTGTGAGGTGACTTGGACATTCTGATTTTTCCCTCGGTGTACCCGAACAGACGCCGGAATGTGGCGACTAGGGGCTTTTCACAGTAACTTCATTGCAGTGTTAAAGTAAGCCTACTTGTGACAATAAAGATTATTATTATTAATTGTCCCTCGTTGTGGCTCAGTCAGTAGCACTCTTTTCCCATTGAGCCACAAGCTGATGAGTTCAAGCCCCACTCCAGGACTTGAAAATGAAAATTGAAATGAAAATCGCTTATTGTCACGAGTAGGCTTCAATGAAGTTACTGTGAAAAGCCCCTAGTCGCCACATTCCGGCGCCTGTCCGGGGAGGCTGGTACGGGAATCGAACCGTGCTGCTGGCCTGCTTGGTCTGCTTTATAAGCCAGCGATTTAGCCTTGTGAGCTAAACCAGCCCCAACTTGAGCACAATAGTCTACACTGACACTCCAGTATGGTATTGAGGAAGAGTTGCACTGCCAGATGTACCATTTTCCAGATGAGACATTACACAGAGGCCCTGTCTGCTTTCTGAGGTCAACGATCCCGTGACATTATTTCAAAGATCAGGGGAGTTATCCCCAGCGACCTAGTTATTATGAATCCCTCAACACCACAAAACAAACCAATACTTGGTAATCCTTCAACAGCACCTTCCAAACCCATGACCTCTAACATCTAGAAGGACAGGGGCTGTTTAGCACAGAGCTAAATCTGTCATTGAAAGCAGACCAAGACAGTCCAGCAGCACTGTTCAATTCCCGTACCAGCCTCCCCGAACAGGTGCCGGAATGTGGCGACTAGGGGCTTTTCACAGTAACCTCATTTGAAGCCTACTTGTGACAATAAGCGATTTTCATTTCATTTCGCAAGGGCAGTAGATACCTGGGAACATCACCACCTGGAAGTTCCCCTCCAAGTCACTCACCACCCTGACTTCAGCCTGACTTGGATATATATCGCCGTTCCGTCACTGTCGTTGGGTCAAAATCCTTGAACTCGCTCCCGAACAGCACAGTGGGCATAACTACACCACGTGGACTGCCACAGCTTAACATCACCACCTTCTCAAGGGCAATTGGGAATGGGCAACAAATGTTGGCTTAGCCAGCGACACCCCCATCTGGTAAAATAATAAAATATAATCACTTGTTATTTCTGAGAGCTTGCTGTGGCCAAATTGGGCACAGCAGGGGCAGCATAGTAGCACAGTGGTTAGCACAGTTGCTTCACAGCTCCAGGTTCAATTCCCAGCTTGGTTCACTGTCTGGGCGGTGCCTGCACGTTCTCCCCGGGTTACTGGTTGTGGGGATAGGGTGGAGGTGTGTGATTGGGATGGGTGCTCTTTCCAAGAGCCGGTGCAGACTCGATGGGCCAAATGGCCTCCTTCTGCACTGTAAATTCTATGAAACCAGTTCTGTCAGGCTGCTGTCCAATTGTGGAGTAGAAAATTAACTGTCACTATCCACACCCGCCCCACCGTGTATATTTGCACCTCCAGACCTAGCCTAACTGACGGGGGAAATTATCTTTATGGGATTATCATAACTAACAGCATTACACGGGTTAATGCAGTACCATGAATAGCCACTAGAGGGAGATGCAGATACAACTATATGAAGCAGTGATGCTGGATCTCGGGGGAGGAGTGTGTGCAGGAGATAGCTAGTGAAGGTCATAAGGGCAGATAGCGTGAAAAGGTTAGATTATAGTTTATACCAGTAGTGAGATTAGCAGTAGATGAGTGTAGTCAGATTGTTATTGATCAATTCTGTATTCTAAAAAGACTGTTGAAACCCAGTTTAGTAGCGTAAATAAAACCATAGCTTTGTTTAAGTAAAATCTATACTGTGGTCTTTGTGGAGCACTACGCCAACCATCTCAAATAAGCAACACAAAGAACACCACAACCTACATACGAGTTGGGACCAGGAGTAGGCCACTCAGCCCATTGAGACTGCTCCGCCAATCAGTAATGACTGACCTAGTCATGGGTCACAGAGGTTACAATCCTCCACTTACTGCATCTTGCTGGAGGGATCACCCTGCTTTTAACCAGGGACTTTTGGTCGCAAGTTAGTTTAACGAGACTGTTTGCTGCGAGATCCATCCGGCCTTCCACTCATTGGGTGACAGTGATGTCAACGGATACAAAGAATCAGCAATTTGTTTAAATCTAAATGGCACTTTCTGAAGTGAAAGGCAATTTTGTTTGCGGAGGCGGGTGGTGTGCAGGGTTTGAAAACACAATGTAGCGTCATGTAGCAGCAGATTAAGGAGTCACGCAATACAGGTCGGAATCTGTAACTAGAATTATGATTAAAGCATCAACTCGAGTTACAGATTGCTGTGCATCTGAACTACTTTTGGCATTTCCTTTTTTCTAACCTTTATCCTTTGGGGGCAAAAACATTTCACATACAATGTTTCCTAAAATGTGCCTCACTGATTTGCCTATTGGCTAGCAGACCTATGGAAAAAGCTAGCAAATTTCTCTGGCCTTAACCCTTCTGAGGGTAGCAGAGAACATTCTTCTACCTTGTATTTATCTGTAAGTATTATTTATAAATTGAAATTAGAATCGAGAAGCTCGCTGAGAGATGAACAGCAGCTGACAAACCAAAATCAGGTGACGTTTCGCATAGAACAGTACAGCACAGTACAGGCCCTTCAGCCCACTATGTTGTGCCGACCATTTATCCTAATCTAAGATCAACCTAACCTACATCCCTTCAATGTACTGCTGTCCATGTGCCTGTCCAAGAGTCGCTTACATGTCCCTAATGACTCTGACTCTACCACCTCTGCTGGCAGTGCATTCCACACACACACCACTCTCTGTGTAAAGAACCTACCTCTGACATCTCCCCAATACCTTCCTCCAATCACCTTAAAATTATGTCCCCCTCGTGACAGCTATTTCCACCCTGGGGAAAAGTCTCTGGCTATCCACTCTATCCATGCCTCTCATCACCTTGTACACCTCTATCAAGTCACCTCTCTGCCTTCTTCGCTCCAGTGAGAAAAGACCTGTCTCCCTCAACCTTTCTTCTTTAGACATGCCCTCCAGTCCAGGCAGCATCCTGGTAAATCTCCTCTGTATTCTCTCCCAAGCATTCACATCCTTCCTTTAATGAGGCGACCAGAACTGGGCACAATATTCCAAGTATGATCTAACAAGAATTTTATAAAGCTGCAGCAAAACCTTGCGGCTGTTAAACTCAATACCCCTGTTAATGAAAGCCAACACACCAGACGCCTTCTTAAAAACCCTATCAACCTGGGTGGCAACTTTGAGGGATCTGTGTACGTGGACCCCAAGATACCTCCGTTGCTCCACACTTCCAAGAATCTTGCCTTTAACGTTTAGATTGTAAAATTTCCTTTCTCTAAAAGGGAAATCGCCGAAGAATGCTGAGTGTCATTTGCTGCTTTCTGATTGGACCTGGCTTGCCAGTATCCTCCTTGAAGCCAGCTCCACAAATCTCCTGCAAAGTCAACGACGATGGACTGGACATTGTGACTGGACGGCCGAAAAGTGTCTCCCCCGCCAGCTCCTGTTTTCTCAATTTTCAAATCTCCAGCGGTTCTAGGGGAGGACATAAACATGTCAAAGAGACTCTGATGCTCTCCCTGGAGCCCGGCAGCGTTGATATCAGTGACTGGGCGGAGCTTGCCGCTGATCATTCAAAATGGCGACAGGTTGTCCATCGCGCTGCATCACGATCCGAGTCCCGACGTCTTAATGATGAGGCAGAGCGGCTGCAGTGAAGGAAAGAAAAGGAAGTAAACCCTGCTCTCTGGATTCCGCTGCCTCTTGCGACATCCTGCCCCACAAGTCCAAAGAGCTATGGATCAAGAATTGGCCTCTTCAGTCATATGCAAAGGCCCATAGCAGGAATTCGTGACCCTGAGACAAGGTGATCCTTCAATCGAGTGTCAGCTCATGACTACCTCCGTTTCTCCAGCCCACCCCATAACGCATTTGAGCTAATTCCCCTGTCCATATCTCCAGATCAACAACCACTTTCATTTCTACAATGAGGTGAGGGGGGGGGGGGGGGGGGGGGTAACTCAGTTTGCAGTATATCCAGCTGGATGTGTTCTTGGTGAAGAAACCGCTGAGCTATACTCATTTCGCAGCCTAGTCCCTAATTTCTCCGTCTGTTTTTACATTGTAATCCTCTCTGTGTTCTTCAGTTTTCCGACTTGGTCTCTGCACCCCAACACCACTCTCTTCCCCCCACCCCCCCCCCCCCCCCCTCAATTTGTCCCAGTCACCAGTGTCACTGGAATTATCTTTTTAAAACGTCTCCGCCTTCCCACATCTTCCTTCCTCTTCACCTCTTAAAACAAACTCTAACTTTCCCACCGGTTGACATCCTTTTTCTCCTATACTTCCCCTTGCTATATTTCCCTGAATCTTTATTGCTGCATGTTTCCAGTGTCTGGTTTTTATAACATTTTGATCACTGCTTCTCCAGTTCTGACCTCTTGCAGCCCACCCATCCCAATATTCATCGTGATGCCAATATTGACAATTTCTTCAACTGCCTAGGCCGAAGGCTCTGCAATCCCCTCCCTAAATGTGCCCCCTTCTCGACCTCTCCACGTAGACGATGCTCCATTCCTCAATACCTACCCCTCTGACCAAGCTTTGGCCAATGTCACTGGTTTTCAACGTCATTTACAGGATACGGGCATGGTTGGTTTAAGTAGAATTTATTGCTCGTCGCTAGTTGCCCTTGAGAAGGTAGTGGTGAGCTGTCTTCTGAAACTGCTGCAGTCCCTGAGGTGTAGATACATCCACAGTGCTGTTAGGTAGGGAGTTCCAGGATTTTTAACCCGCCACAGTGCAGGAACGGCGATATATTTCCAAGTCAGGGTGGTGAGTGGCTTAGAGGGGAACCTCCAGGTGGTAGGGTCCCCAGGTATCTGCTGCCCTTGTCGTTCTAGATGGTAGTGGTCATGGGTTTTGGAAGGTGCGGTCTTAGGAACCTTGGTGAGTTCCTGCAGTGCATCTTGTGGATGGTACACATGGCTGCTACTGTTGGTCGGTGGTGGAGGGAATGTTTTTTTGGATGGGGTGTAATCAGGCTTTGTCCTGGATGGCGTGAAGCTGATTGTGTTGCCGGAGCTGTGCTTATCCAGGCAAATTAAAAAAACATAGAAATTTAGAGTACCCAATTCCTTTTTTTTAAGCGGCACTTTAACATGGCCAATCCATCTACCCTGCACATCTTTGGGTTTTGGGGGTGAGTCCCACGCAGATATGGGGAGAATGTGTAAATTCCACACGGATAGTGACCCGGGGCTGGGATTGAACGCAGGCCCTCGGGGCCTTAAGGCAGCAGCGTTTTTAAAAAATAAATTTAGAGTACCCAATTATTTTTTCCAATTATGGGGCAATTTAGCATGGCCAAGCTACCAATTCTGCACATCTTTTACGTTGTGGGGGTGAAACCCACACACACGGGGAGAACGTGCAAACTCCACACGGACAGTGACCCAGGGCCGGGATTCGTTCCCGGGCCCTCGGTGTCGTAGGCAGCAATGCTAACCACTGTGCCACCGTGCGGCCCCCTGAGGCAGCAGTGTTAATCACTGTGCCACTCTGCTGCCCTGTAACCACAGTATTTATATGAACTAGTCCAGTTCAGTTTCTGGTCAATGGTTACCCTCCAGGATGTTGAAAGTAGAGGATTTTGTGATGTTAATGCCATTGAATGTCAAGGGCAGTGGTTAGACCCTCTTTTGTTAGAGATGGGTGGGTGACGGGGGATAGGCCAAGTGGCTGGGGTGATGCCCGCTGGCGAGGCATTAGGCGGCCCACCCAGGGAAAGGCCCACTGTGGTCCCTACAGGGGTGCTGGACGGGGGCTGCGGAGCGTACCACTGGCATGGGAAGTGCCAGCCAACAGTATCCCTGGCAACGGGGATGGGCGCCAGGGCCAGAGCGGGGGGGGGGGGGGGGGGGGGGGGGGGGGGGGGTAGGGGGGGTGGACACCTGCTCCCAGTGCTGCCATCAAGATGACGGATGCCCTGTACATTTACGCGACGGGGTCCTTCCAGACTCCGAGTGGGGACCTCGTAGGGATCTTGAGTGGGATCTCGTAGACCTCGGTGCACAGGTGCATCCGTGCCATCGCAGAGGCTCTATGTGCCCAGTCAGCTCAATGCAACCACTTCAATGTGGACCAAGCCCACCAGCATGCCTGGGCAGCGGGGTTCACCACCATTGCCGACATGCCCCGGGTCTAGGGGGCGATTAACAGAATGCATGTCCCCCGACGAACACCTGCTGGTGACAGGAAGCTCTACACCAACCGGAAGGGGTTCCACTCAATGAATGTGCAGCTGACATGTGATCATCAGCTGCGCATCATGCACTTCTGCACCTGATACCCGGGCAGTGTGTTAGACTCCTTCATTCTGGCACATCCGGCCACCCCTTACACCCATCTGACAGAGCACTCAGGCAGGTTGTAACAGCGTGAACAGGTGTTTAATGTGACAATATATATACAGATTTGTGCGCTAGCCCCTATTATTAAACTGTGCCCTGCATCCATGCCAACTCTACTGATGTCTAACTTTCTGGTCTTACCGGCCCTCACACTATGTCTAGGTGGATCCCCAGACGGTACATCAGGAGTGGAGGCGGCCTGCTGTGATTCCCGCCCTGGGGCCTAGATGGGCCCGGCTGCTACCAGGTGTCTCAGGTGGCTGGTGCCACCCTATCTTGCCCGCTGCCCACCAGATGCGTTTGGGACAGGAGGGAGGGAGTTTGAGGTGCTGCAGTGTTCCGGCACCTCTCTTGTGGGAGTCACCGGCACAGCCTCACCATCTACTCCTCCCTCGGGGTGCCCAATGGACCTCGGCTACACTGTGGGATGGGGGTGCGAGCAGAGTTAACCCCAGAGGCTCCCCAGCCACCTGGCGCTGCCAGTCCTGGAGTCCGCTCTCGTCCCGACCAGGGTCTGCATGCTCGTGACCATAGAACACAGGGAGTGGACCATCACCCATTGACTGTGCCACCATCTTCTGGATTTGTGTCACATCAGCGAGTGACTGTGCCTTCTCCCTCTGCATCTGTGCCACATCGGCGACGTGGGCAATGCCGCTGACGCTCCCAGCCATGGCCTGCTGTGACTGGGCCACGCTGAGGAGTGCCGCTGCAGTTTCCAGGTGGCTCTGGCACATGGTTGCCTGTGAGGCGGCAACCCTATCCTGGGACTGGGCCAGCACCTGCACAGAATGCTCCAGGCCTTGGACATGCTGATCCATAGCTAAAACCGTCACCCCCAATGCCTCCACATGGATGCCAGCTGTGCGGTGATGGTCTAGGTGACCATGGTCGGCACCACCTCCTACCGTTGCACGTGGTTGGACTCCTCCAACTGCACCTGCAGGTGCTGGATGCTCACCGGCACCCCTCATGTAGGGCGCGATTCTCCGAACCCCGCGCCGGGCTGGAGAATCACCGCAACCGCGCCCCGACGCCGGCACGCGATTCTCCAAGGTGCCGAGAATCGGTGCCATTTGCGCTGGCGCGTTTGATGCGGCGCCGGCCGTGAGCCGGTGGAATCGGCGGGGCCGCCGATCCTTCGGCCCGAATGAGCCGAGCGGCCGCGCGGAGAAAGCAGAGTCTCGCCGGCGCTGTTCACCCCTGATCGCTGCCGGTGGGAACTCTGCGCGAAGGGTCGGGGGGGGGGGGGGGGGCGACCTCTGGAGTGGGGGAAAGCACTCCTTCTCCGGACCGGGGGGGGGGGGGGTGGGTGGCCTCTCTCCCCCCCCCGGCCTACTTTGTTGCACGGCCGTCACCTGAACCCCTCCGGCAGGTTGCTTAGGGGCCGGCGCACTGAAGAAGTCCCCCGCGCATGCGCAGGTTGGTGCAGCCCAACTGCGCATGCGCGGGTTGGCGCGGCACTCATTTGGTGCCGGGAAGGGTGGCTGGAGCGGCGTGAACTGCTCCAGCGCTGTGCTGGCCCCCTGTGGGGGACAGAATCGGTCGACCCCGTGCCCATTTCACGCCGTCGTGAAACGCGACGGCGTTCACTTCGGCATGAACACTTAGTCTACATTTTGGAGAATCCCCCCCCCCCCCCCCCCCCCCCCCCCCCCCCCCCCCCCCCCCGTAGTCCCTGGCTCTGCGACTGCATTTCCAGAATTGATGGGCCTGTCCGTTCCAGAAGCCCGAGACCCACCTGAACAACAGCTAGTTCCTGGGGTCGGCCTGCCCTTTGCCATCTTGGGTGTTCCTACCTCCACCTGCTATGCCAGATGTACTGTGTGGTGTGCGTCAGATAGTGTCCCAGGAGCCCCTTCATTAAAGTGCCCAACCGAGATGAGTGTCTCCAGGATGGTGGAGGGTGTTTGGAGACAGCTATGACAGGGAGTCAGTGTCATCCTCCGACTCGAGCTCTGGGGTGTCCTGAGTCTCGGGTCGAGGGCTGGTGTCCGAGGGGCTCTGCCCCTCACTGCTCAGCTCACAGAGGGGGCTCAGAAAATGATAGTGTTGGACAGTCCGACATATGCAGCCCTGGGGGTGAGTAGCTGGTGGCTTCAGTGGCCAGGGCGCCTGGCCATGGTGGCTGGTATGGGTGCCGGCATGTGGTGCAAGGTGGGGGTTCGGCCGCCCTCCTGGTTGTGGGGGGGGAGGGGGTTACGGGTGTGTGGGACGCAGGTTAGTGCCAGGGGCACAGTGCTGCTTCCTCACCCTGGCCACCCTGAGGAGGTCGTGCTGTTTTTTCCGGCACAGTTGGGCAGTCTGGACAGTCTTGCTCACGGCGCTGACCGCCTCTGCCACCTGTGCCCAGGCACGACAATGGCGGCTGGCAGCCTCCTTCCCAGGCCGGGGTACAGGGTCAACCACCTCTCCTCCACCATGTCCAGGAGGGTCTTGAACTTGGTGTTGATGAATCTTGGTGCCGCTCTCCTTGCTGCCATCTTGTTGGCTGGCATGGTGTGTATGTGGAGTGCAGTGTGTATGTGCAGCTGCAGCTTGTCAGCCTCCTGAGTGTCAATCGGAAAACTGGCAAATCCGCACTATTTCTTATTGGAATCCATTGTGTTCCACATGCCGCCGGTACTTCCCCTTAACAATAGCCGAATCGTTGCCAGGAACTCCACGAATCCTGTGCCGGTGTCAACACTTAGTCTCAATTCTGCCGACAACATTCAACAATGGAGCATCCACAACCCTCTGGGGTGGAGAATTCAAAAGAGTCACAACCCTTTGAAGAAATTTCTCCTCGTCTGAGATTCAATTGTGTGGTGCTTTATTCTGTGAGACCCCCCCCCCCCCCCCCCCCCCCCCGTGTTCCAGATCCCCCAGCCGGGGGAAACAACCTCTCAGTCTCTACTCTGTCGAGCCCCTTAATAATCTTGAGTGTTTCATTAGCTCACCCTCCTTCTCAACTCCAGAGAATAAAGACCCAAATTACGTAACCTCTCTTCTTAGGACAAACCTCTTAGCCCATGGATGGATTTCGTGAACTTTCGCTGTACTGCCTCCAATGCGAGTATATTCTTAAACATGGAGAGCAGAATTGCACACAGTATTCCAGGTATGGCCTCGACAAAGCCATGGCCAATTGTCGTCTCTCTTCTTGTATTCGAGACCCCTTGCAATAAAGACCAATGTGCCATTTGTCTTCCTAATTGCCTGCTCTATCTGCACGTTAACCTTTTGGAGTTCCTTGTGCGAGGTCACCCAAGTTTCTCTAAACATCAACAAAAGGGATATTGCTCTTCTGTACTTACGAACAAATTGAATAACCTCTCGCCTCTCTACCCACTCATTTAACTGTCTACATCTCTGCAATATTTTGTGTCCCCCCTCACACTTGCGTTTCCAGCGAGCTTTGTGTCATCGATAACTTGCGTTCCAATTTTCACACCTGGTATCCGAGCAGTGTTGCTGGATGAGTGGGAGTCTCTCAGTGCTTTGTGCTGAGTGATTAGGTGAACTCTTGAGGTCGAGTGAGGCCATTTGGCCCATTGTGTTAGCGGCAGGGGGCTCACCATTTAATCCCACTCTCTTGCTCTTCATACTCCTATAATTTTTTCCCTTCAAGGGTTTATTCCCTTTTGAAAGTTACTGTTGAATGTGACTCTCTTCCCCCACCACCCTCCTATGCCGCCTGACACTGACTGGCCAGTCTCTCACTTGTCGCCCACCCTCTGTCACTGGAAACTGCTTTTATTTAAGATATCAAAGCCTTTCTTGATTTTTGCATGTCTCCAATATAGCGCAACTGGCTCTGTTCTTTAAGCAGTCACGTTTATGAACAGGGGGGTCTTGTGGACTCTACCTACCCGGCACCAAATGTCATAGCTGTTCTGCACAATAATGTTGAGTTTATACAGCCCAACCTCTTTTTGGCATCTGTTGATCAATCTGCTTGCTAGGATTTACTGTCCTTTCTCTTTTGGCAGAGAATATTTTAGGTTATCCCAAATTGAGTACGGTCCGATTAAAATCAAACTATTATCCCTTTCGCACAGTGTTTATTTTTGGAGAGCCTTTCTTTTCTGGGAATGGGAATGGTGGTACGGCTGAAATCGGGCGTTCATTGTGTGACAGATTTGTTGATATTTAACCACAGTAGCATCCGATTACGCAAGACCTGACAAAACCGTCGGGCTTCCATACTGAGAGTACAGAAAGCACATACAAACACGTTCAAAGGCTTCTGTTTCCCATGGGCAGCAGGATTCACACCTCTGAGACCCTTCCCATCAGGTGTGATCCCAGAAACTAAGCTGTCAGTACAGGACTGCAGAGGAGGATTATACAGCCGGCGGTGCCATCTTTCACATGAGACATTATCCCAACGTTAAGAACCCGGCTGGTATTAAATACGAAGGTATTCCAAATCCCTGAAGGAAAACTTGGAATGCCAATTCTTAACTGCTTATTTTGCAATTTGTTGATGTGAGGAAAGTGATACAAACCAGTGAAGAAAGTTGCAGTCGCGTTTGTAAAACATCAGGAAAGGCAACAATACAGAACAATAATTACATTTAACTACAATAATAGCTACACTACACACAGTACACTTAAATTAGTCCCATTCCAAATATCTCCCCTATCCTAAATTTCAAGACTATACCCCATCCCCCCCAAAACAATATCCCATAGATTTTAGACTTCAAGCAGAACTCCCAAGTTCTCTGGCTGGGATTCTTCAAAACGGCGGCTAAGTGTTGACGCCGGAGTGTTTCATGCCGGCGTCAATGGGCCTCTTTGTCCAGCGATTATGTGGCCCACAGGGGGCTAGCACGGTGCCGGAATGCTCCACGCAGCTCCAGCCTGCACTGCCGCGCGACATGGCGGACCCACAAAGCGGGCCGGCGCGGAAGAAGGTAGGCCCCTGCCAGACCGCGTGCGCCTGCCAATCGGTGGCCCCAGATCACGCGTGCCCGCAGATCGGTGGCCCCCCCGCCCCCGGAAACTGATCTCCCCGTCCTCCACCAGTACAGCCACCGCAGCCGCGATGCCGAGCTCCTGCCAGGTGGAACCACGCGTGAACCACGCCGGCGTGAACTCGGCTGGTCGTCCGCGGAGAATCGCCGCGGGGGCCTCTTTCAACGGCCCCCGACCGGTGCCACCACGATGACGTGTGCGCGACTGGTGCCGATTCTCCAGTCCCCGGAGTTTTGCGCCCTGGCGTCGGACCAATCGTGGGTCTGACTCACCATTTTCCACCCCCGCGCTGAGCGCGATATCGGCGCGGTTGCGCGGATAATTCCGGACTCTGCCTTTTTTCAACCCTGACCTCTCATTTATTCTGCCTTTTTTTTTTGTTCTTTCACAATTCCCTTCACAATCTAATCCTGCTTGTCTAATTCACCATTAATTTGGTGAATATTGTTTGCCTTCACTCTCTCCCTGGGAAACCATTGTCGACATTTCTCTGCCCATGGTGTGATGTCCCAATCTGGACAATCGGGTTATTTTTTATGAACTTAGTCTCTTAATATACTTGAGCTCGGGTAACAGTTTCCACCTCTTCCAAAATATCGAGTAAAGATCTGCGAACGTTGGCATTAATTCGTACTGTGGCCTCGGCAGGTGACTGCATCAAGAAAAGATGGTGGGCCAGAATCCTCTGCAGCCAGCCATCTCACACCAAACTCCGTTAGGTGAATTTATTCCCCTTCAGCTCAATTTCTGGCCTGCAGATTGCTGAAGGTGCAAGCTGAAAATGGATCATAGAATCCCTACAGTGCAGAAGGAAGCCATTCGGCCCATAGAGTCTGCACCAGCCCTCTGAAAGAGCACCGTACCCAATCCCCTGCCCTATCCCTGCAACATCATAACCCCAGCTGATCTGCACACTAAGGGGTGATTTTTGTTTTATCCTGACCAATCCACCTTACTCCACATTTTCGGACTGTGGGAGGAAACCGGAGCACCCGGAGGAACCCCACGCAGACATGAGGAGAACATACAAACTCCACACAGACAGTCACTCAAGGCCGGAATTGAACCTGGGTCCCTGGCTCTGTGAGGCAGCAGTGCTAACGCCCATATCATCTGAGACCTTGGTGAACGACTGTATCCAGACTGCATGTCCATCGTAATGAGAGTTAGGGATTGAGAAAGAATCAAAACTGAGTAGAGGAATTAGAATCAAATCAGCAATGGAAAGACTGGATTAAAAGAGAGAAAGTAAAAAGCCAGAAAGGAGAAGCTGGAACAAGATCGAAATGGTGAAGAGAACATTCGAGGAACAGATTACGAGCGGCAGGAATGAGGCTCCAGTTTAAATTGTTCCTTGTTGGGCTGGAGGGGTTGAGTGACATCGGAGGAACAGGAACCACGTCCCGTAAAGGGCTGATTGAAACTCCCAGCCTTCACTTTCTATGGCGAGTTTCATTTACTTCAATAACCCACGTGCAACAATTTCTTACCCAACGAGGATTTTGAGTTCCCACTTTCTCTAGGTTAACTGCAGAACAATGCAAATCAGCCAGCAATTTGCGATGATTCACAGCGCGTATTTTCCTCACTATAAATTACTGGGTTACATGCACAATACATCATTATTGTCCCAACAAATTCTGGGCTAACATTGCCATGGAGACAGGATCATAAAATCTTAAAAGCAAAATTGATATGTCATAAATCTTAATTAGGTAACCAAACAACCTGGAGGCTTTTGTTTGCATTATTCATGGTGTTATTAATGCAGGCACTAAAATTAATTGTAACAACGTTAATAAAAAAGAAAGGGGAACAATGTAGACCTGCAACAAAGGCCATAAATGCTGCAAATCATCGGGTCTGTCAGCATCTGTCCGGAAATAAGTTAGAACATGACTTTTTTTAAATGCAGATGTTGACTGATGTTTACTTCCAACAATTGTAATCCTTTTAGTTGTAACAATGCATGTTTCAAAAATATCTTGCCTGGAACAAACTTTTGATAAATATAATGTTTTCCATCACATTGCCAATATTTTGACATTAATTATTGGACACCAATGACCACAGGAAGGTCTTGAGGGCTTCAGACTGATCTCCGAGACCTCTGCTTTTCTTCAACCCTGACCCTGACCTCTTTTTTTATTCTCCCACTTCCTTTTCTTGTGACCACTGACCACCAGGGGGGAGGGCACTTTTCCTCCAGAAAATGCTCTATTTTCCTTTTCGGATGTCCCCTGAGGCCAACCTCTTTGAACAAAGCTTTTGGTTGCCTGTCCAAATACTTTCCTGGTACGGCTTCAATGTCAGATCTTTAGTTCGATTAGACAATTCAGAAGCACGCTGGGATTTCTCATAGAATTTTTTTTTAGAATTTACAGTGCAGAAGGAAGCCATTCAGCCCATCGAGTCTGCACCAGCTCTTGGAAAGAGCACCCTACCCAAGGTCAACAACTCCACCCTATCCCCATAACCCAGTAACCCCACCCAACACTAAGGGCAATTTTGGACACTAAGGGCAATTTAGCCTGGTCAATCCACCTAACCTGCACATCTTTGGACTGTGGGAGGAAACTGGAGCACCCGGAGGAAACCCACGCACACACGGGGAGGTGCAGACTCCGCACAGACAGTGACCCAAGCCGGAATCGAACCTGGGAACCTGGAGCTGTGAAGCGATTGTGCTATCCACAATGCTACCGTGCTGCCCAAATTCTCACAACGTGGTAAGGTACCATAAGTCCCTCCACCATCTATGTGGGGAGCCGCACAACTTACAAAAACACATCGATGAAAGCTGTTTACCGCAGCTTAATGAAGAGGCTGCATGACTCACCCACAAAATCTTACTCATCATTTCTCCCTTTCAGATGCTGATGAAACGCTGCAATGTAATATAATTGACTTCATGTGATGCAGGCATCATGTTAGTTATGGATGGTCAAGGCTGAACTTACTTACTTTTTTGTTTCTGGCTTTGAATGTGCTGAAGTTGACTTATGTGGAAACCTCCTCTGAGTTGAATTTTGTCCTTTCTTTTTAACCCCAGGTATAATTGGTAGCAATAAATCCATCAGGAAGTACATCACCACTATCTTGTTTCTCTACTGCATCTGCCTGCTGCCAACAATAGCTTTTGGTTCTTTGAATGACGAGAATACCAGAGGATCGATTGGTAAGATTTGATTTTTAAATTTGTTTCCCAATTCAGGGGCGATTTAGCGAGGCCGAGCCACCTGGCCTGTGCATCGTTTTGGGTTGGTTTGGGGAGGGGGGGGAGACGAGACGAGAGGGGGAGAAGAATGTGCAAACTCCACACGGACAGTGACCCAGAGCCGGGATCGAACCCGGGTCCTCGGCGCCATGAAGTTGATTGGTAAGATATTAAAGAAAGTCTGCTTTTGTTCAGTAGGTTCGCTTGATGCAGGATACAACAGGAGTAGGCCATTCAGCCTCTCGTGTCTGTACTGCCATTCAGTGAGATGGCGCCTGATCCATGACCAAACCCCATGTGCACCCACCTTTGTCCCATATCATTTCATCAATCCTTATTTTTGAAATGAACAATCGGCCTGTCATCAGTTGCCAAACATGTGAAGCACTGTTTCCAAGTTTCAACTCAAAAAGATCGGGCACTTATTTTTAGACTGTGTCCCCTTGTCTTAGACTTCTGAACCAACAGAAAGAGTGGGCGTGGTTTTCCGCTCGACTGCTGACAGAGCGGGAAAACCAGCATGCAGTAGGCTTTCTCTCCACATCCTCTGGCACTCTGTCCACAGAAAACCTGGGGGCGTTACCTCCACAGATTGGGGCACCCTTCCGATCTGTGATGAGGTTTCTTTATGCGGGTGGGATGGGGGGTGGGGGGGGGGGGGCTCCACACATGACGGGGAGCCCTTTAAGCATATGTCAATTTATTTACATGTGATTTAAATGAGGTTCCCACCGTTCCGACGAGGGGTGGGGTGAGTAAGAGAACGAGATTTGCGCTGTCATCAGGGGTCTTCCCCAACCACACATAAGGGGAAACCCCTGCCAGAGTCCCCTTAGCGCTGCCCCTTTCATGTGCCCACTTGACATTGCTCACTGGGAGCATGCGTTGTGGGCGGACACTATGGCGTAAATCCGTTTAATTCCATCAAAATGTATACAAGTTCATGAAAATCAGGCTCACGCTCTCACTGGGGTGTTACTAAGAGATCTCGCTGGTGCGAGGGAGGCGGTGACGTTGTGGTATTGTCACTGGACTAGTAATCCAGAAAGTCAGAGTACTCTGGGGACCCAGGTACCAATCCCACCATGGCAGATGGTGAAATTTGAATTCAATAAAAATCTTGAATTAAAAGTCTAATGATGGCCACAAAACCATTGTCGATTGTCAAAAAAACTCATCTGGTTCACTAATGCCCTTTATGGAAGGAAATCTGCCGTCCTTACCTGGTCTGTACCAGCCTCCCCGGACAGGCGCCGGAATGTGGTGACTAGGGGCTTTTCACAGTAACTTCATTGAAGCCTACTCGTGACAATAAGCGATTTTCATTTTTCATTTTCTGGCCTACATGTGACTCCAGACCCACAGCAATGTCTTTGATTCTTAACTGCCCCTCAAGGGCAATTAAGGATGGGCAATAAATTTTGGCACCGCCTGTGACACCAATGTCCCATGAACAAATAATAAAAATAAAATAATCCCATTGTGGCCCACTCGCGAGATTTAGCAGCCACACCACACCAAATGTGGTTGCTATATATTGCCCAATATTATCCCCAATTTCTTTTGTAAGCCACGGTTCAGCAACATTTCCTCTTTTACTTTTGTGCCGGACACGAAAGAATTAACCTTGTCATTCATACACACGTTTAAAAATGCTTCATTGTCTATCCACCGTCAACCCCTTTAATAAGGTTCCCCAATCTATCCGTGCCAATTTGCGCCTCATAGTTTCCTTTACTTAGATTCAGGGCCCTAGTTTCGGATTTGACGACTTCACTCTCCATCATAATGAAGAATTCTGTCACGTTATGGTCACTCTTCCCAAGGGATCCCACACACCAAGATTGTTAATTAATGCTTTCTCATTGCACAGTATCCAGTCTGGAATAGCCTGTTCTCTGGTTGGTTCCTCAACGTGTTGGCCTAAAAATCCATTACTTCCACACTTCAGGAATGCCTCCTGCATTATACCATTGCTAGTTTGGTTTGTCCAATCTATATGCAAATTAAAGTCACCATGAAATTACCCTTATTGCATGCATCTCCGATTTCTTGTTTAGTACCCTGCCTTGCATCTCCACTGCTATTTGGGGGGGCCGACAGACAACTCCAACAACATTTTCTGGCCCTTGGTCTTAACTCCACCCATACATATGGTGTTGATTTTGAGCCTGTATTAGCCGCCGGCGATACCGACGGAGGGGGCCCAAAATCTCACGAGTGTCAGGACACGAGATTCTCACTGGCGAGATCCCCTTTCCCAATTTTCCGCTCCGCTCACCTCTTCCCACCCAGAAAGGGCAGGGACCTCATTTCAATCGATTTTGCACCGAATGCCCCAGAATCTGGAACGAAAACAGGGCTGAGCGGCTGGGGGGCTGCTCGCCTCGGCCAACGATCTGTGCAGTGAGGGGAGGATGCACCGCCATGACTTTCCTGAACCCGAATTCTTCCTCGCTGTTATCCATGTCGCTAAATCGAGTCCCAACACTGCAGAGTTGCACCGAGGTCGAGGAGAAGGCTGCGAGGAAAGAGTCGTTTGAATGAAATGAGAAATGAAAATCGCTTATTGTCACGAGTAGGCTTCAATGAAGTTACTGTGAAAAGCCCCTAGTCGCCACATTCCGGCGCCTGTTCGGGGAGGCTGGTACGGGAATCGAACCGTGCTGCTGGCCTGCTTGGTCTGCTTTAAAAGCCAGCCATTTAGCCGAGTGAGCTAAACATAGTGATGCTAAGTTGTATTAGGATGCGTTCCAGAGCTTTAAAGTCCTGGGTGGCCCCGGTCATTGCATGGTGCGTTGCCCATGCGTATGCCGGATTAATGATCAACTTGAATCCTATTTCATCTCACAATTGTGCCAGATTTCCCCCATTTTCTTTTCCCAAACTTCTGCTCTCCATTCAAATAAAACTACTTGTAGTCAGCCTTTTACCAGTTTTGGAGTCTCCGGTATTGATTGCGATGCTGGATTTAGTTTTGTTTGACTTGTGACGCTGTTTTGTCCGCTGTCTCCCGCTGCTCTGTTCAGGGCCTGACCCTTTTTGTATTGTGTCTTTTATTTGGCACTTTTAACTTTGGCAGCCGCCTGCTGCAATTTCTGCAGCTGATTTTTAAAAAACGGTTTTGGGGACGAGTCACGTTCAGTCTTTTCTTTGGTGCTGCCTTTCACTTCACGCGAACAAGAGAAGGACAGATGCAACCAAACCATAATAGAGGACGGTGGCCAATTAGCCTGCCTTTCTGCTGGAGTGAAAGGTCAATGATTCATTCCTTCTGAGAGAACCGGGAAGACATTCTGTCCTCTCTCAAACCAAACTTCTGAGTGGGAGATATATTCAAAAAAGACGCTAATTCTCTGGTCTTGGGAGTCGCGGATGAAGTTGTTATTTAATAATAATCTTTATTGTCGCAAGTAGGCTTACATTAACACTGCAATGAAGTTACTGTGAAAAGCCCCTCGTCGCCACATTCCGTGCCTGTTCGGGTACACAGAGGGTGAATTCAGAATGTCCAAATTACCTAACAGCACGCCTTTCGGGACTTGTGGGAGGAAACCGGAGCACCCGGAGGAAACCCACCCAGACACAGGGAGAATGTGCAGACTCCACACAGACAATGACCCATGCCGGGAATCGAACCTGGGACACTGGTGCTGTGAAGCCACTGCGCTACAGTGCTGCCCTATTTATTGCCTACCTTGAGTTAACCTTTGTGAGCTGGTGAACCACCGCTGTGCTGTGTGATGAACGTGCTCCGCAGTGCTGTTTGGGCAGTCGTGTACATTACTGATCCCCTGAATAAGATTAAATATATTTAATGCATGCCAAGTATTTTATAGTGAGCTATAGAAAATGCTTAATCATGTCAATAGAAATATCATCAGCTTCAAGTGGTAAATGCAGAAGTAATATTTGCACTTGGGAAACAAAGTGAGCGAACGACTTTCCCCGTCAATATTGTGAGCAATCAGCCCGCACCTCACTTCACTTCCCCTTGCAAGTATTATTTCAGTCATACTGGTAGGGAAAGATCCACGCGGATGGAAATCAACAGAATCTGGTAACCCCGCACATGGGCAACGGTCAACAAAACGTCTCGTGGGCTGCACTCAGAACCCAGGTGTGCCACAAGAACCCGCCGGGCCGGAGGTTACCCGCCGCTGCGTTAGGGAGCGGGTTTCTGGGGTTTCTCACCGTGCCAATGAAGAAATGGCGACCACGTGGCCACTATGTTATGGGGGTGGCACTGGAAGCTCCCGACTCCAATCCCGGTCTGACTAGGGCAAGCGGATAAATTGCCCGTGATGTTGCCCACAGTCAGATGTTGAATGGAGAATCCAAACCTATGCTGGCGGGTGCTTGGATAATCGGACTCGGGCAGAGATGGGGATGGAAGAGGGCAACGACAGAGAGATGGGTGAGAGCGAGGGAATGGTACAGCAAAGGAGGGCAAGGTGAGCAAACGCTCTGCAGTATTGGGTTCTCGGTGGAGGAAGTGGCCACAGTTGATGCTGAATGAGAGGGTTTTCTGTTTTGTGCATGGTGCAGGAGCAGTTGATTGCTTGGTTGCTACTTTCCTGCAGAGATTTTCAAAATCCATCTTCCACTTTAGTGCCAAAGACCTTTGGATTTTCCCCTGACTTCTGGTCTTTAATCCCTTCAGTTCTGTACAGTTTCTTATCTTCTCAGTTTCCCATTTTTCTTCCAGAGTGTATTAAAATTATAGAATATCTGGGTGGGATTTTCCGACACTTCCCCCTGATGGGATTTTCTGATCCCAGCGAAGGCGATGTCCATGAGCTACCCAACACAAGCACAATGCCAGCCTGGCAATTTGGCACTGCCAACCTGGCACCCTGGCAGTGCCACCTGGGTGAATGGGTTTTCCTGTTCGCACCCTTCACTCCCAGGAAACCGGCAGTGGGGATCCGCCATTGGCAGGACCGGAAGATCCCGTTGGCAGGAACAGGTGGGAAACTTTGACCCTAGTCTTCGATCAAGGAACAAGCTGTTGTTTGTAATCAGAAAGCCAGCGGATATTGGGAACTATATTCAATCGCTGTTTCTAAGTGTATTTTCTAACCTCAGTTGTTATTTTGCAGATGTGCAGAAAACCATTCTTGCCCAGTGCATTGGAGGAGTGGCCTATGCAGTCTTGGCTGGTCAGCCAATGGGTATAGTTTTAACAACTGCACCCCTGGCCTTATATATCCATGGTATGTTGTATCCCATTGACCTACACCTATGTCATTGTTTCTTTTTTAAATGGTCATGTCTTTTTTAATTCTCCATGTTGACTGAACGAAGTACTTTTTAAGTATGGCTGCTATAGTCCTAGTCCCAGAACACTGCTTAAATTTCTCCCAGATTTCTGGAGGAGGTGGGAGAGGGATGACGATGTGCCTGACCCTGCACTGGCCTGATTCTAGCGGTGATGTACTGTGCAGAGAATGAGAGATGTAAAGGTGTGTTTTACTGCAGTCAGCATTAGATGTCGCCTCTATACTAAAACTCAATTGACCTACATGGATATCCAGTCTGCAGATGTCTGTAGTGCCGCTGTCAATCCTCAATGGATTTGTAAGCCACTCTCAATCTCTTTAATTCTGCATTCAAGATGTTCAGTGTGTCCTTGAATGTCGCCAAAACTCGTGCATCAATGGGCGCATGGGGCAAGATGTCTCACCGGGACAGAGGGCTCACTGCCGCTGTGAAACGTCCTGCCCCATATTCCCAAAGATCTAAGGGTGGGAAGTTGTCTTATTCGTTCATATGCCAACCCATGGACAGAAATTCGCCAACCTGAGTAGACGTCATCCTCAAATCGAGGGACAGCCAAGGGGTAGATATCTTCAATGACGGGCACCTTTTTAAGGGGAATCTGGGACTGCGAGAATGGGCTAGAGGGAAATGGTGATTAGATTAGTTAAATTAAATTGGGAGGAAGCTGACATAAGTTGGACCAAAAGGCATTCTGTATAAGGCTGGTAACTTGCTACGTACAGGTCCAAAGATATGTTGCAGTGCACAATGTGTAAATCGTGCCTCAGCATTGTACGTGAATGGCTGCTTGGGAAAGATCAGTTCTGCCAATCGCACTACATTTGGTCCCTGTAGCCTTTCTCCTTGTTTGCAGCGGAACATCCTCTTTCTTTTTTACAATAATGGTTGTATTTCAGGTGGATTAGTTTCGCCAAGCTGATTATTTTAGCTGGGCTACCTCACTTCCTCATGGGAAAAGGAAAGGAATGGAAAAGACTTTGGCACCCATGTGCTCCCTTTTAACTGATGGCCAATGTAGCATGTGCATTGATAAGACCCATTAGCAAGACCTGTGTTTCTACACCCCCAGTTTTTCATACTTTGCCCAAGTACCTTGTTCAAAAGATACTGCACAAATTCCAAAGCTACTGTGCAAATTCCAAGTCCATGTACCACAGGGTGGAGTTTGTTCAGTTCCATAATTTTATTTTATAGAATGGAACCTGGCTCATGAATGCAGGTCCATAAGACGTAGGAGCAGAATTAGGCCACTCGGCCCATGGGGTCTCCTCCGCCATTCAATCATTACTGATATGTTTCTCATCCCCATTCTCCTGCCTTCTACCCAAAACCCCTGATCCCCATATTAATCAAGACATTGATCAAAGTGGTCTTTTGACCATTTGAGCTACCTTCCCATCCAATTAATCACTAAGGCTGTGTGCCACATTTAATTTCCTGCCCGAGAAGTGATGGACCAATAGACCAAATTATATCAATATAGAGTTGTGGATAAACATTCCCTAGTTACCAATTCCTCGCTACCAGTAGCACAGGACATGGAAATGACCAGACCATCACCAATGAGCATTATTTGGTCATTGTTTTCTGCACTTATCGGCAGCAACTTCACCCTAGATTTTTATTGACACTTTTTTTCCCCTTAATTCTTTACAAATGGTCCATCCCGTCAGTGCCATTCACTGCAGGGCTGGTTTAGCACAGTGGACGAAATAGCTGGCTTGTAATGCAGAACAAGGCAGCAGCGCGGGTTCAATTCCCATACCAGCCTCCCCGAACAGGCACCGGAATGTGGCGACTAGGGGATTTACACAGTAACTTCATTGAAGCCGACTTGTGACAATAAGCGATTATTATTATTATTAAGCAGGTCTTCTCGTTCCTTTGCCAAAGGGTCATGATTTAACAAGAACTGGCCCTGTCCGGGGAGGCTGGTACGGGAATTGAACCGTGCTGCTGGCCTGCCTGGGTCTGCTTTAAATGCCAGCGATTTAGCCCAGTGTGCTAAACCAGCCCCTGAGGCTGTGTCCAAAGACAAACATATGGGAGGCAATACCGGATTAGAAAGTAGAACCTAACCCTCCTTCTGAATGGACCAACAGTGCTTTTTATTTCAGCTCGTTCAACCCTCGCCCTAATCAACCTAAATGATTCCCACTCCTGGCAGACAAGCCAGTTGATTTGATTCGGAGAGGTGAATTGGACATTCTGAATTCTCCCTCCGTGTACCCGAATAGGCGCCATAGTGTGGCGACTAGGGGCTTTTCACAGTAACTTCATTGCAGTGTTAATGTAAGTCTACTTGTGACACTAATAAAGATTATTATTATAATCATTATTTAAAAGTTTATGCACGGTTTCCAAAATGGATAAATATGCTTTGGTCCCTATTTCCCTACGGAATTGCCAAACTATGTTTTATGTTTCCTAGCTCTTGCAGTGTGTAGCTTTGTAATTGGCAGGAGAAGGTGACCTTTTCGACCCATCTGTTTGCTGCCTCTTTTGACAGTGGCTTCTGTTGGTGACAAATATTCTTTTCCCTCTGCAGTAATCCAGGGTATCTGCGATGACTACAATCTGAATTTCTTTGCTTTCTACGCCTGTGTTGGCTTGTGGAATTGTTTCTTTTGTATCGTCTATGGTGTCGCTAATATAAGTTTATTAAAGACATTTTTCAAAAGGTAAGCTCCATTCAACCAGTTGCCGATGAATATTAACTTAATTGTGGCCATCTTCGTGAACCTTCAAAGATATAGGTTAGCACTGGATTATTCTACAGGGGCTATAGTTACCCTGCGAGACCTTTAGCTCTGTTCTCCAGCTGTGGGCATCATAGCCAAGGCAGCCAATTATCACCCCTGCACAGTTGATCAAAGCAGCTGGTAGTGGAATTTCTCCTCAAATCATTAACGATGTGCTTACGATGCTGTCAGATCAGGAATTCCAGAAGATTAACTCATTGAGATTGAAGGAACAAAGTGTAATGAAAAATGAAATGAAAATTGCTTATTGTCACAAGTAGGCTTCAAATGAAGTTACTGTGAAAAGCTCCTAGTCGCCACATTCTGGCGTCTGTTTGGGGAGGCTGGTACAGGAATTGAACCCACGCTGCTGGCCTGGCTTGGTCTGCTTTAAAAGCCAGCTATTTAGCCCAGTGTGCTAAACCAGCCCCTAATACAGCAAGCGGTAGGACTTGTAGAGTGTGAACCTGGAAAGCCCTGCAGCTATTCCTTATGTAGCAAGTGCCAATGGACTATGTATCTGTTTGTGTGGTAGGGGTAATTGCATTAATCCCGAATACCCGACTCCTCTCACAAGCTGGCATCAGTAAAAGTAATCATGAAGAAGCTGATTGGGCTGTCACTAAGAACACAACTTATTCGGGAAGGAGATGTATCAGTGATTAGCTGGTGAGGGCTATAGGTGATTCCAGCCCCTCATGGTCGCCTTTTAACTGCCCTCTGAAGTGACCGAGCAAGCCATGAGGTTATATCAAACCGCTACATGGCAGTGGTTCAAAGAGCAAGTCGTCCTCCACCACCACATCCATGTGCAGTCAGGGAATGGGTAATAAATGCCCAGCAATGTCCACATCCTAACACTGAACAATAAGCGAACGTAAGGTGGATTGAAGTACACAGTGGTTAGCATTGTTGTTTCACAGCACCAGGGACCCCGGTTCAATTCCTGGCTTGGGTCACTGTCTGTGCTGAGTCTGCACGTTCTCCCCATGCCTACGTGTGTTTCCTCCGGATGCTCCGGTTTCCCCTCACCGGCGGGATTCTCCGGCGTCTGGCGGGCGGGCTGTCCCGGCGCCAGAGAATTCAGCAGGGAAACAGTGGCGTGAACCATTCCGGCGTCGGGCCGCCCGGAACGTGCGGAATCCTCTGCACCTTCGGGGGCTCGGCCAGCGCTGGAGTGATTGGCGCCGCGCCAACCGGCGCCGAAGGGTCTCCGCCGGCCGGAGAGAGTTGGCACATGTGCAGCAGCGCCAGCATGTTCCCAGAAACGCTGGTGTGATTCCTGCGCATGTGCAGAGGGTTTCCTCTCCACGCCGGCCATGGCAGAGCTTTACACAGGCCAGCGCGGAGGAAAAGAGTGCCCCCCCCCGCCCCGGGGCAGGATTCCCCCCCGCGCCCCCCCACGAGGACTCTACAGGCCGCCCTCCGAGAAAGGTCTCGCCCGTATGGACCTTGTCTAATCCATGCTGGCGGGACCGGATTCACGCCGCACCCCCGGCAATTCTCCGACCCAATGGGGGGTCGGAGAATCCCACCCACAAGTCCTGAAAAAGTGCTTATTAAGTGAATTGGACATTCTGAATTCTCCCTCCGTGTACCTGAACAGGAACCATTGGCAATTAGGGGCTTTTTGCAGCAACTTCATTGCAGTGTTAATGTAAGCCTACTTGTGACACTAATAAAGATTATTATTATAAAAGAACTAGGAGCAGGAGTAGGCCATTCAGCCCCTCGAGCCTGCACCACCATTCAATACGATAATGGCTAATCTTATCTCGGCCTCCTCTCCACCTTCCTGCCCATTCCCTATAGCCCTTTATCCAGCGACTAATTAAAAACCTATTGATCTCTTCAAATGTGTTTAGTGTTCTGGCATGCACTACACTTTGGGGTCAGGCATTCCACAGATTTGCGATCCTTTGAAGTAATTCCTCCTCATTTCTGTTTTAAATCTGCCACCCCTGAGCCTCTCGTTCTAGGATGTCCAACAATGCTCTACATCTACCCTGTCAATCCCCTTTAGCATCTTTTATACCTCATTCTGTACAGGTCTATGTATTTAGTGGTGTTTAATAATCCCTGTTACTGAAAGAAAACAAATTTGATTTTTGACAAAATGGGGGGGGTTTCAAGCAATGTCGACTGCTGTTGCGGTGGTGTGAAGTAGTGAACTGTCTGATTGTTCTTTATTTCACTTTTCTACCCTGGCAAGCCTTAAAAATGCATCTTGCACATTAAAGGTAATTGTTCCTGTGACTCTTCAATACTTCAAGGTTGTTGGGGTGATGCAAGAATTTTGTGCCACAACGTCAATGGAAAAGCAAAACTGCCTCTTGGGTTTTAGCTATGATTCTGTTTGTCTGATATAGCGTTTAGTTCAATTGTCAAAATGAGTCTTTATTTTCAGCAAGGACTATTATCATACTATTACAGCACTGAGAAATCCCATAACCCTGCACTCATTGTTTCTTTTTCACGTATTCCTTCCATTTCTCCTTAAAAGTTTCTCTTGAATCTGCTTCCGCCATCCTTTTCCACATCAATCTAACATTTGTTTCTCCACATTTCGCTTCTGGCTGTTGCAAGTTGTCTGAAAATTGCCTCTTCTGGTTACTGACCCAACCACGGAGTACAAAATGTTTCTCTTTATGTACTCTTGTCAAAACCTTTCAGAATTTTGAACCACTGGGGCGAGATTCTTCGACACCCCCCCCCCCCCCCCCCCCCCCCCTCCCGGCCGGGTCAGAGAATCCGCGTAGGGTGGTGCGAATCCCACCCCAACGCCGGCTGCCATATTCTCCAGCGGCGTTTTTCGGGCGGGGGCGGGATTTCCGCCACACCGATCAGTGGCTGTTGGCAGCGGCCCTGCCGGCAATTCTCCGGGCCCCGATGGGCCGAGCGGCCATCCGTTTTTGGCCAGTCCCACCGGCGTGGCTTACGCATGGTCCCACATGGCGGGACTTGGCAAGTAAATCGACGAGGGGGGTTGTGGGGGGGGGTCGACGCATGCGCAGAACCACGGCAACGGTTCTGCACATGCACAAACTCGCGCCGGCTGGAGCGGCGCCAACTGCTCCGCCGTCCACCTGGTCCCCGAGCACCAGAGGAAATCCACGCAGACACGGTGAGAACGTGCAGACCCTGGACAGACAATGACCCAAGCAGGACCCGAAACTGGGACCCTGGCGCTGTGAAATGAAATGAAAAATGAAAATCACTTATTGTCACGAGTAGGCTTCAATGAAGTTACTGTGAAAAGACCCTAGTCGCCACATTCCAGCGCCTGTTCGGGGAGGCTGTTACGGGAATTGAACCGTGCTGCTGGCCTGCCTTGGTCTGCTTTAAAAGCCAGCGATTTAGCCCTGTGTCCTAAACATGCAACAATGCTAACCAACGTTCCGCCTTCCAACAAATATTCTTAATGTTTTGTGATGGTGTAAGGTCTAGGCCAGGTTTTCCACCCCTGCTCACTGACATGATCTTCTGGTCCCATCAAGCATTAGTGGATTTTTGGCTTGCACGCCGCATTCCCTGCAGTGGATCTTGCAATGGCAGGGCTGGTAATTCTGGCCCTAGTCTTTTGTCCTCCATGCCACTGTTTATAATGTCAAGGATCCTATATGTTTCTAATAGCCATCTTAACTACCCTGTTCTTACACCTTTTTTAAATGGTACCGTTTAGTTAGTCTTGTCTCTTTTCTTCATTACATCCCATCGCACTTAAATTTCATTTCACCTGTCATTGTGTCGGCCAACTTCACCTGGCCACCTGTCCTGCTGAACTCTGCTACTATCCTCCTCACCATTTCCAGGTTTTCCATCACCTGTAAACTGTGGCTGTGCTTTGTTTATTCTTATATGACCCCTCTCGTAAGGGAAACAACAGAGGAAATTTTGCGTGTGTTCAAGATTTACATAAATACAAGTTTTTATTAACCTTTCCTCCCCCCCCCCTCTCAGAATAGCTGTGCGTTACCACAAACCATGTCCATGCGTATCTTACATCTTTCAATTAATGGTGGTCTACTCCCCCTGTTATTCGCAGATCAACTGATGAAATCCTCGCCGTCTTCATATCGATTGCTTTTATTGTGGATGCTTGTAAAGGTCTGGGCAAAAGTAAGTCGGGGGCGGTGTGTGAGATGGGAGGAGAGGGTGAAGGAAAGGGAATGAAGTTGGTGTATTTCTTTCTATGTCTCCTTTCTCTTCGGTTTTGTTTTCTCTCTTTTACCCTCCACCCAAAAGCAAAGGGGGATGTCTACCCGATCTTACAGCGCAGCAGGAGACCATTCAGCCCATCATTCCTGTGCCAGTTTTATGGTGGAGCTGCAAAGTTTATCCCACTCCCCTGCTCATTCCCCGCCGCCCTGTCATTTTATCCCCTTCAAATATTGATTGAATTCTTTCTCAGTTGAACCTGCTTTCACCGTTCTTGAAGGTAGAACATTCCAGATCACAACAGCTCGCTGCATTAAAATATGTTGCCCCACATCAACTCTCGCTGTTTTGCCAATTGTGTTCAATCTGACTTGCATAACCAGCTGTTGGAAAATGCTAATGTTTTTTTTTGAGGGGCTTTATTCTGGTCATTTTAATCACTTCTACCCTTGAACTGGTACAGACAATGAATAATAATAAGCTATGAAGTGTCTGAGTTTAAAAAGGACCCAATTAAATTGGAAGAAGTGATATTAGCATAAGACAGCAGGGGGTGTAATATGAGAAAGCGAAGAAATTAAAAACATTTATGAGCCATAGGGAAATTGTGAATAGTTCAAGCAGTGGGTTTTGGATGTTGGATAATTCGCAGGAAAATAATTTTAATGCATTAAATTTCATGAACTTGAGTATAATTTACCAATAAAGAACATTTAAGTGTCCAGTGTAAATTGGCATTAATATATTCTGAAACATTTGGGCAGTGAAGGGACTGTGGGGTATTGTGAGTAGAACTGTTGAGCAAGGTTTATGTAGGGGACCTAATGATCTTTTAGTATGCAAAACCCTCAAAGGGTTGATGACGTTCCAACACTGGGTTCCAAACTTGAGTCTGAGATTTAGCATTGTCCATTATTAATGAGCACTATATGGGAAGATTGGAAAGACCTCAGCATGCAATCCTCCGCATCCCACTCTACGGACAGGAGTTTCCGGCTGTCCCTGCCGTCGGGACCGTCCGGTGCCGCCAACAGCGAACCCCCGCTGCAGGTTCCTTGGTGGCATGGGGTGCAAACACCAGGAAACCCTGTTGACCGTGGCGAACCCCGAAGACCAATTGCAGGCTGTCTCTGCTGCTGGAAAACACCCCGGAAAATCCCGCCCTATGTATTCTGAGGCGATTCATTTTGGTCACTGCCGGGTATCCAACAGGAATTCCTAACTTTTTGTCTCTGCCTTATGATTCCTGGTACGGGGCGGGGGGGGGGAGATGGTTTTATGTGCAAAGGTTAAACAGGTTGGGGTTCTACTCATTGGAATTTAGAAGAATGAGAGGTGATCTCATTGAAACATAAAGGATCCTTCAGGGGCTTGACAGAGTAAATGCTGAGAGGATGTTTCCCCTTGTGTGAGAGTCTAGGACCAGAAGGCACAGTCTCAGAATAAGGAGGTATACATTAAAACTGAGGTGAGGAGGAATTTCTTCGCTCGAGGGTTGTGAGTCTTTGGAACTCCTTGCCACAGAGTCCTTGTGTATATTTAAGACTGAGATAGATTCTTGATCAGTAAGGGAATCCAGCGTTACGGGGAACGGGCAGGAAAGTGGACGTGAGGGATGTCGGATCAGCCATGATCCTATTGAATAGCGGAGCATTCCTGAGGGGCCGAAGGCCTACTCCAGTTCCTGTGTCTTGTGGTCTCGTTTAGTCCCAAGCTTGATGTTTAAAAGCCGCATCTTGTCTTCTCCAAGGTAAAGTAAATGTTGCCATAGTCCCAGATGACCATAGCTGCTTTCCCCTTTGAGGGGGAGAGCTGACTGATGGTGATTTAACCTGAGGATCACTATACCTCCAGGCGAGGAGCAAGGTTGAGAAGGCGGGGCCTTCCTGAATAACCTCAGCCGAACTGAACCTGTGCTGCTGGCCTCGCTTCACATCACGAACCAGCCATCCAGCCAACTGAGCTAATCTCTCCCCAGTTAAATATTGGGAGGCAGAAAGCCATTGTTCAGTCCCTGCTGTAACCGGTGTTCCCGAGCTACCGACTCCCTCGCTCTCTCTGCCAACCACTTGAAGCTGAAACAGACTGGTTGCAATGTTAGAATCATAGAATTTACAGTATAGAAGGAGGCCTTTCGGCCCATCGTGTCTGCACCAGTCCTCCGAAAGAGCACCCTATTTAGATCCAATCCTCTACCCTATGCCTATAATCCCATCTAACGGGTAATTTAGCACGACCAATCCACCTAACCTGCACATCTTTGGACTGTGGGAGGAAACCGGAGCATCGGAGGAAACTCACGCGGATACGGGAAAACATGCAAATTACACACAGACAGACACCCAAGGCCGGAATTGAACCCAGATCCCTGTGAGGCAGCAGTGCTAACCACTCTGCCAACGTGTAACCCAAGTATGTCGTGTTGTGTCACATTTGACTCCGAGATGAGCGTCTGACCACATATCCACCTACTTCCAATGCCATAATAATGCCCAACTCCACCCGTCCCTCAGCTTATCTGCTGCTGAAACCATCGTTTGCTGCCCTTGTTACCTCTGGCTGTTTCTATGCATTCCTGGCTGGTCTCGCGCATTCTACCCTCTGTAAATTGAGATTGTTCAAAGTCCTCCTTTTTGTGTCCTTACTTACAGTAAGTCACACAGAACCTCCCTGCATGAGTAGGCCACTCGGCCACTCGAGTCTGCTCCGCCATTCAGTAAGATCTTGGCCAATCTGATTGTAACCTCAACCCCACATTCCCGCCTTTTTAAAAAGAAAGTCATTTACGGGGTGTGGGCGTCGCTGGTTAGACCTGCATTTATTACCCATCCCCAGTTGCCCTTCAGAAGGTGGTGGTGAGTTGCCTTCTTGAACCTCTGCAGCCCTTGAGGTGCAGGGGCACCCATTGTGCTGTTAGGGAGGAGTTCCAGGATGTTGCCCAGCGTCAGTGGAGGAGCGGCGATATATTTCCAAATCAGGGTGGTGAGTGACTTCGAGGGGAACCTCCAGGCGGTGGGCTTCCAGGTATCTGCTGTTCTTGTCTCCACTAGATGGTAGTGAATGAAATGAAAATGAAAATCGCTTATTGTCACGAGTAGGCTTCAATTAAGTTACTGTGAAAAGCCCCTAGTCGCCACATTCCGGCTCCTGTTCGGGGAGGCTGGTACGGGAATCGAACCGTGCTGCTGGCCTGCTTGGTCTGCTTTAAAAGCCAGCGATTTAGCCCAGTGAGCTAAACCAGCCCCATTGGCAGTGGCTGTGGGTTTGGAAGGTGCTGTCTCGGAAACCTCTCGATAGGACCTGTTCACCCATCACCTCTGTGCTTGCTGACCCACATTGGCTCCTGTCAAGCAATTCCTTGATTTAAGATTTTAATTCTAATGTTTTCAGGTCCTTCCATGATGGTGCCCCTCCCTATCTCTAACCTCCTCCAGTCCCACGACGCATGAAGATAACTGCTCCCTCTACTCTGGCATCCTATTTTTAGGTGCGCCGCCATCGGCAACTACCTTTCATCAGGGCATCACGGTAGCACGGTAGCATACCCTGGGCAGCAGGGTAGCATGGTGGTTAGCATAAATGCTTCACAGCTCCAGGGTCCCAGGTTTGATTCCCGGCTGGGTCACTGTCTGTGTGGAGTCTGCACGTCCTCCCCCTGTGTGCGTGGGTTTCCTCCGGGTGCTCCGGTTTCGTCCCACAGTCCAAAGATGTGCGGGTTAGGTGGATTGGCCATGCTAAATTACCTGTAGTGTCCTAATAAAAGTAAGGTTAAGGGGGGGTTGTTGGGTTACGGGTATAGGGTGGATACGTGGGTTTGAGTAGGGTGATCATGGCTCGGCACAACATTGAGGGCCGAAGGGCCTGTTCTGTGCTGTACTGTTCTATGTTCTATAGCGGTTAGCACGATTGCTTCACAGCTCCAGGGTCCCAGGTTCGATTCCCGGCATGGGTCACTGTCTGTGCGGAGTCTGCACGTCCTCCCTGTGTGTGCGTGGGTTTCCTCTGGGTGCTCCGGTTTCCTCCCACAGTCCGAAGATGTGCAGGTTAGGTGAATTGGCCATGATAAATTACTCTTAGTGTCCAAAATTCCCCTTAGTGTTGGGTGGTTTTACTGGGTTATGGGGTTATAGGGATAGGGTAGAGGTGTAGGCTTGGGTAGGGTGCTCTTTCCAAGAGCTGGTGCATACTCGATGGGACGAATGGCCTCCTTCTGCACTGTAAATTCTATGATAACTCACTCGTATAAGCTCTGAAATTCCATCCTTAAACCTCTCCACCTCTCTTTGATCATTTCAGGACACTCTTTAAAACCTAACGCTTTGAACAACCCCATCCACCCTAATATCGTCTTAAGTGGCTGGGTGTCATATTTTGCGTTATAATGAATTGTAAAGTGCCTGGGGACACTTTTGTTCGGTTAAAGGTTCTATATTAATACAGATTGCTGTTTAAAATTATACATTCACATCCCTTTTATATTAAGGATGAAGTTCTTGGAAGGAAAACTTACAATATTGGTTATTTACCACTTCTCTCCCTTTCCTCTTAGTTTTTCAGACTTATTACTTCTGTCCTAAAATGCAGACGAACCAATCGGGGTGGAGCGAGGCACCGGGCTCTACTTTTAACACCAGCCCTGCAATCAATGCTACCGATCCTGATGGCGAGGCCCACGCCTGTGGGCGGGACACCGCTGTCCTCAGTCTGCTGCTGATGCTCGGTACCCTCTGGCTGGGCTACACTTTGTTTCAGTTCAAGAAAAGGTATTTTCCACAAAGCTCCCGGAGCGGAGAGCTTCCAAGGTGGAATTGGTCAAATTGTGCGTCCTCAACCCAGCTAGACAGGACCCCTCCCCTGGCCAGGTAGATTGACAGGAGTAGGCCGCTCAGCCCCCTCCAGCCTGCTCCACCATTCAGTAAGATCACGGCTGATCTTATTGTAGCCTCGGCCCACTTTCCCGCCTAATCCCCGATAACCTTTCACTTAATCAAGAAGCTATCCAGCTCTGCCTTAAATATATTCAAAGACTCTGCTTCCACCGCCTTTTTGAGGGAGAAAATGCCAGAGATTCAGGGCACTCAGAGAAAAGAATTCTCCTCACCTCTTGTCTTAAATGAGTGAATGCCTAATTCTAGGTTCTCCCACAGGAGTATTGCCCATCGCTATGGTTACAGGCTACAGGTGGACAGGAACAGCATCATTTTCACAACATAGCAGTTGATAGTGTGGTTTTAATATTTAAAATGGTCGTTTGCATTTCATGTAAAGATACTTTCTGATGCAGGCAAGTTGACCAGTTGAGTTAAACCCTACAACAGGTTTCATGGTAACACTTGAGGTCAGAGAGGCCTGAAGAGCACCTGTATGCAAGTCGTCGAAGGTCTTGAGACATTTAGAGAAGGCTGTTCTTTTTTAAGAAAATATATAAGCACTTTGACTTATTAGAGGAGCTAGATAGGATATAGAGCACAGAAAGAGGTCATTCAGCCCAACCAATCCATGCCAGAATATATGGTCTACTTCAACTTTTCTCAGTTCTTCCTCAGTTAAATCTATCATACATTTATCCAACCCTCAGTCTTTTCTCAAGAGAAAGAGAGACCCAGCCTGTTCCTCCTCTGCCACGTATTCCTTGTAATCATTTCCTTGCACGCTCTCCTCTGCCATGTCTTTAACCAATAATGTATGCGAACAGGTCCTGTTTTAAAGCACGTTCTAAAAGCACGTTTCCATTCGGCACATTTTGTAATTTGAGGAATTTCCAAATAGCGCTGCTTCCATTTTCATTTTACTGCATTTTACAGTTTTTTAAATTTCAAAATAGACCGTTGCTTTGTTCAACACATTCCTCTCTTCCTCTCCCGACGTTCCTGTTCATCATTACTGGGCAAGTGGGAGGAGAATGTGGCGAGTAGGGCGGCCCGGGATGGAGGGGGAGGGGGGTGGAAGCATGAGAGGGAAGGGGTGAAGGGGGAAGAGTGTGAGGAGACCGGGGCGAGTGGACGGGGGTGAGCGGGGAGAGAATGTTTGAGTGGGTGGAAGGGGTGAGCATGAGGGGTAAGAGTGCAGGGGTGAGTGAGAGGGGAAAGGTTGAGCAGGAGGGGGACGGGTGCAAGTGGAAGCGGGACGGGGACCAGGAAGGGGAAGGGGTGAGCGAGATGGAAAAGGGGTGAGGGAGAGAGTTATGGGGAGGTGCATGGGGCGCGGGCAAAGGATGTAGGGGAGGGATTTGGGGTGAGGGGGAGGATGGAGAGTATAGGGAAAAGGCGAGGGGTATGGGGCAAGGGCGAGGGGTATGGCGAGGGGAGGGTTAAGGAGGACGGTGGGCGATACAGGGAGAGGGGAAAGTTATAGGGTGAGGAGGAGAGGTATGGGGCAAGGGTGAGAGGTATGGCAAGGGGAGGGGTAAGGAGAAGGATGGGCGATATAGGGAGGGGGGGGATAGGGAGAGGGGAAAGGTATAGGGTGATGGGGAGAGGTATGGGGAAAGGATCAGGGATATGGGCATGGGAAATGGGTACAGGAAAAAATAGGGAGAAACCGTTTCCAGCAATCAAAGGGATAACTGTCTCAGATCACACTCCAATCGTGGCTGGGATTATGGACCAAAACCCCAATATTTTAGTTTATTTTGTAAGACTGTGTGGAAAGAATATTTCACTCCAGGAGTGATTGTACGAAGAAATAAGGGGTTGGTACTTTAAAACAAAACTTTATTATTAGCACAAAATTGAACTCTTCAGCAACACACCTGAAACCAGTTTACAATTATCCCTTAAACAATACTACTAAATACAGTAAGTACAATACCTTAAATCACATCTATTCCCAATTAAACAACAAGTAGGGAAAGACATGCAGTTCTCAACACATCCTACATCCCGATTACCAGAGAGTAATACTTGCTTTCCAGAACAGATTTGGTTCCTGTTAGAACCCCCCCCCCCCCCCCCCCCACCACCCAGTCAAACAATGGTGTGTTAGCCCAGGCTTTTACAACAGTCAATTTCATCTCTGGCTCTAAAAGCTTTCTGGTTTTGCGAAACAAGATTCTTTAAGAAAACATGACTACTGCGGTCAAACACGCTCTTAACCAAGGCCTTTACCCTTAACTTGCCAACTGTTTATACTCCAATATATCTAAAATCCTGCATTCGCAACAGAGGACACAGATTTAAGGGGATTGGTAAAAGAACCAGAGGTGACACGAAGAAACGTTTTTCCTGTGCAGTGAGTTGCTGTGAAGGCGCTGTCTGAAAGGGTGGCACAAGCTGATTCAACAGTAACATCCAAAAGGTAATGATGGAAGTACATGAAGGGGTAACATTTTGAAGGACTGTGAGGAAAACACAGGAGCATGAGCTTGATTGGAAAGCTTCGCCAAGGAATCAGCACTGAATGACCTTGTTTGACGCTGTGTGATTATATGATGCTGGGTATGATTTCATCAAGTGTCTCTGATTGTAGTCCTCCCCCTCAATTCAGGAGCCAAATTTCTTGCCTGAGTTACCTCTCCAAACCTACGCTGTGGTTTGCCTGTAGTTTAGTAATTTGGGAGTTATTTGCCTGCTAACCCTGTCAGTTGGTGACAATGGCCAGCCGTGACACTGAGAAGGGGGCCGTGTGTGATTAAAGTGAGAATCAATAACCAAGTGAGCACTAGTCATGACTGAGTGAGTAGTATCTTTTTGTTTGGTCACAGCTGATGTGGGAGACAATTTTAGACATTAAGTTGTGGTGCAGTCAATTAGCAACATGGATTATAATCATGTGCAATTTCTAAGGTCCATCTAGGTTGCCTCCAATCATCCAAGGTTCAACAACGCCAATGGAGTCATTGACCAACCTTGACGATCGATCTCTATCAACGAGCCAAACAGCAGGCTCGGAGAGAACCTTGCTTCTCTTAAGCATGCAGCACTTGCCAAATCTCAAATTGCTCCCATATTGTATCTTTAAATGTCATCATTTTGCAAAAAATCTGTGTAATTAATAGAACTGTGCAGGCAACGGGCCTTAAGAGAGAAGGGCCGATAAATAATTATTTAGTGTGTTATTAAACAATAGTGTTGGCCTCTGTGCCAATTTTAACGTGATTTTGTGCTGATTTTTACAAGTCTAGACAGGCCAACATCCATTGTTGCTTCATTTGTTTTTTTTTTGTTTCAAAAATTACATTTCATCACTTGGGCGTACTTTTAAAAATGTTATTTTTTTTTCTTACAGCCCTTTCCTGCATGCCAGGGTCCGAGAAATCCTGTCTGATTGTGCCTTGCCCATATCAGTGGTGGTCTTTTCATTTGTGGGATCGTACCTTTTTAGAGATATCAAGGGTACGTTCATCCAGCCATGTATCATTTTAGCTTTATTCTGGGGTTACTCTTGATTGGCTCCGTTCAATTGGATCGCCCTCCCATTCCTCCGCCCACTGTCGCTTTCTCTCCCTTTCCCAGAAGCAACTTTTGCTGCATAATCGTGTTTCGCCTGCGGTGGTAATTATCGAAGCAGCGGGATTGCGATTGATGCCTTCAAGAAGATTGTTGAAGAGTTTCACTGAGGAGTGGTTGTGGGGGCGGGGGGGCGCTTTTGATTTAAGTGAACGGTGAAGAAGTGTGCATTAGTATTTAAGAGGTTGTTCAAAGAATGAGCATTATACAGTAAGCTGGGGGGAGGGAGAATGATGAGTCTTCAAATAAATTGAACTCTTGTCAGTGAATGAAGCAACATCTATTAGATGAGCTTTTCCGTTTGCAATCGGTCCATTATGAGTGTGCTGTGTTGGAACCTCTTCAGATACTCTAGAGCTTACTCGACTTTGGATGAACTTAAATTTTGTAGATGGGCGTTGGTGGAAGTAAAAAAAAACATTGGCAGAAATGGTGAAAAACTGTTTCGAGCTAGTTTTTATATTCTTTCAAGGCAGATTTCCTCCCCTAAAGGACGTTCGAGAAATAAAATTACAGTAGTCGATGATACTTTGATGATCACCTATCAGTCAGCCGTTTTAAATTCCAGGTTTTATGCGTTGAGTTTAAATTCCATTAACTGAAGTTGGTGGGATTTGAACCCTTGTCCGCACAGCATTAGCCCGCTTACTAGTCCAGTGACCTTTGCATAACCCCATAAAGAGGAGTTAACACAGGGTTTGTTTGCAATCAAGAGCTGCATATGTGATTGAGATGACAAACTAAAAATAGAGTAATCAATGATAAGCGGTGGGAACTATTGACGGAACTTGACAGACACAAAGAAACAATCAAAAGAACATCAACTACAACCCCCGTTAGAGTGATTGGAGAGGACACCAGCTAATCATCAACATCCTTTTAGTGAAAAGTTATGTTCGATGACAATTTGCTGAGTGCTTGGTGCTTGGATCCTTTTGCTGTCTTTAGGGGTTCACTCGCAATCACCATGGCCGTTGCTGGCATTTCCAATACCAGAGTTCCGCAGGGACAGAGAAGGCCAGCTAAGAATAAGTCATTTTACAGAAATGAAGAAGATAGTTTGGGCGGCACGGTGGCAGTGGTTAACACTGCTGCCTCACAGCGCCAGGGACCCGGCCTTGGGTGACTCTGTGAAGTTTGCCATTCTCCCCGTGTCTGCGTGGGTTTCCTCCGGGTGCTCCAGTTTCCTCCCACAGTCCAAAGATGTGAAGGTTAGATGGATTGGCCATAGTAAATTGCCCCTTAGTGTTCAAAGATTTGCAATTTATCTGGGGTTACCAGGATAGGGTGGGGGAGTGGGCCCAGGCGAGGTGCTCTTTCAGAAGGTCGGTGCTGACTTGGTGGGCTGAATGGCCTCCTCCTGCACCAATGGAATTCTATGGATTCTCCAAATACGCAGCCAGGAGACGATCAGAGAAAAAATTCCCTGGCAATATTTGAAGAGTTTGGATCCTTCTGCAAATAAAGAAGCTGCCTGTGTGCAGTGCCTTGAGCACAACCAATACAGTGTAGTTGCAATATTGGGAAACATGGAAGGTCCCACAACAGCCAATTAAATAAATGACTGGATAATTGTTAAGGTAGATACATCAGGTGGCTCACAAGGAGAATTTCCCTGCCCTCCAAGCAATGCATTGGGATCTAATCTTCTCGCCTGAGATCGGAGATGGAGACTCCATGAGGAATTGGGAGTGTTACCTAGATTATCATTGGAGTGAGCAAGCTTTGGATTTGGAAGTGTGCGTTAGCACTGAATCAAGGTTGACTTTCAGTAAAGAGAGGCAAGTTTGCAGACATGAAGGGTTATCAATGAATGTCACCAAAAGGAGCCTGTTAAATGGCTCAGAAGAAGATTTTAACTCTCCAAATGTTGCTGCAACTTCTTTCAAACCACCACAGATCTCCTTGGTTTCTACCCATGGGGATTGCTATTCTCTCAATGGAGGTACTGCGGTTTGCACCTGGTAACTTAACCAAAAGGGTGCACTAAGGGCTCTGCAATACTCTGTATATAATTATACCTCCACCACACCTCTGATTTTCACTGCTTCACCATTGGTGTCTATGCTTTCCATGTGTGTAACCCCTGAGCTCTAGAATGAACTCAATAAACTTCTTTCCTTCATTCTCCGGCATTGGGCATATTGTTTTAAACTTGAGTGCATCCAGTTCCAAGATGCTGCGTGGAGTTGTTACTGTTTTCACTATACTGCTCTCTGTTGCCTTCTTAGGCTGTCATTTAGTGACCGGCCAGTGGGTTGGAATTTTCCTCGCCATGTGTGTGCCCTTGTGTGACTGGAGCAGGCAAACTCTTTATCAGTGCAAAGCATGCTTAAGGATATGAATGACCTCTGGTTGTAACAGGAGACCACCTGCTTATCATCACAACTTATCATCGTGACTAGTCAGATGGTGCGGGAAGAAAAACCTTGCATTTTTTAGTTCTAGAATCCCTAGAGTGCAGAAGGAGGCCATTCGGCCTCCAGGCTCCATTGTTGACACCTTGGGCTGGATTCTCCGCCTCGCAACGCCAGGAACGTGAATCGCAAACCGGTGGAGAATTGGGCGTCATGCGGGAATCGAGCTTTGCCCAGCGGCGATTCCAGCGCCATTCTCCGGTGTCTCTCTGGTTGTGAAAATGAGGTTTGCGCCCCGCACTGGTGGAGCCATGTAAAACTGGCATTTGCATGGCTTTAAATGTGATTAGTAGGTTGGCCACAGTATCCTTTGCCCTTCTGGGATGCTCCCCCCAGACCCAGATCACGATGTCTTGCGAGATCTAATTTTAGATCTTGTGAAGTGAGGCGTTGCAGCCATCGGGGATTCCAGGGTGGCCTCTCACGGCATTTCGTGGCTGAGTTCCGCTCCGATTCCGGCGGGACGTGGCCGGTAGATTGCGTCCTCAGTGTGGTTGGATAGCAGTGTGGATCTCACCCAAAAAGCCGATGGAAAAACTCCTGCCAACACTCCCAAAATGACACTTAGGTGGGATTGTTGGTCCGCTCCGGCTGCAAGATCGTCAAGGGCGGGATGCGGACTATGTAAACGTTCGTTGACCTCGGGCGGGAATTTCCGGTCACCGGGCGAACGCAGCTGGAGAACCCCGCCCTGAGAAATATTTTGATTGAGTCGCACCCTTACGGCGCGATTCTCTGCCCCCCACGCCGGGAGGGAGAATCGCGGGAAGGCCAGGCGACTCACGACACGCCCCCTGGCGCCCCCCCGCGATTCTCCCACCCCCCCGCTCGGAAGAATCGCCGCTCGCCATTTTTGACGGCGACCAGTGATTCTCCGGCCCAGATGGGCCGAGCGGCCTGCCGTTTGCGACCGGTTCACGACGGCGGCAACCACACCTGGTCGCTGCCGTCGTGAACATGGTGTCAAAAGCTGGATTGAAGCTTGTGGGGGGCAGAGAGGGGAGTGAGCACCACGGCCGTGCTCGGGAGGGGACAGGCCCGCGATCGGTGCCCACCGATCGTCGGCCGGCATCTCAAAGGGACGCACTCTTTCCCCTCCACCACTCCGCAAGATCAAACCGCCACATCTTGTGGGGCAGCGGAGGGGAAGACGGCAACCGTGCATGCGCAGGTTTGAGCCGGCTAACCTGCGCATGCGTGGCTGGCGTCACATAGGCGCCGCCGTCGCGTCACTAGGCGCGCCGCCCGGCGGCCGAGAGTTACGTAGCGCCGCTGCTAGCCCCCCGGGTGGGGGTGAATAAGGTGAGAGGAGCGGCCTCCGAGGCCGTCCGGAAACTCGGCCGAGTTCACGACGGCCTTCCTGATTTTTCGCGGGAGCGGAGAATTTCGCCCTTAGTGTCCCAAACGGAGAATCCTGCCCCTTATTTCACCAAATGCATTCGTACAAGACCTTCACTCAAAGCTTCTCACTTTAACTGTCTTTGATCATCTTTCCTTGCACGGCGCAACCAAATCTTGTTAACACCCCTATGAAGCATATTGGGACATTTCACAATGTTAAAAAATAATATATAAATGCAAGTTGTTGTAGCTTAAGGATCAACCCATTTTCAACTAAAACTGCCAGGACAGCAGAGCAGACTGTGATCTCTTTTCTAATACAGGACATGTGAGTAATTTGGATTGCCTTGTGACTGCACCAACAGAGAGAAGGATTCAGCAGTTTTGGTGTGCGCACGAGTAGACTTTTTAATGCCTTGAATTCCATTGAAAATCTAATTAATGCAAATTTGCACATTTTAAGTAGATTATGTCCAGCTCATCTAAACATTAGGAATAAACCCAAGCAAATATTTGGGGTTATGATTTCACTAGATGTACATAAGGTTATTGTTCATTTATTTGCTTTAATGCTGACACATTCCATTCCTAACTTTGGTTTTTATTTCTATTTTCAGTTGCTTCATTTAGTTATAATCCCAATAAGGGCTTATTCAACCTGGCGCCATTTCACCTCCTCTCTATTGGAGCAATATTCGGCGGGATGGGGTTGGGTTTCCTCCTCTCGATGCTCTTCTACTTGGAACAGAACATCGTGATGTCATTAACCAATGCCCCTCAGAACAGGTAAGGTATCACATGTAATGAACTTTCCCCACCTAGGGTGGCCTCATGCATTCGGTAAAATCTCCTCCAGCCTTGCTTCCCAGTTCATCCCCTTCATTCTTCAGAGTCTGTCCTTTTGCTCGTTCTCTCTCAACTTTGGCGTAGGTCTTCAACCATTGAGATGTGTTTCCTGAACACTCCCTTCCTGAAGTCTATCAGCTCGCAACATCCATTCCCCGCTTTCAAAATCCTTCTTGGAAACTGTTCCCCCAGTCATCTTCCCTACTAATTTATAAAGTTGCAACAATTGTGTTTTTTTTTTTCCTCAAAACATTCCCCACGATATGCCCTTCAAATATTTGGATCATTGGCCCAGATTTTCAAAGATATGGGCCGGGATTCTCCAACCCGGCGCTGGGTCGGAAAATCCCCGGGGGGGGGGGGGGGGGGGGGGGGGGGAGGGGTGCGACGCTGGCCTCCCCATTCTCCAGCGCCAACTCCAACTCTCGGGCGCCCGCGGGATTCCCGCCACGCCGGTCGGGGGCCGTTGACAGCCCCCCCCCCCAGTGATTCTCCGGGCCCCAATGGACCGAGTGTTTGGCGAAGTCCTGCCGGTGTGGGTTACTCAGGCACCACACAGCGGGACCCAGAAGGTGTGCGGGGGCCTTCCTGGAGGGGGGGGGGGGGGCGGGGGGATCTGATCCCGGGGGTGCCCCCATGGTGGCCTGGCCCGTGCTCGGGGCCTACTGATTGGCGGGCGAGCTGGTTCCGTGGGGACCTACTTTACTCCACGCTGGACCCCTGTAGGGCTCCGCCGTATTGCCCAGGAGCCAGTGCGGAGAAGGGAAGCCCCGGCGCATGCGCGCGGAACGGCCGGCCGTTCTCGCATGTGCGGAAATACGCCGGTTGTACCGAGTATGCGCGGAATCACGCCGACCGTTCTGCGCATGCGTGGACTCGCGCCAGCCGCAGCTGCAGGGACCACTCCGGCGCCAACCTAGCCCCCAAGGAAGGGGAGAATTCTTCACTTTCGGGGACTGTTGACGCCGGAGTGGTTGGCGCCGGTTTTCATGCCAGCGTGGGGACGTAGCCCCATTATTATAGAATCCCGCCCAAGGGTCTCGATTCCTGAAACCTCAGATCCAGAAGGCCCGCACCTATTTCAGGCAGATCCTATTTTTGCCGGGTGGATGGGTGGGGAGATGGGGTTGGAATGTGAATCACACATATGGGAAACCTGAAATCAGCAGGACCGTCATTGGACTGAATATTTGCGGGAGCAGGTTTTTTTCCTGTGGTGTGTGACTTATCATTTTTAAGCATCGACATAAATAGAATAAAAGACGGATAAGATCCATGCAGCTGTCAAGTTATTTAAACCCCCTGATCTTTAAAATTTGAAATACAAACAGCCTGCTGAGTCTGAGTTAGCAGAAATCGGTGCTTGCAATTTCGATAGCTGGCTGTTAATGTAAGGTGACTGCTTCACAACCTGACATCAGCATGGGGACCTGTAACTTCACAGTTTGACCACCCCCAAGTGGTCAAACTGACTTTGATGTGAGGCTATTAATACAAATGTTTGTCTTTATAAGGCATTAAGTACTTGGGGGCGTTTAACTTTTTTTTATTGTTACGTTTTCAAGAGATACTTAGAACTTTATTTAAATATTAGAATGGTTTTTGAGGTCTTTCCATTGGGCATACTGGGTGAATTGACATGGACAGTGTCAGGACAATGTGTGGTGGCTGTGGGTCATGGATTGGCATAAGTTGGCACATTGGAACAAGACGTGATTAGGCCGTGCTCATAAGGAACCATGGGAATGAGAAGGGGGGGATCATGGATTGGTGTAGATTAGTATAGGGGCTGTAAGAGGCCTTAATGGTGGGTAGAAGGGTAGAGATTGGAATGGGGGTAAAAGGGGTAGACATGGATGGGGCATGGGGAGTGAGTGAAAGGGGTAGAGGGTGTAGTTTAATTTTACTGTTTTTATTCAGGGGGCTTCGGGGGCAAAGTCCCCGAGCACCAAGACGGGCCTTTTAACCAGCCAGCCGTGTCACTCAGCAGTCGAGGGGCGGGGCGACGGGCCTGACTTCAGCAAACACCTGCATTCCCGTTCCCCTCCCACACTCCCCATACCCAGAATGGAAATCCGGCTACTGGACCTGTTTCTCCAGAGGCAACTGCACCAAGATGAGAGTGTTCCAGATGTTCTGCACCCATCTCTTTGTGTCCATTTTTTGAAAGCCCTACTCTATGAATGTTGTCCAGACTATAAAGAGGTTTATAAAGGTGACACTAGGGATATGGCCAGATTTTAAAATTCTGATCCTCTCATTCATGTCCTTCCGAGGCCTTGTGCCTCCCACCTCTCTAACTCCTCTCACTTCCCAAAACCCGCACTCCTTTTATTCTGGACCCTTAAGCATCCCGATTTTAAACACTCCACTATTGGTGGTTGGGCCTTCTACAGTCTGGACCTTAAACTCTGCATCTCCCACCCAAAATAGTTTTGCTCCCATCCAGTCCGTCAGCCCTGTGGTTTAGCACAGGGCTAAATCGCTGGCTTTTAAAGCAGACCAAGGCAGGCCAGCAGCACGGTTCAATTCCCGTACCAGCCTCCCCGTACAGGCGCCGGAATGTGGCGACTAGGGGTTTTTAACAGTAACTTCATTTGAAGCGATTCTCATATATCCATCCACTTTCAGAGGTCGGGAAGAGGGTAAATGTTCAGGGCGGAGTGTGTTGCAAATATAGGGGTGGGTGGGTGGGGTGGGTAGGTCTGAGGGCTAGTGGGCTAGTATTCAGGAAGTGGGGTGTAGTCAAGGGGTATTGGGTGTAGAGGTGTATTTGTGGGAAGAGAGCGTTAATCTGGAGTTCAGAAGGGTGATCAGGGTGGGGGGGCTTCTGTGGAGCTTTGGGATGGAGTGGGTAGGAATGTTGTGGTTTTAATCCTCCTAACATTTCCTGGGTGACTATTCCTGTTGGACAGTCAGAACCATCTGAAGCGGGATTCTCCAACCCCCCCGCTGGGGGTCGGTGAATCCCGCCCCTGCCGTCCTCCTAATTCTCCGGCTCTCCAAAAATCGGCCCGGCGTGAGTTGCGCCGCCCGCCTTGGAGAGTGGCGGGGTCCGGCGCAATTCAATGGGCGCCAGGGCTGCCCGAATGCTCCAGCCCGCAATGGGCCGAAGTCCCGCCCATTTTTGCCTGTCTCGCCGGTGTAAATTGGAGTAGGTCCTTACCGGCGGGATCTGGCGGCGCGGGCGGGCTCCGGGGTTCTTGGGGGGGATCTGGCCCGGGAGGTGCCCCCACGGTGGCCTTTCCCGCGATCGGGGCCCACCGATCCGCAGGCGGGCCTGTGCCGTGGGGGCACTCTATCCTTCCACACCGGAGGCTGTACCGGCCCGCCATTCCCGGTGCGGAAACTAAGCCCTCTGCGCATGCGCGGGGATGATCCAGCACGCATTGGCGCTCCCGTGCATGCGCCAACTCGCGCCGGCCGGCAGAGGCCCTTCGGCGCCGGTTGGCGTGGCACTAAGCCCCCTCCCTGCCGGCCGGTGGGGCGCAAACCACTCCGAGGCGGGCCTAGCCCCTGAAGGTGCGGAAGATTCTGCACCTTTGGGGTGGCCCGACGCCGCAGTGATTCATGCCACTCCATCCCGCCAGGACTCCCCACCCCGCCAGGTAGCAGAGAATCCCGCCCCTGATGTCTCTCATTTAAGTTGAAGTATTGTTTTAAAGAAGCAGTTAGCTGCAGCACCTGGGGCGATGGGGATCAAAGGATATGGGGAGAAAATGGGATTAGGCTGTTGAGTTGCCGGATCAACCATGATCATAATGAACGGCGGAGCGGGTTCAAAGGGCCGAATGGCTGCCTCCTCTCCTATTTTCTATGTTTCTATGAGATGGGTTGGGGGTGGGGGGAGGAACAGTCATCTTTGGAATACATCCCACTGCCTGTTACAGTGCACCCCAGAAAATGGAAGGTTTGGGCCATATCTGCAGGTAGGTACAGCAAGTGATTAGGACGGCAAATGGAATGTTGGTGTTGGTTATAATGGAATATAAATGAAAGGATGTTTTGCCACAGTTGGTGAGAGCACATCTGGAATACTGTGTATAGTTTTGGTCTCATTACTTAAGAAAGGAAATAATTGCATCTGTGGAGTGTGGTGGATGCAGGTACAGTGAGCAGATTTAAGGAGGAGTTAGACAGTTTTTAAATTGGTCATAGGTTGAAGGGTAATGAGAACGGGCAGGACAGTGGAGTTCAGGCCATGATGGAATCAGCCATGATCACATTGAGGGTGTTGGGCTCGGGAGGTTAAATTACCTACTCCTGCTCGTAGGCCATGTGTTCTGGGGAGGCGATGCTCTGGCTGATTTCGCAATCCAGCTCTTGGTCTGTAGCATTGCAGGTAGCAGATGAGCAGGTAGCAGATGAGGAACATATTATCTGTGATCGAATGGCAGAGCAGACTTGATGGGCCGAATGGCCTAATTCTGCTCCTATATCTTATGAACTTAGAATTGGAAGTAGTTTTGAAAAAGATCCCTCGACTGATACCTGGGATGAAGGGGTTATCTTATGAGAAAAGGTTGGACAGGTGCGGTCTGTATCCATTAGAGCTTAGAAGAATAAGAGGTGATCGTATTGAAACCTATGGGCAGGAATTCTCCGTCCGTTTGCCGGTGCTGTGATTCTGGTCCCGCTGGCAGCACCCCCCCCCCCCTCCCGTGGGTTTCCCAGCGGCACGGGGCGGCTTCAATGGGAATTCACGCAGACAGCGGCCGCCAGTGAATGGCGCACACTCTCCCACCGTCAAGTAACACGCAGCTGGGAGGCTGTAAAATCCTGAGGGGATTTGACAGGGTGGATACTGAGAGAACGTTTTCCCACTTGTGGGCGAGACGAGAACTGGGGACAAGGTTGTAAAGATTGATGATCTCCCATTTAAGATGGCGATGAGGGCGGTTCGTCTAGTATCCTCTTCCCCAAAGAACAATGGAGTCTGGGTTATTGGATATTTTTAAGGGCTAATTAGATTCCTAACTGACGAGGTGTACAGAGGGTGGGTGGGGTAGGGGGGGAGATGGGCGGTGGGCAAAGGGTTAGAAAGGAAAGTAGGACGTGAGGCCACAATCAGATCAGCCATGACCTTGTCAAGTGGCAGAGCAGGCGAATAGCCTCCTCCTATCCGGATCGTGTGTTTGTATCAGAATCTCTATTGCTCCAAAGTGTTATAAGTCACTGCTTTCTAACTTTCTCCTCAAATTCTATTTTTGCAGGCTAGTAAAAGGCACTGGCTATCATTGGGACATCTTTCTTGTGGGCATAATCAACATTGCGCTGTCTATTTTTGGATTGCCATGGGTACACTCTGCCTTCCCTCATTCTCCGCTGCATGTCCGCGCACTTGCCTATGTAGAGGAGAGAGTGGAGAACGGTCATTTATACGAGATGTAAGTTAACGGAGGCCTCTGGACTCCCTATTTTCCATTATTATTTAACATACATACGTATGCGTCTGAGCCAGTTTTGCAAACTAATAAAATAAATCCAGACCTAGCTGTAAACTTCAAAACCATCAAAGTTCGATTTGCCGACAGGAATATGCTTGGGCACGAACACTCAAGACCATCTGTCTTAGAAGTTACAGCTTTGTGTTTTCGCAACCCCCTACCCCCCCAACATCCTCCCACCCATCTCAGAAATCTCAGCAGAAAATCAGGTCGGGTGCCCCAGTGGAGTACTGAAGGAGTGCTGCATGGTTGGAAGTGCCATCTTTCAGATGGACCCCAGTCCAACGCCGGCATCTCCACATCATCTTTCAGATGAGCTGTTAAGCCAAGGCCCCATCAGCCCTCTCGGGTAGATGTAAGTGATCCCTCAGCTCTAAGTTGAAGAGCAGGGGAGTTCTTCTCTATTTTCCGAGCTGATATTCATCCCTTAGCCCACATCAGTGAGCAAGGTTATCTAATCATTATTGCAACGCTGTTTGTGCGAACTGGCTGGATATGAATTGGTTGCTGTCTTCCCTACATTGGGCGTGAGGTGCTGTAGGATGCCCTGAGGTAATGAGAACAAATGCAAGTCTTTTTTTTTATTTATATGTGTGCATTTAAAAAAAAAGAGAGCTCTCCTCGACATGCTGTCATGTTTATGTAAGTTCCACAATGCCTTGACGTGTGAAAGTGCATTGCAACCGAGCTTTGTGCTTTCTCTCCCCCTCTGCCTGTGGTAGGTGATTTTACTGGATGCGAGTCAGAGTTTTGGTTATATTCTGTTCCTTTCCTTCTTCCCCAGCCCAGATGTACTGGGGCAAATTCCAGTGTCTCAGCGTAGTTTTCCCTAAATTCAGCAAAGGCCGATAGCGGGCGGGAAAAGTGACCTTGAGGCTGCAGGCAATAATGGCGGCCATCTCCGTCACATCATTCAGGACATTCATGTGGCACGATAGTGGTTAACGCTGTTGCTTCACAGCTCCAGGGACCCGGGTTCGATTCTCGGCTTGGGTCACAGTCAATGCAGAGTCTGCTCGTTCTCCCCGTGGCTTCTGAGGGGGAGGATGTAAGGAGGTAATTCGGGAAAAGAGGCATGAAACTCATAATCTATGGGAATAAAGCACACTGCGTCATATGAATGACGGAGCAGGCTCGAAGGGTTGAAGTGCCTACTTCTCCTAATTTCTATGTTCCTAAGTTACTGGCAGGGGAGAGGACAATCGCCTCATGCTTTTACGTCAGTGTGAACTGTGATTTGGACATCTCTCAAGATCTTCCACTCCCATCACTAAACTTGCCCTATGAAAATGGGAATTGAAAATCTTGGCCCTTCTCTTCAGCATTCAGAGATCAGGGGTGGGATTCTCTGATCCTGAGGCTAAGTGTTGACGCTGTCGTAAACAACGGCGTCAACACGGCCTCAGGATCAGCAATTCTGGCCCCTACAGGGGGCCAGCACGGCACTGGAGCGGTTTACGCCGCTCCAGCTGCTGATCCCGGCGTCAACTGGGCGCCTCGAGGTCTGCGCGTGCGCAGTGGCACCGGCGCCAACTCGCACATGCGCAGTGGCTCCCTTCTCCGTGCCGGCCCCAGTGCAACATAGCGTAGGGCTACAGGGGCCGGTGCGGAAGAAAGGAGGCCCCCAGCCTGAGAGGCCAATCGGTGGGCCCCGATCGCGGGCCAGGCCACAACGGAAGACCCCCCCCCCCCCCCCCCCCCCCCCCCCCCCCCCCCCCCCCCCCGGAGCCGGAGCCCCTGCCCCCCAACAGGCCGTCCCCGGACCCTTCCACGCCGAGGTCCCGCCGGCTAAGAGCAGGTCAGAACGGCGCCGGCGGGACTCGGGTTTTTTGATGGCCTTAGAGCGGCCCCCGGCCGACATCGGGGCGGCATGGCTCGATTCGATGGCCTCCGGTACTCCTGCAACAGGAATGGCGGGCTTCCCGCACCAAAGTGCAAATACCATCCGCAAATGCGAAGCACTCGACATGTCCAACCATGTGATAATGCGGGCGTCCTTCCAGTTCCGGGGCGAACGCAACGCAGAGACGATCCGAGGATAGCGCGAGCTCAAGGTCCTGAAGGAAAAGGAGGATTTCCTCCCAAATACACAAGGTTGCAATCCAGTCGGAAACATCTGCTTCCTCCAGCACCGATACGCAGTGGCAACAGAGTGTATCATCTACAAGATTCACTGCGACAACTCACCAAGGCCCCAAGCCTGTGAACTCTACCACCTTGATGGAAAAGGGTTGCAGACGCCTGGTAAACCACAACAAGTTCCCTCCAAGCCCCACAACATCGCAAATTGACTGTATATCGTCACTCCTGTTGATGGGCCAAAATCCTGAACTCTCTCCCTAACAACATTGTTGGAGTACATATAGGGGAGACAGTGGCACAGCAGTAGGCCCAGGCTAATACTTTGGGGACAAAATCTGGAATATAAAGCTTGTCTCAGTAATGCTGGCCATGACAGCTAGTGTCAATTGTTGTAAAAACCCACCTGGTTCACAAGGAAATCTACCCTCCTTACCTGGTCTGGCCCTCATGTGACTCCAGGTCCACAGAAATGGGGTTGATTCTGAACGACAATGGCTGAGCCACTCAGTTCAAGGGCAATTCGAAATGGCCTTGCCAATGATCCTCGCATCCTGTGAAAGAGTAAAGGGAAAAATAAATCTCAGCTGCAACGGTTCAAGAAAGTGGTTCACCACCAACAGCTCAAGAGAAAGTAGGCATCTTTAGCAAATTACAGCCGTGCCGGTAATAACCACATCCGAAAAGGAATAGAAAATGCTGAAATACATAGCTGGTCCCTTGGCATCTGGTAGGTAGGCAGAGTAGGCTGGTTCACCATTTTCTGTGCTCACTTTAGTGTTTTCCAATGAGCTAGTTGGAGGAAATTCTTGTGCTGTCATAATATGTTGAAATATTGTGTAGTGTGTGTTAAAGAAACAAATTATCCAGCCATTCCCTCATTCATTCACTCGTTTGTGGATCTTGTGTACAGGCAGCCTGCGGTTGCCCACGGTTACAGTGACTGCAATCTCGAAGTAATACATTTGTTATAAATCTTTTTCCTGTGACTTACATTCTCGGGATGCCCAGCAAGAAGACAATTCTGAGCTGTTGTCTTCAACCTGGACCACCTATCATAGAATCAAAGAATTTACAGTGCAGAAGGAGGCCATTTGGCATATCGAATCTGCACCAGCTCCTGGAAAGAGCACCCCACTTAAGCCCATGCCTCTACCCGATCCCTGCAAACCAGCAACCCCATCCAACCTTTCTGGACACTAAGGGCAATTTATCGTGGGCAGTCCACCTAACCTGCACATCTTTGGATTGTGGGAGGAAACCGGATCACCCGGAGAAAACCCACAGATACGGGGAGAACGTGCAGACTCCACAGAGACAGTGACCCAAGCCAGGAATCGAACCTGGGACCCTGGAGCTGAGGAGCATCTGTGCTAACCACTGTGCAACCGTGCTGCGCATGTGGTGAAGGTACACATCCAGTGCTGTTGGGGAAGCTATTCTAACGTATTGATTATGGAGTCTCATGGGAGCTTTGGGAAGGCTTGAGGATACTTGGAAGTTGTAGCAAGTGTATAAATTCCATATGTTGCCTTTATCGAGCAAGAACTAACTTTGAAAATTGTCCTTAATGTAGAAAAACAAAAGAGATTAGATGATTCAGAGGCATAGTTGCATTTGGATAAGTGGTGCATTTGGATAAGTGGTGATGAAGCAGATTGAACTTTGTCACTGAAAAAGCTACGGTCCCATAGACAGCAAAGGAAGGAATGATCAGATTGAGTGTTCTACAGGAAAGTATTAGTCAAGATATTAAAAAAAAAAATTTAGAGGACCCAATTATTTGTTTTTCCAATTAAGGGGTAATTTAGCATGCCCAATCCACCTAACGTGCACATCCTTGGGTGGTGGGGGTGAAACCCACACAGACACGGGGAGAGTGTGCAAACTCGACGCGGACAGTGACCCAGGGCTGGGATTCGAACCCGGGTCCTCAGCGCCGTAGGCAGTAATGCTAACCACTGTCCTTTATTGGTCAGGATATTGAAGCGCCCTTGCTGGCTCCAATTTGGAATAGTGCCGAGGGATCATTTACATCCGCCTGAGAGGAAAGACAGGACCTTGGTTTAATATCGCATCTACAGGTAGATACAAATAATGGGCATCTCCATTGTGATGGTGGAATGGACATTCCCTACCATGGACCTAAATAAAACTTTGAATCAGTTCAACTGCACAGATTGAATTCCGGAGGGAGACAACCAAACCTAACTCCATCCTTTTTAAGGATCACTATTGGCGGGCAGTCGCTAATAATAATAGTTTAAACAGAATTATTCATCCTTTTCCTTCATTTAAAAGTTGCTCTCCTGTGCTCCGGAGGTCAAAGGTGTCCAACCACAAGTGTTCTCCAAGCTCCCGGAGGGCCAGAGTGTTTGATGCAGTGTCACTGATTTGAGCTGCTGCTTTAAACTTCATGAACCTGCACATGTTGAAGGAGCTACTTTGCAGTTCTGTTGCCTCGCTGGTAGATAAATCATCAGTTACAGCATCAGATTTTGTTAGCAACAGCAACTTTTGAGGAGTTGAATGCAAAGACGCCTCCAAAGGATGCAGATTGTGCACCAAGGTAGATCCCAAAGACAAAAGATTGTACAACTGACATCTTGAGTGAATATGATTGTGAAATTAATTAAATGGTCTTTATTTGTATTGATTGCAGCAGCAGTTCAGAAAGTGAATGACTTTCTGATGTACAGTCACAATCATAATATATAGTATCGACCTAATTTCTTGTGAAGCACAGTCTAGCTCTATGTATCACTAACGTGCACTGCTTCCAGCAGTAAAGGTACAAAGCTTTACACTGGTTGTGCAACATCCGGCATTAGATGAGCAGATCTCTCTGCACCCCTCCCCACCCCCCAATTCAATCATGGAAAGATGAAATGTCATTGTGTCTGCAGTCACCAACGCAAGATTCATTCCCAAACTACCAACGCTATTGCTCGCCCTGGTCACTGTCTGAGAAGAATCCCGACCGTTCGCCTATTGTTGTCCTGTTTGACCCTGAGCGGAGCTTCTGCACACAAGCCCTCGAGCAACACTAAGGCCACCAGCCTCCGCCTGCATAACATTGCCTGTCTCCATCTCAGCTCATGCAGTGCTGAAATCCTCATTACTGCCTTTGTCAACTCTAAACTCAACCATTTTAATGCTCTCCATCTCCCAGCATAAGCTCATCCCAAACCCCTGCCCATCTCATTACTCGACCTGTTAACCTGTCACCCTTATGCTCACTGACCTACAATGGCTACTTGTAAAGAAGTCCTCGACTTGAGAATTCTCATCCTTATTATTAATTTCAACCTTGCTCATGCCCTTCGCAGCACGGTAGCATTGTGGATAGCACAATTGCTTCACAGCTCCAGGGTCCCAGGTTCGATTCCGGCTTGGGTCACTGTCTGTGCGGAGTCTGCACATCCTCCCTGTGTCTGCTGGGTTTCCTCCGGGTGCTCCGGTTTCCTCCCACAGTCCAAAGATGTGCAGGTTTAGTGGATTGGCCATGATAAATTGCCCTTAGTGTCCAAAGTTGCCCTTGGTGTTGGGTGGGGTTATGGGGATAGGGTGGAGGCGTTGACCTTGGGTAGGGTGCTCTTTCCAAGAGCCGGTGCAGACTCGATGGGCTGAGTGTCCTCCTTCTGCACTGTAAATTCTATGATAATCTATGATAATCTCCTTTAGCGTCACAAGCCTTTGAGATTGTTGCTCTCTGGCAATTCTGGCTATATTCGCTCCAATTTGATGGCCATGTCTTCAGCTGGCAAGAGAGAAAATGGTGGCTTCATGGTCCTGTCACCGGACTGGTACCATAGACGCAGATTTAATGCTTGAAACCCACCACGGCAGCTGGTGAGATTTAAATGCTGTTAATTAATCTGTAAGTAAAAAGCTAGTCTCAGTAATAGTCACCATGAAACCACTGGCGATTGTGGTTGACAAATGTTCTTTTGAGAAGGTAGTCTGCTGTCCTTACTTGGTCTGGCCTACATACCACTCCTGACCCATAGCAATGTGGTTGATTGTTAGATGCCCCCTGAAGTAGCCCAGCGAGCCACTCCGTTGCATCAAATTGCTGGAAAGCCAACAAAAAGGAATGAAACCGGTTGGATCACCTGGCATCGACGTAGGAAATGACACCAGCAAACCCAGCACGATCGACCCTACAAAGTCGTCCTTACTAACATGGGGGAGCTGTATCAAAATTGGAAAAACTGTCCCACAGGCAAGTCGAGCAACAATCTGGCATAGTCATCCTCACAGGATAGTTCTAGACACCTGTGTCACCATCATCAGGGGTGGGGGCACAGTGGTTTACAGGCTGGGTACTGCAGCAAGAAATATCTGAAGCTGCTGGGTACTCAAAGGCTATGGGCCCTGATAACATTCCAGAAATGATACTGTGCTTGTGACCTGTGCTACAAGACTGGCATCTACCCGGCAATGTGGAACATTTCCCAGGTGTGTCCTGTACACAAGAAACAGGTCAAATCCAACCCAGCCAATTACCGCCCTTACCGCCCTATCCGTGTACTCTCCATCATCAGTAAAGTGATGCAAGGGATCATAAACAGTGGTACCAAGCAGCACTTACTCGGCAATAACCTGCTCACGAACGCTCAGTTTGGGTTCCACCAGGGTCCACTTGTTTCCTGCCCTCATTACGACCTTGTTCCAAACATGGGCAAAAGCACTGAATGCCAGAGGTGAGGTGAGGGTGACTGTCCTTGACATTAAGGCGACTTGTAACAGGTGTGGCATCAAGGAGCCCGAGTTAAAGTGGAGTCAATGGGAATAAAAGCTGAAAATGTTGGAAAAAGTCAGCAGGTCAGGCAGTGAGGAACAGTGTTCATAATGGGCAGCACAGAAGCACAGTGGTTAGCACTGTTGCTTCACAGCGCCAGGGTGCCAGGTTCGATTCCCGGATTGGGTCACTGTGTGGAGTCTGCACATTCTCCCCATGTCTCCGTGGGTTTCCTCCGGGTGCTCCGGTTTCCTCCCACAAGTCCCGAAGAACGTGCTTGTTAGGTGATTTGGACATTCTGAATTCTCCCCCTGTGTACCCGAAGAGGCACCAGAGTGTGGCGACTAGGGGATTTTCACAGTACCTTCATTGCAGTGTTAATGTAAGCCTACTTGCGACATGAAGAAAGATTATTATTAATAGTTCGGGTGATACGGACATCTCCCACCACAGATGCTGCCACACCTGCTGAGTTTATCCAATACTTTCTCTTTTTATGTCAGAACGAGAGCATCCGTAGAACTTTGCTTTTAGTTTGAAGTCGGTGGTTGTCGGGGGCACACTCTCCACTGGCTGGAGTCATACTTAGCACATGGGAAAATGTTTATGCTTTTTGGAGGCCAACTAATTAATTCCTCAGATATCGCTGCAAATGTTCCACAGAGTAGTGTCCTAGGCCCAACCATCTTCAGCTGCTTCACCAATGATCTTCCTTCCATCTTAAGGTCAGACATGGGGATATTCACTGAGGACTGTGCAAGCACAATGTTCAGTACCTTTACGACTCAGATACTGAAGCCTCCCTGGACAGGCGCCGGAATGTGGCGACTAGGGGCTTTTCACAGTAACTTCATTGAAGCCTACTCGTGACAATAAGCGATTTTCATTTCATTTTCATTTCAGTTAGTGTCCATATACAGCAAGACGTGGACAACATTCAGGATTGGGTTGATAGTTGGCAAGCAACAATCGTGCCACATAAGCGCCAGATAATAACCATCTTCAACAAGAGCGAAACCAATCATCTCCCCTTGACATTCAATGGCATTACCATTGCTGAATCCCCCGCTATCAACATTCTGGGGGGTTACCATTGATCAAAAACTGTACTGGAACAGCCGTACCAATACAGATGCTACAACGTCAGAGGGTAAGAATCTTGACCCCCCCAAGCTTGTCCACCATCTCCAAGTCAGGGGTGTGAAGGAATACTCCCCACTTGTCCACTTGCCTAGATAGTGCAGTCACTGACTGTTAATGCTCATCCTTCGTCAGCTCACCAGGAAACAAAGGTTAAAATTTGGGAGGAGCAGAGCTACTTTCCCTCCTCCTACCTCCAGTTGTCTCTTTAGGCTACATGAAGATCCTAAAAACTGGGTAAAACAGACCCTCCCCTCTTGGCAACGCCCACACAGAACCAAATTAGTTTCCTTATTAGCATATTCACATTTACAATTGAGAAAATGAAAAATGAAAATCGCTTAATGTCACGAGTAGGCTTCAATTAAGTTACTGTGAAAAGCCCCTAGTCGCCACATTCCGGCGCCTGACCGCCTGCAAACTCTGACATTTTTCCCATCTTGCTCTGCCCACGGTTAAAAACAGTGGCCAAGCCATGGACTGGACTTCAGGATAACGTCTGGGGGAGACATTTCAGTCACAAAGAACAAAGAAAGGTACAGCACAGGAACAGGCCATTTGGCCCTCCATGCCTGCGCCGTCCATACTGCCCGTCCAATCTAAAAGCTTTTACACTTCCAGGGGTCCATATCCGGGCTCAAGCCGCTCCTTGAGCATCGCTATCGTACCTACTTCCACTACCTCCTCCAGCAGCGGGTTCCAGGCACACAATACCCTCTGTGTAAAAAAAACGTCCATCGCACATCTCCTCTAAACCTTGCCCCTTGCGCCTTAAACCTGTGTCTCCTAGTAATTGACTCTTCCACCTTGGGAAAAATGTTCTGGCTATCCATTCTGTACACATGTCCCTCACAAGTTTGTAGACTTTTATCAGGTCGCCCTCAACCTCCTTCGTTCCAGTGAGAACAAACTGAGTTTCTCCAACCTCTCCTCGTAGCTAATGCCCTCCATACCAGGCAACATCCTGGTAAACCTCTTCTGCACCCTCTCCAAAGCCTCCACATCCTTCTGGTAGTGTGACGACCAGAATTGCACACTATATGAAATGAAAAATGAAATGAAAATCACTTATTGTCACAAGTAGGCTTCAAATGAAGTTACTGTGAAAAGCTCCTATCGCCACATTCCGGCGCCTGTTCAGGGAGGCTGGTACGGGAATTGAACCATGCTGCTGGCCCGCCTTGGTCTGCTTTCAAAGCCAGCGATTTAGCCCTGTGCTAAACCAGCCCCTTTACCAGCCACTATACTCCAAGTGTGGCCAAACTAAGGTTCCATACAGCTGCAGCATGACTTGTCAATTGTTATACTCAATGCCCCGGCCTGTGAAGGCAAGCATGCTATATGCCTTCTTGTCTACTTTCTCCATCTGCGTTGCCGCTTTCAGTGACCTGTGGACACCCAGGTCCCTTTGCCTGTCAATACTCTTAGGGGTTCTGCCATTTACTGTATATTTCCCACCCGTATTAGAGATTCTGAAATGCATTACCTCACATTTGTCCAGGTTAAATTCCATCTGCCGTCTCTCCATCCAAGTCTCCAACTGAGCTATATCCTGCTGCATCGTCTGACAGTCCTCATCGCTATCTGCAATTCCACCAACCTTTGTGTCATCCGTAAACATGCGAATCAGACCAGTTACATTTTCCTCCAAATCATTTGTATATTACAAACAGCACAGATCCCAGCACTGATCCCTGCGGAACACTATTAGTCACAGCCCTCCATTCAGAAAGGCACCCTTCCACAGCTACCCTCTGCCTTCTATGACCGAGCCAGTTCTGTATCCATCTTGCCAGCTCACCTGTGATCCCGTGTGACTTCACCTCCTGTACCTGTGTGCCATGAGGGACCTTATCAAAGGCCTTACTTAAGTCCATGTAGAGAACATCCACTGCACTACCTTCATCAATGATCAACATCACTTCCTCGAAAAATGTGATCAAGTTAGTGAGACACGACCTCCCCTTCACAAAACCATGCTTCCAAGTGGGAGTAAATCCTGTCTCGAACAATCCTCTCCAATAATTTTCCTACCAATGACATGAGGTTCACCAGTCTGTAATTTCCTGAATTATCCTTGTTGCACTTCTTACACAAAGGAACAACATTAGCTATTCTCCAGTCCTCTGGGCCCTCACCAGTAGCCAAGAGGACGCAAAGATTTCTGTCAAGGCCCCGGCAATTTCATTCCTTGCCTCCCTCAGTATTCTGAGGTAGATTCCAATAGGCCCTGGGGACTTATCTACCTTAATGTTTTTCAAGAAGCCCAACATCTCCTTTTTAATCGCAATGTGATCCAGACTCTCTACACAGTAACTTCATTGTAGTGCTGCTAATGTAAACCTACTTGTGACAATAATAAAGATTATTATTACACATCCTTCCCCAGACCCCTCATCCACCAAGTCCTTCTCTTTGGTGAATACTGATGCAAAGTGCTCATTCAGTACCTCACCTCTTCCCTCTGGCCCCAAGCATAGATTCCCGCCCCTGTCCTTGAGTGGGCCAACCGTTTCACCGACTTATCATCCTGCTCTTTATCATAAAAGCATTGCGATTTTCCTTAATCCTGTTTGCCAATGTTTTTTTGTGACCCCTTTTAGCCCTCCTGACTCCTTGCTTTCCTTATATTCCTCATGGGCTTTGTCTGTTGCCAGCCTTTTAGCCTTTACAAATGCTTCCTTTTCCTTTTGGACTTGGCTGACAATATCCTTCCTTATCCAAGGCTCCCAAAACTTGTCATACTTATCCTTCTTCCTCACAGGAACATGTCGGTCTAAACCTCCCACATGCCAGATGTGGATTTACCCTCACACATCTATCCCCAACCTAGATTCTTCACTTCCTGCCTAATATTGTTATAATTCGCCTTCCCCAATTTAGCAGATTCACCCAAGGACTGCTGTTATCTTTATTCAACAGTACCTTAAAACTTACTGAATTGTGGTCACTGTTCCCGAAATGCTCCCCTACTCGAACTTCGATGACCTGGCCGGGCTTATTCCCCAATACCAGGTTTAGTACGGCCCCTTCCCTAGTTGGACTATCTACACATTGTTTCAAGAAGCCCTCCTGGATGCTCCTTACAAACTCTGCCCCATCCACGCCCCCAGCAGTGAGTCCAGTCAATATAGAGGAAGTTAAAATCACCCTGTTTTTACACCTTTCCAAAATCTTCCTGCACATCTGCTCCTCTTATCTTCCTTTGGCTGTTGGGAGGCCTATAGTAAACACCCAACATTGTGATTACACCCTTCCTATTCCTGAGCTCTACCCATATTGCCTTACTGCATGAGCCCTTTGAGGTGGCCTCCTGCAGTACAGCTGTGATATTCTCATTAATCACTAGTGGAACTCCTCCATCCATTTTACATCCCCCTCTATCTCGCTCGAAACATCTAAATCCTGGAACGTTTAGAGGAAATCCTGTCCCTCCCTCAACCAAGTCTCTCTAATGGCAACAACATCACAGTTCCAGATCCTAATCCAAGATCTAAGTTCAACTGACTTTCCTGGTATACTTCTTGCAATGAAACAAATGCACTTCAGACCACCAGTCCCACTGTGTTTAGCACCACCTCCCTGCCTGCTCTTCCTCTTAATCTTACTGGCCCTATTCTCTTGTTCTTCCTCACTTATTTCACCTTCTGACCTATTGCTCCAATTTTCACCCTCCTGCCATACTAGTTTAAACCCTCCCGTGTGACACGAGTAAACCTCCCAGCCAGGATATTGGTGCCCCTCCAGTTTGGATGCAACCCATCCTTCTTGTACAGGTCTCACCTGTCCTGTAAGAGATCCCAATGGTGCAGATATCTGAAACCCTCCCTCCTATACCATCTGTTTAGCCATGTGTTTGGCTGTACCAACTTCCTATTTATAGCCTCACTGGCACGTGGCTCAGGGAGTAATCCTGAGATTACAACCATAGAGGTGCTGTTTTTTAACATTCTACTTAACTCCCTGAACTCTTGCTACAGTACAGGGCTGTGTCACTCTATGTTGTTAGTACCAATATGTACCACAACCTCTGGCTATTCACCCTCCCCCTTCACAATGCCCCCTACATGATCAGAGACATCCTGGCATCAGGGAGGCAACATAACATCTTGGAGTCTCTTACACATCCACAGAAGTGCCTATCTGTGCCCTTTACTATAGAGCCCATGTAACTATTGTTCTTCTGCACTTTGTCCCTCCCTGCTTAACAACAGAGCCAGCTGTGGTGACACTGGGTGGCGCGGTAGCACAGTAGTTTGCACTGTTGCTTCACAGCTCCCGGGTCCCAGGTTCGATTCCCTGCTGGGTCACTCTCTGTGCGGAGTCTGCACGTTCTCCCCGTGTGTGCGTGGGTTTCCTCCGGGTGCTCCGATTTCCTCCCACAGTCCAAAGATGTGCTGGTTAGGTGATTGGCATTGCTAAATTGCCCAAAGTGTCAAAAAAAAGGTTAGGTTGGGCTACTGGGTTGCGGGGATGGGATTGAGGTGTCGGCTTAAGTAGAGTGCTCTTTAGAAGGGTCAGTGCAGACTCAATGGGCCGAATGGCCTCCTGCACTGTAGATTCTATGATTCACCGTTCTGGCTGCTGCTGCTGTATTTCTTCCCCTGATAGGCCTCACTGCCCCCCCCCCCCCCCCCCTCCGAAACAGTATCCGACAAGCAGTCACCCATCTATCTTCCTGCACCTTGGGTGTAACCACATCTCTAAAACTCCTACCCATGACACTTTCCGCCACCTGCATGCTCCTAAGTGCATTCAATTGCTGCTCCAACTGATCCATGCAGTCTGAGGAGCTGCATTTGGGTGAACTTCTTACAGATGTAGTGTTTGGATTGCTGGAAGCTTCACGGACCTCCCACATCTCACATGTGAAGCATTTTACCCCTCTAACTGCCATTTCTGGAACTAATTAATAAATTCATTAAAAAATAAATACTTATGAAATTAAAATAAGTTACAGTTAAGTATATGCTTCCTAGCACTAGATTTCTACTATAAATGTAAAATGTTCACTGCAATAATCCCCTGCCTCTGGTTTTGACACTCCTCAACATATGATTAAGTAATGAATTAGGTTTAATTACATGTCATTTTTTCAGTTTTTTTCACCGGCTGGAACTCCGCCCTCCGACTCTGCTCCCAGTCAGTTGCGCTCTTTGTAAACACGCGGCTCCCCTCACGCTCTTTTAGGAAATGCACGGAGCACCTCGCTCCCTCCTCACTGAACTCCCTCAGTCACCAAACTCCCATTTTATCACTAATGCAGCCCAAAGTCAGCACTCCAGTTTAGGAACAAACTCAAATGTGTCGCGTGACCTTTCTCATCTGTGCTTATTTCCTCAAGTAAAAGCAACGGACCAGCTAATGTGCCCACCGAGAAGAGATCTGGATTTATTTAAGTGGAATTTTTCAGTTCGATGATTATTCCTACAGGCCTCATTGCACATGGAGACTGGACAACTAATGCGGTTGAGCAAAGTGAACTCGGGAGAATAATATTCATCGAAATGGAACACTATCTAATCAAGATTATAGATGTTGGTCGCCTTCATTTCCATGTGTAATTAGGCTATTTTTATTGAAGAAAGAATGACAAAAAGACCTGTAGAATACCAAATATCGCATCGAGCAATATTAACCAAAGCTTTTTCTTTCACTGGCTGTTTCTCTCACTGGGATAGAACCAGCTCTGTCTAGTTTTGACTTCTTTCTGGCTTTGCTCCAGTGTCCCAGTGTGGCTCACTGGCTGGAAACAATGCAGCTTTAGCAACTGGCCCAACAAGCTTTTACCCTCCACTTCAGCAAATAAGCCCAATCATATTTACCAAGAATAAGGGTTGGCCCCCCGCTGGCGCCGGCGTTGCGTTTGCACCCCCTGCTGGCGGGAGGAGGCGAATGGCTCATTTGAACCCATTTGTATTCTATTAATGGGCTGGACACCGGATTCTCTGCGCCTCCGTGACGCTCCAACCCCCCCCCCCCCCCCCCTCCTCATCCGGGATTCGCGCCGGTGTGGATTGATGCAACTATTTGCCAATGTTGCCCTGACGGGTGGAGCTTGCGGTGGCCAAGGGGGTAGGTATTTAATGTAGGTGACCCCAAAGTCCATCGGAGGACTCTTTCCTCCCCCCCCCCCCCCACACAACACACATTCTCAGCCCCGTCCATCAGACCGCTCTCATCGGAGACCCCCCCCCCCCACATCAGAGACTGGTCCCTGGCATTGGGTGACTCGATCTGAGGGGTTGGTGGGGAGGGGTGTGGTTGGGTCACCCTCATGCGTCCGTGCTGTGGATGGGGTGACCAAACAATTCCTGTGGTGGGGGAGGATGCCTCTACCTGTTAGCGGAGGGGGGGAGGGGGGTATTGCAGGATCCGGAACAGAATCCCTCGAGCTCCCCACCATGCATAAATTAGCCTGACCAGGGAGAGGGAATCGCCCCTGGTGCCAGCGCAAACCAGGAGTGATTCACTTCTGGCGGGAGAACATAGGACGGGATTTTCCCATTGCGTTGTGCCTGCTGCCGGTTCCGTTACACCAGGTGAATAGCGGGAGGAGCCAAAAACGGGATTCGCGCAGAGCACCAAACAGTTTGCCATTCTCCCGGCTCACTCCTGGTGGCATGAGCAGGATCTTGCCCAGGATGGACGACAACCTGATTCATTGAATTCATTGAAATCTCATTAGAGGGGTTAAAGTCGAATGCAGCCGCCTCCCGGGGGTGGGGTGGTTTGCGTATGTGAGGCATTCACAGCATCTTTAAATATTGTGAAGACCCATAACACGGCCAACCACAGCTGCAGCCTATTTGTCCTATCAAACTATCACAGGACAGAGCCCTGCTGTGGCAGATCTCATAAAAGTCCATTTCACCCCACTTTGAGGTTCCAATAGGCTCTGTGGTTTCAATGTTGCAGTCTGCCTTCTTTTCTACCTTCTGAAAATGAAATGAAATAAAAATCGCTTATTGTCACAAGTAGGCTTCAAATGAAGTTACTGTGAAAAGCCACATTCCGGCGCCTGTTCGGGGAGGCTGATACGGGCTTCTGTACTTAGGTGTTCATATTCCATTTCACAATCCATTGACTCTGTCCAGCCTCTAGCTTGACAGCTGAAGGCTACCTCAAAGGAGGGATTAGCCTTGTTCGTTGTGATAGCATTCACAGACCTCAACTGTCAAGTGCCTCCTTGAAAGAACAGGTGGCCTGTCCGAGAGGATGATTTGTGGATAGGATGTCCTGCAACTCTTGATGCTTGAACGCCATAAGAACATAAGAACTAGGAGCAGGAGTAGGCCATCTGGCCCCTCGAGCCTGCTCCGCCATTCAATTAGATCATGGCTGATCTTTTGTGGACTCAGCTCCACTTTCCGGCCCGAACACCATAACCCTTAATCCCTTTATTCTTCAAAAAACTATCTATCTTTACCTTAAAAACATGTAATGAAGGAGCCTCAACTGCTCCACTGGGCACGGAATTCCATAGATTCACAACCCTTTGGGTGAAGAAGTTCCTCCTAAACTCAGTCCTAAATCTACTTCCCCTTATTTTGAGGCTATGCCCCCTAGTTCTGCTGTCACCCGCCAGTGGAAACAACCTGCCCGCATCTGTCCTATCTATTCCCTTCATAATTTTAAATGTTTCTATAAGATCCCCCTCATCCTTCTAAATTCCAACGAGTACAGTCCCAGTCTACTCAACCTCTCCTCATAATCCAACCCCTTCAGCTCTGGGATTAACCTAGTGAATCTCCTCTGCACACCCTCCAGCGCCAGTACGTCCTTTCTCAAGTAAGGAGACCAAAACTGAACACAATACTCCAGGTGTGGCCGCACTAACACCTTATACAATTGCAACATAACCTCCCTAGTCTTAAACTCCATCCCTCTAGCAATGAAGGACAAAATTCCATTTGCCTTCTTAATCACCTGTTGCACTTGTAAACCAACCTTCTGTGACTCATGCACTAGCACACCCAAGTCTCTCTGAACAGCGGCATGCTTTAATATTTTATCGTTTAAATAATAATCCCGTTTGCTGTTATTCCTACCAAAATGGATAACCTCACATTTGTCAACATTGTATTCCATCTGCCAGACCCGAGCCCATTCACTTAACCTATCCAAATCCCTCTGCAGACTTCCAGTATCCTCTGCACTTTTCGCTTTACCACTCATCTTAGTGTCATCTGCAAACTTGGACACATTGCCCTTGGTCCCCAACTCCAAATCATCAATGTAAATTGTGAACAATTGTGGGCCCAACACGGATCCCTGAGGGACACCACTAGCTACTGATTGCCAACCAGAGAAACACCCATTTATCCCAACTCTTTGCTTTCTATTAATTAACCAATCCTCCATCCATGCTACTACTTTACCCTTAATGCCATACATCTTTATCTTATGCAGCAACCTTTTGTGTGGGACCTTGTCAAAGGCTTTCTGGAAATCCAAATATACCACATCCATCGGCTCCCCGTTATCTACTGCACTGGTAATGTCCTCAAAAAATTCCACTAAATTAGTTAGGCATGACCTGCCTTTAACGAACCCATGCTGCGTCTGCCCAATGGGACAATTTCTATCCAGATGCCTCGCAATTTCTTCCTTGATGATAGATTCCAGCATCTTCCCTATTACCGAAGTTAAACTCACTGGCCTATAATTTCCTGCTTTCTGCCTACCTCCTTTTTTAAACAGTGGCGTCACGTTTGCTAATTTCCAATCCACCGGGACCACCCCAGAGTCTAGTGAATTTCGGTAAATTATCACTAGTGCATCTGCAATTTCCCTAGCCATCTCTTTTAGCACTCTGGGATGCATTCCATCAGGGCCAGGAGACTTGTCTACCTTTAGCCCCATTAGAACATAGAACATAGAACAGTACAGCACAGAACAGGCCCTTCGGCCCTCAATGTTGTGCCGAGCCATGATCACCCTACTCAACCCACGTATCCACCCTATACCCGTAACCCAACAACCCCCCCCTTAACCTTACTTTTATTAGGACACTACGGGCAATTTAGCATGGCCAATCCACCTAACCCGCACATCTTTGGACTGTGGGAGGAAACCGGAGCACCCGGAGGAAACCCACGCACACAGGGGGAGGACGTGCAGACTCCACACAGACAGTGACCCAGCCGGGAATCGAACCTGGGACCCTGGAGCTGTGAAGCATTTATGCTAACCACCATGCTACCCTGCTACCCCATAGCTTGCCCATCACTCCCTCCTTAGTGATAACAATCCTCTCAAGGTCCTCACCTGTCATAGCCTCATTTCTATCAGTCGCTGGCATGTTATTTGTGTCTTCCACTGTGAAGACCGACCCAAAAAACCTGTTCAGTTCCTCAGCCATTTCCTCATTTCCCATTATTAAAACTCCCTTCTCATCCTCTAAAGGACCAATATTTACCTTAGCCACTCTTTTTTGTCTTATATATTTGTAAAAACTTTCACTGTCTGTTTTTATATTCTGAGCAAGTTTACTCTCATACTCTATCTTACTCTTCTTTATAGCTTTTTTAGTAGCTTTCTGTTGCCCCCTAAAGATTTCCCAGTCCTCTAATCTCCCAGCAATCTTTGCCACTTTATATGCTTTTTCCTTCAATTTGATACTCTCCCTTATTTCCTTAGATATCCACGGTCGATTTTCCCTCTTTCTTCCGTCCTTCCTTTTTGTTGGTATAAACCTTTGCTGAGCACTGTGAAAAATCGCTTGGAAGGTTCTCCACTGTTCCTCAACTGTTCCACCATAAAGTCTTAGCTCCCAGTCTACCTTAGCTAGTTCTTCTCTCATCCCCTTGTAATCTCCTTTGTTTAAACACAAAACACTAGTATTTGATTTTACTTTCTCACCCTCCATCTGTATTTTAAATGCCACCATATTGTGATCGCTCCTTCCGAGAGGATCCCTAACTATGAGATCATGAATCAATCCTGTCTCATTACACAGGACAAGATCTAGGACCGCTTGTTCCCTCGTAGGTTCCATTACATACTGTTCTAGGAAACTATCGCGGATACATTCTATAAACTCCTCCTCACGGTTGCCTTGACCGACCTGGTTAAACCAATCGACATGTAGATTAAAATCCCCCATGATAACTGCTGTACCATTTCTACATGCATCAGTTATTTCTTTGTTTATTGCCTGCCCCACCATCTCGTTACTATTTGGTGGCCGATAGACTACTCCTATCAGTGACTTTTTTGCCTTACTATTCCTGATTTCCACCCAAATGGATTCAACCTTATCCTCCATAGCACCGATGTCATCCCTTACTATTGCCCGGATGTCATCCTTAAATAACAGAGCAACACCACCTCCCTTACCATCCACTCTGTCCTTCCGAATAGTTTGATACCCTCGGATATTTAACTCCCAGTCGTGACCATCCTTTAACCATGTTTCAGTAATGGCCACTAAATCATAGTCATTTACGATGATTTGTGCCACCAACTCATTTACTTTATTCCGAATACTACGAGCATTCAGGTAAAGTACACTTTTGTTGGTTTTTTTACCTCTGTTTTGAATCTTAACATCTCCAGTTTTATTCCTTTTGTTATTACTGGGCCTATTCACTGTGCTCCCCTCAGTCACTGTACCTTGTACTGTCGCCCTTATGGATTTCTGACTATGTCTTCTCTGCCTTGCACTTTTCCGCTTACTTCCTTTTGTTTCTGTCCCTGTTTTACTACCTTCCAACTTCCAGCATTGGTTCCCATCCCCCTGCCACATTAGTTTAAACCCTCCCCAATGCCTGGGGAGTATGCCTGGGTATCAAACTATTCGGAAGGACAGAGTGGATGGTAAGGGAGGTGGTGTTGCTCTGTTATTTAAGGATGACATCCGGGCAATAGTAAGGGATGACATCGGTGCTATGGAGGATAAGGTTGAATCCATTTGGGTGGAAATCAGGAATAGTAAGGCGAAAAAGTCACTGATAGGAGTAGTTTATCGGCCACCAAATAGCCATGCCTGAACTCGAGGTGTGCCAGCACCATAGAGGCAGCTGCCAATAATCAAAACACTAAAGAGCATTGAGGAAACTCTTGTGGCCAAATGGGAACTATCTGGATGAGCGGAGGGGATCTGAGCACGGCTCGCTAATGTTGCTGTCTGATTCTGGGGTCTAGGGGTTCCTGACCTCGCCAGGGGTGAGTGTGCAGAGCAGGCTTTGCCAGCACAACTGGCTCACAACATGGGGCCTCACGGTAGCATGGTGGTTAGCATCAATGCTTCACGGCTCCAGGGTCCCAGGTTCGATTCCCGGCTGGGTCACTGTCTGTGTGGAGTCTGCACGTCCTCCCCGTGTGTGCGTGGGTTTCCTCCGGGTGCTCCGGTTTCCTCCCACAGTCCAAAGACGTGCGGGTTAGGTGGATTGGCCATGCTAAATTGCCCGTAGTGTAAGGTTAATGGGGGGATTGTTGGGTTACGGGTATACGGGTTACGTGGGATTAGGTAGGGTGATCATTGCTCGGCACAACATCGAGGGCCGAAGGGCCTGTTCTGTGCTGTACTGTTCTATGTTCTATGGTATCCTGAGAGAAGGCCGGACAGTCATGGTCAGGCCAGAGGAGGCTTGAGGGATTTGAGGGTCCCAGGCTGAAAGACCTAACTGATTGTCAGTCTCGCTCTTTCTCAAAATCCTTCCAGATACAAAGATGAATGTTGGAGTTGATCCCGCGGACGTTGCCGTTGTTCTGATTGTCACAGCCGAGATGGGCAGGCATTGTTGAAGGCATCAATGCCAACACAGGCTGGAGCCTGCAGCACATCTGCAGGGGGCTGCTGCAAACCCTCAAGACCCGGCTGCCCATCACGCTGAGAATGGGGGCCAGCGACGAGCAAGGGCGTAAAGGAATCGATGGTCCTACAATGAATACACCATGTGATGCAGAAAACTGCATCTCACCAGGGAGACAGTGTGGCACCTGTGCCACATCATTGTGGCATGCCTCAGATCCAAGGGGCCATTGATGGCATGCATGTCGCCCTGCAGGCACTGCGGCATCAAGGAGTGCCCAATATCAACAGGAAGGACTTCCACTCCCTGAATATACAGATTGTGTGCAACCACCCCCTCAGGAACATGCTCTCTGTCGCCCGCTACCCTGAGAGTGTGCATGACCGTGATACGCTGGGGAACTCTTGAGATCCCCGGTATCTTTGAGGTCCACCCCAGGATGACAGGTTGGCTCGTGGAGAACGAGGGATACCCGCTGAGGTAATGGCTGTGCCGCCAGTACGGAGGCCTGAGACCGAGGTGGAGGCCCGATACAATGAGGCCCAGGCTGCCACCTTTTCTATCATTGAGCAATGCATCAGGCTGGTAAAACTGCAATTCCGATGCCTGGACAGCTCTGGTGGTGCACTGCAATACAGCCCCCAGAAGGCCTCCCGCTTTGTGGGGGTCTTCTGTGCCCTCCACAACCTGACACAGCTGCAGGGCAACATGCTGGAGAGGAGGCCTCGCCTGAGAAGGAGGAAGATGAGGAACATGCAGTCTCATCTGAGAGGAGATAGATCAGGAGGGGCTGGAGGACGAGCCCGAGGAGGAGTCAGAGGATGGAGGACAGGCTACGGCGTGATGCATGCCACATGACCAGGGAGGCCTTCAGCATCTCTAGATTCACATCAGACAAAGCTGTGTGTGCGTCAAGTCAACATCCCTCCCCCTGTTCCCCTTTCTCACCCAGCCCCCATCTCCAAGGGTCCATGTTACCTCACACCAGGATGATGGGCCTGCGTTAGCACTGTCAGCGGATCACTATTCAAGGATGAAAGGTGATGACCACTCTGTGAGGAAAGCTCTGCCGCTCCTCAGGAGCTGATCTGACTCATTTCTGCTGACAGCGCACTCACACCCATCCTCATGACCGAGTCTGCATCAGGGACTATTTATTTTGGACCACTCTGGGGGTGTGGAGGGAGAAGGTCTGTATCCAGTGAGTGATGGGGCTGCAGTCCAGGATGTCCTTCACTGTGGCTTTCCTTTGCTCTCAACAGTGTGTTTCTTTTGGGGCTGTAGCAAGGAGTGACTCCAGATGGGAAGAGAGACCCACTCTGCTGTGAAGATTGCAAAGGAAGGGAGGAGGCAAGCAATGGGCCTCACGGTAGCACAGTGGTTAGCACTGTGGCCTCACAGCCCCAGGGTCCCGGGTTTGATCCCCGGGTGGGTCACTCTCTGTGAGGAGTCTGCGCGCTCTCCCTGTGTCAGTGTGGGTTTCCTCCAGGTGCTCTGGTTTCCTCCCACGAGTTTCGAAAAGATGTGCTGTTAGGTGAATTGAATATTGTGAATTCTCCCTCTATGTACTCAAACAGGCGCCGGAGTGTGGCGACTGTGGGCTTTTCACAGTAACGTCATTGCAATGTAAGCCTACCTGTGACAATAAAGATGATTATTATTATTATTAAGATTAAAATGACAGGGAATTTACATGTTTCAGGTGTGAAATGTTTTACTGGTGAACATTTTAATGTGACAATTATCTATTCCTCGTAGCTACAAATACTGACCTCATCAGTGCACACTCGGTGCTCCTGAAATTGATTGATCCCCTGTGGCCTAGTGCGAGGTGTGTCCTCAGGATGCACATCAGAGGTGGAGGCAGCCTTTGATACCCTTGGTGGTCGCCCTCTGGAGGGTCTGGTGCCGGAGGACTCGACATCAGACTGGCTCTCAGCTGAGTCCTGGGATCCAGCAGACCTCCAACTACAGTCTCCCGTGGATGTTTCTGCCTCCACCTGATGTGCATCAGCATCTGTGTGGTGCTCACCAGATTGTGCCCCGGAAGCCTGTCCATTAATCTCAGCCACGCTGGTGGAAAAGTGCGGGTGATAGCTGTGATACCTCAATGGTGGTCTCACCTGAGCTCTCCTCCAAGCTGGTCCCTCGGGTAGTGGGGGAGACAGCAACTCCGGATGTCCCAGTCTCATCGTCCGAGACAATGGACGTGTGGTCAGCGAAAGGGAAGGATAATTGTCTGAGATATCAACAACTCACTTGAGACATCTGGATGAAGGGGCAGTGCCTCCTCCCTTCTCTGGCGCAGATGTTCTCTCTTCCGGCAACCCCACGATTTCCAGGGTCTTTTCCTCATTGGGGTGAGCACTCGGATCTCTGATATGCCCCCCACCCCTCCAGTCTGCTCCCTTATTATGGGCTACCTTATCCTGTGGGGATGAAGAGAGGATATTGTGAGCCTCACACTTGATGGCTCAGGGGGTATGGGCACTGCGTCTAGAGATTGAGGGGTTGTGCGGGTGGGTGCCAGGAGTTCTGAGGAAGATGTTTGGATGCCGGATGTCAGGAAGATGCAAGGTGTCAGCTGCTGGATTGGGAGGATGGGGAGTGGAGGGGTTTGGGAATTGAAGGGGCTGGCGGGACCAGATTTGAAGGGTTGAGGTGGGACTGATGCCAGCAGGAGAGAGGTGGTAACTTACCTTTGCAGCTTGCAAGATGTCGTTCATCTTCTTCCTACATTGGAAGGCAGTCCTCCTGGTCATGTTGACTGCACTCTGCTGATGCCACTGCCTCTCGGGTGGTGCGGCCCGCAGTGATGCTGGTTCTCTTCCCACCTCGGGAGTCTCTGCCATGGCTTCCAGAAGTCTAGTCAGGTCGGCATCTCCAAATGGAGGAGCAGGTCTCTGCGCTGCCATCTTCCTGGCTTACCTGGGTGAGGGAGCATTTAAATGATGTGCCCCCTTCGTTAGCTGCGAGCAGCTGACCCGTGAGTTGGGCGAATCAGACGCGCGGGGACGCCGGCATGGTGAGTTTCACGTGGGGACTTGGCGAATGTCAATCCCAAACGCGCCATCACAGCCGACGCAAGTCCTCCCGTGAAGCCCACCCAAAATGATATTTCAACATTCTTCGGGTAAATCGTGCCCATAGACTCCCATGGGGAATTCTTCCCAAGATTTCACAGGGATGCTCAGGCTGGTTTTACTTCGAGTTACATTAGAAACCTAAAATGGGAGCTGAGGGTGTGAATCTCCTGGGGTCTCTTGAGGTGTGTCTCCCTTTATTGTAACATGAGCAAGTTTGTCTTTGTGTAAGAACATACAAACTAGTAGCAGAAGTAGGCTATTCGGCCCCTCAGCCCTGCTCCATCATTCCATGAGACCATGGTTGACGTGTTTGTGTTTAGGGTTCCACGTTCCCAATTCCCCACTGCTAACCTTTGATTCCCTTGCCCAACAATCAATCTACCTCTGCCTTAAAAATATTCAGTGACCTCCACCGGCTTCGGAGGCAGGGGGCGCGATTCTCCCGAGTCACGGAAACTCGGGACGCTGGCGTCAAAAACGGGCGCGTTTGACGCCGGCCTCCGCCCCCCTGACGGGGAACCAATTCAGCTCCCCGGTCGGGGCTAGTATCGCGCGGCCGTGAACTCCGGCATCGCGGGCTTAACGAATTTCGTTAAGCCCGCTACCCACAGTTAGCGACGGCTGATGCGTCAGATGACGTCAGCCGCGCATGCGCGGATTGGACGACTCCAACCCGCGTATGCGCGGATGACGTCATCGCGCTTGTGTATGAAACCCACGCATGCGCGGGCCGTTATGCCCCACAGAAGCCCCGCGGATGGATCCATCGGGGCGGCGGAGGGAGAAAGAGTGCGCGGGGTAAGTACCCGCTGCCCGCGATCGGTGCCCACCGATCGTGGGCCCATGGCACCCTTGGTACGGCCGTGGTACGGCTGTGCCAATCGGTGCCATGGTTCCCGAGAACGGGACTTTACGGCCGTTTTTACGAACGGCCAGAGCAGGTGTGTTTTACGCTTGTAAAAACGGCCGTAAAGGCCTTGGAAATCGGCCCATCGGCCAGGAGTGAATCGCTGCTCGCCGTAAATAAACGGCGGGCAGCGATTCGTGTCGGGAGGCGGGCGTGGGGGAGGGGGGAGAGTAGCGGGAGGGCGTCGGACCAGCGTGTCCGTAAAAATCTACGCCGCCCGCTATTCTCCGAATTTTCGTGAGAGCGGAGAATTGCACTCGGAGAGTTCCAAAGCCACACAACTCTCCGAGAGAAAGAAGTTCTCCTTATCCCTGTCCCAATAGGGTGATCCCCAAATTTAAAAACCGTGCCCCCTGGTTCTGAACTCGCCCACAAGAGGAAACATCCTCTCCACATCCTCCTTGTCAAGACCATTCAGGATCCTCAAGACCTTCTCTTTCTCCAAGCTGGGAATGAGGAAACCTGTGTTCATGCAATCTAGAAGCCAGGTTTAACATTTTATAAATTATTTTACTGCATGTGGGCCACGCTGGCAAAGTCCGCATTCATCACCCATCCCTAATTGCCTTGGAGAAGATGGTTCAGAGTCACTGGAGCTGGTGCGATTATAAGTACCCCCACAATGCCGCTTGGCAGGGTGTTCCAAACCGAGGAGGGTTGAAGGAACGGTGATGTGGTTCTAAGTCAGGACGGTGTGTGACTTGGAAGGGAACTTACAGGTGGTGCTGTCCTTGTTCTTCTGGGAGAGTCAGACATTTGGAAGGTGCTGTCAAAGTAGACTTGCAGGTTGCTGCTTTGCTGTCTGTAGATGGTACAGTGTGCGTGACAGGTGGTGTGAAGGCGTGAATGTTTAAGATGATGGATGGGGTGCTGATCAAGAGGGCTGTTTTGTCACGAATGGTGTCGAGCGTCTTGAGGGTTGTTGGAGCTGCACTCATCCAGGCAAGTGGGAGAGTATTCCAGCACACTCCTGACTTGTGTCTTGTAGACTGTGGATACAACTTGGGGAGCATTCACTGAATTTCACATCTGGTTCATTCTACTCAAAGCACTTTTCCATGTTTGAGTGAAGCAACACGATCATGGTTGACAGCGAGGGAATGGGGATAATTGGGAAACTCCTTCAGAGAGCAGACCCAATGGACCAAATTGCTGCCTCTTATGCTGTGACCTTAAAATGGTTGCCTGCTGAATAAAGGAGTAAATGAGCCATTTTCAACACCGCTCGTTGTTTATGAGTTTGAATGGACTGCCTGGAAGGATAGCGGAAGCAGATTAAATAACTTTCAAAAAGGAATTGGGTACTTAAAAGAAAAATGTTCAGAGCGATAATGAAGCAACAGGGGAGTTGGACTAATTGGAAAGATCTTCCAAAGAACTGGCACAGACATGGTGGGAGCAATGACCACCTCCTGTGGTGTATGATTCAGTTGTTTAAAAAAAAAAAATCTTCAAGTCCTTCCTGTGTCTTCTATTGCAAAGAGTTGCTGAATAGGGTCACTGGTGGGTTTAAAAACACTCTCATACCAAACGGCACTGCCTTTAACCACTTTTCTCAGGTAAATCATTCACAGTATTAGAATATTCCGGAAAGGGAATGAACGTCTATCCAGTTGGGCCAGCCAAGCAGATGATTAAATGAAAGGGGAGCCCATTAATTTGTTTTTATTTGAATTTTCACCTTGGCCTGTTTCCGGACTGGAGCCTCATATATTTTTGGTTTTTCTCTCTCAGGATTGTCAGAGTAAGGGAGACCCGTATCTCAGCACTTGTGGCGCACATATTGGTGGGGATTTCGCTTCTCATGTTACCCATACCTCTACAGTGGATTCCCAAGCCGGTCCTGTATGGACTGTTCCTCTACGTGTCTCTGACCTCCATCGACGGGTGTCAGTTCTTTGAGAGGTTGGCACTCCTATTCAAAGAGCAGGTAAAGATGGAAAAGCCTGCACGCAACAACGCACTTGGCACTGAAACTGGAAGGAGCTTTCTCTGACCTGTTAAACTTTTACCATTTGATATCTGCAAAGATGTCGGCATGTTTTGTTCCAAGTTGAAGGTGCTAAGCTAATTGCTAGTTTTAGTTTAAGTGATTGCTTTGAAAATTGGGGGACGGGGTGGGGGGAGTGGTATTGCAGCCATGGCAGCCTGCATTCTCGTCGATGCACAGACATTTGAAAGCAGACATTGAGTTTGATGGAGGCAGGGGAGAGAAATTGGATGTCCGCTACCTGCGCTTTCTAAACACTGCCAATAATCCCAGCTAAGAAACAGCAAAGGGCAGCAAACATTCGTAGGATTCGTTTATACGCCACCAAACAGCAGTGGTACTATGGGGCCTGCTATGAATCAGAACGTTAGAGAAGCATGTAACATGGGTAATAGAGTAATCATGGGTGACTTCAATCTGCAACACTGGGTAAATCTAATGAGCATTAATGCCGTGGAGGATGGGTTTGTGGAGTGTGTTTGGCATGGTTTTCTAGAGCAGGGTGGAGAGGAACCGATTACAGAACAGGCTATTTTCGATCTTTTGATGTAATGATAAAGGGATAATTAATGATGGTTGTAAAAGAACTTTTAGGGATGAGTAAGCATATGATAGAATTTTACACCGGGCAAAATTCTCCCCAAAAATGACCAAGTGTCATCTCCGGTGGGAAGTGTGGTCCAATTCCCGTCAGGTGGGTGGGTGCAATCCCGATCACAATCCACCCACTCTTACCAGTTTTGCAGCAGCTCAGAGGGACGGGGCACCGGCTCAGAGAGGGCCGGGCCCTAAACACACTGGCAGGACCGGTTCTTTACAGATTGGGGTGCCCTGATTCCAGAGTAACGTGACCCCCCCCCCCCCCAAGGATATTGTTACCTCTCCACAGAGCCAAGGGGGCACATCCAATCCTTCACAAAGGGGCAAACTCTTTCCCCCCCCACCAACCACTAAATGATCGGGATACCCTCCACCACACCACATAAGTATGCGGGTGATATGACCCCTCCCCCCACCCAAGTCCGAAGCACCATTGCTACACCCCTTCCCATATCCCCTCTAGTCTGAGGCATAATTCCATTCCACACGAGAGAGACATTCTGCCATGGGAGTCACAAAAGACCTTGCCCTCTTCAGGCCACCATTCAGGCCCTGCCCCTTGTGAGTGCCAACTTGGCACTGATAGTTGCAACCTGACAGTGCCAGGGCATCAAGTGGAACTGTCATGACACTGCCCATCCATGCCCCATATCACCCGGGGGGCTCCAAAGACATCTGACCCTCCCTGGGGTGGCCATAACATCTGCCCAGAAAATTAAATGGAGTCTGCACAAAGGTATTCATTGAGGAACTCTTTGACTTTAATTTATTATTGCGCCTGCTTCGTCAATGGCTGAAAACAACCTTCAAGATAATGGAGCGTGAAGAGCTGTAAAACAAATAAAGCTAACCCCTATTTGAAATAGACTGGACCTGTCAATCAAGAGGCTTGCAATAGGTTATACTGTAGAATTGAATGTAAACAATGCAGTTCAAAGCTTATAGGCTTCCCAGAAAGCCCAGACGCTTGAAAAAAATTAAAGGGGAATAAAACTTGATAAGACAAAAGCACTTCAAAGATTTCCAACACATCAGAGGGAAGACTTTTACCTTCACTTGACAGATCTTTGAAATTGACAAAGGGATTCTATTCTATGATCCTGCGATTTTTAACCAAATTTTCAAAATCAATCCTTTTCTCTCCCCCCCCCCCCCTCGCCTCCGCTCATCCAATTCACATTGAAAACTGCTGTTGTGGTAATCATTGTCTTTCTTTTTTGATCTGGTGTAGACGTCCTACCCCCCTACTCATTATATCAGGAGAGTGCCACAGAGGAAGATCCATTACTTCACTGGTCTCCAGGTCATTGAGATCATCATACTCTGCGGATTTGGAATGGCCCCAATGCCATACTTGAAGATGGTCTTTCCCCCCATCATGCTCGCCATGGTCCCAATCAGGTTGGTCGTTATCTCCATTGGTCCTTCTAGAATTTAGTTCAAATCTGGATCTTTGGTCAAATTGCAATGTGCATGCTTGAAAGAGTTTTGAGATAAATGAATGTCCGTGAGTGTGAAGCAGGCTTCAGTCGAATGGAGGGGTTTGGATGGTTTGAATGCAGGATAGTGGATGATTGGGAGTAAGATATGAGCTGTGGTGCAATCGAGGGGTTCCGGTGGTTTATATATAATAGACACAGCAATGACTTCCTTTATGCACTGTTTTTAATGTAACAATACATTCCAAGGCGCTTCACAGGAGTGTCATCAAATGACATTTGACCGGCAAGGAGATATAAAATCAGATGACCAAATATTTGCCAAAGAGGTAGGTTTTAAGGGGTGTCTTAAAGGAGGAGGGGGGAAATAGAATTTGGGGATGTAGAGAAAGAATTCCCAAGCATAGGGCAGAGGCATGGTGGAGTGATAAAAGTCTGGGTTGCTCAAGAGGCCAGAATTGGAGGAGTGCCATGATCCTGGAAGATGAAAGCAATTCGAGTGGAGGAGGAGGCAAAGTTGAGGCGGTGGGATTTGAAAACCAGGATGAGAATTTCAAAATCCACGCCTCGTGTAACCGGGACCCATTGTTGGTCAGCAAGTACATGGGGCTATGGGTGATTAGAACCTGGTATGTAATTGTGTGATTCAGATGGTTTATTTGTGGAAACATGGATACCCATAAGACCATCAGACAGAGGAGCAGAATTAAGCCACTTGGCCCATCGAGTCTGCTCCGCCATTCAATCATGCCTGATATATTTCTTATCCCCAATCTCCTGCCTTCTCCCCATAACACCTGATCCCCTTATTAATCAAGAACCTATCTATCTCTGTCTTAAAGACACTCGGTGATTTGTCCTCCACAGCCTTTTATGGCAAAGTGTTCCACAGATTCACCACCCTCTGGCTGAAGAAATTCCTCCTCATCTCAGTTTTAAAGATCACAGTCTGATGCTGTGTCCTCTGGTTCGAGTATCTTCTACCAGTGGAAAAATTCTCTCCCATGTTCACTCTATCCAGGGCTCTGCGTTTTCTGTAAGCTTCAATGAGATAATAATAATCTTTATTGTCACAAGTAGGCTTACATTAACACTGCAATAAATTTACTGTGAAAAGCCTCTAGTCGCCCACACGCTGGCGCCTGCTCGGGTACACAGAGGGAGAATTCAGATTGTCCAATTCACCTAACAGTACGTCATTCTGGACTTGTGGGAAGAAACCGGAGCACCCGGAGGAAACACACGCAGACACAGGGAGAGCGTGCAGACTCTGCAGACAGTGACTCAAGCCGGGAATTGAACCTGGTGCTGTGAAGCAACAGTGCTAACCACTGTGCTACCGTGCCACACATCCCCCCCTCATCTTCTAAACTCCATTAAGTACAGACCCAGAGTCCTGAACGCCTCCTCATATGACAAGTCTTACGTTCCAGGGATCATTCTTCTGAACCTCCTCTGGACCCTTTCCAAGGCCAGCACATCCTTCCTTAGATAATAACCCAATGTTCCAAATGGTGTCTGGCCGAAGCCTTATACAGCCTTCGAAGTACATCCCTGCTCTTGTATTCTAGCCCTCTTGAAATGAATGCTAACATTGCATTTGCCTTCCTAGCTGCTAACTGAACCTGCACATTAACCTTAAGAAAACCTGCAACGAGGACCCTTAAATCCCTTTGATGGGGAGAGGCTTCTGAATTACGAAGTCTTCCCCCATTTAGAAAATAGTCCATGTCTCTATTCTTCCGATCAATCTTCATAACCTCACATTTTTACACATTGTATTCTATTTGTCACTTCTTTGCCCTCTCTCCTCACCAGCCCAGGTCCTTCTGCAGCCTCCCTGCTTCCTCAACACTACCAGTCCATAAGACATAGGAACAAAATGAGGCCATTCGACCCATCTAATCTGCTCCGCCATTCTGTCATGGGTGATATATTTCTTATTCCCATTCTCCTGCCTTCTCCACATAACCCCTCTACATATCTTTGTGTCATCTGCAAACTTAGCAACAGTGTCCCCAGTTCCGCCTTCCAGGTCATTAATCGATATCGTGAATATTTGTGGACCCGACCAACACTGACCCCTGCGGAACACCACTAGTCACCGGCTGCCTTCCTGAAAAGGGTGATTGCGGATCGACAGCTGGGGATCGAGATACTTTTTGAAGAGTGTTCAACTACATTGTTGTAGTGTGCAGTACTTTATAACTTAGAATGGTGATACAGCTTTAAGTGATGATTGGAACAAAACATTTATTTTTATTATACACTGAATATTTTAGTCCTGGCTACAGTGGTAAATGACGTGGTTCATTGAACCCACACTGCTGAACTGCTAGTCTCTGATACAGTATTGCCTGATTGGCGTGTGATAGCTGACATGAATGGATTGTCCTCATCCTTCCAGGAATAGTTTGACAATTTTTGGAACACAGAAGGAGCCATTCAGCCCATTCTGCCTGTGTCTGCTCGCTAATAAAATGTCCCCACTGGATCCCATCCAAGGTGCTTCACAGGAAGGGTTATTAGGGGTTTTCCGGCCCTGCTTGCTGCCAGCATCTTCAGGTCCCACCGAGGAGCAATGGACCTTCCAGCCCAAGCCACATAAAAAAACATTAGGACAGGTGACCCAGAGGTTTCCTTAATCCCAGAGCGTTGGAGCCTTGGCAACTGGGGGCACAGCCAAGGGCTGGAGGAAACCCAGAATGGCCAAGAGGCTGGGATTGGAGCAGCACAGACCTCTGGGATGGAGGTGGGAAGGGACGGGGAGCTTCGATTCCTCAGTGGCTCTCAGCAGCATTGCTGTTCTGCTGGCCAGTGAAGGGCCCCCTAGTTAGCAGCAGGACATTGGAAAAGCTGAGATGTCATTTTAAAATATTTTCAACAGGTGGCGAGGGTTATTCTGGCTTCCATTCAGCAAAAGGTCCCAGCTGCAATTGGGTTGAGAGTGTTTCTTTCTCCTCTCGTCTCGGAGATGCTTCTGGCCTCCAGTTGGCAAATGTTCAAAGTAACAGAGTAGTGGAGAATTGGAAGGCAGCACTTGCGTCTCTGATTTCCTGAGCAGAACCTTTGCAAGTGTAGATTGATGCAGGACACTTGGGGCACATTGATGAACGGTTATGTGAATGATTCTAGGTGTTGTGCTCTTCTGGCCTTCATTCTTGTCCACTTGCCTTGTTGACAGATACCACATCATTCCGAGGCTAATTGAAGCCAAGTATTTGGATGCGATGGATGCGGAAAACTAAAGGACACCTCGGTCAGGGCGGGTGTACCTCATGTGTTCTGGATCATGGCGTATATCCAGAAAAGGATTTTCGTGCATCGCTACTTAAGAACCAACGGAAGCAGCTATCACTGGATGGAAACTGAGCTCCAGGAAGTGCAATCTTATCCATTTACTGCAAGCAAAGGAGCAATGCCTGGTCTTCCTTCCGCATTTTCTTTGCACCAAACTTAAAATGTCTCTTTGGAAAAGGTTGTACAATGGAGAATGTGTCTGCGGTAGGGGGAGACAAATCATAAAAATATGTTGTCCTTTGGTCCTTGTTCCTGCAGCCCACCCAGCCAACCCAATCCCTTCCTTATAAAAACTGCCCCGGATCTTGCCCATTCCAGGAATGGCGGAGACAATGGCCAGAATTCTCGGATCGTTGACATTCACTTTTTCCGCCGGCTGCGGACCCCCGCCTGTGGCTTTCCCGGTGGGGTGGCTGCAATGGGAAATCCCATTGACAAGCGGCGGGAAGATAAAATCCCTCCGCTAGCGAACAGCACGCTGCTAAGAAACATACGGCTGACGGACTGGAGAATCACGCCCAATATTGTCGTTTTGTAACCGTCGGACAACTGGATGGGTTAGTTTTCTGAAGCAAAGCATACAATGTGTAGACCCCCCACATTAATAAAATTGGGGATCATTGCTATGCACATTATGATAGTGTATGGCCACCCAGTTCCCTAACATATATAATCTGATACAAAAGATTTAAAGGGATATTTATATATATATAAATATAATATGTATGTATATATTATATGTGTCTGTATATGTATTCCATCTTGGTAATCATTTTAATATTTTCAGTAGTGTGAGCCTGGTCAGGGAATGACTTTTATTTAAATTGCAGGACAGTCATAAATTGAGGCCTTGTATGTTTTGCTGAAAGTTGGCCACGAACCGATGACTCAGCTGGTTGTGGTGGAATGGGGGGGGGGTGGGTGGGGTGGGGAGAGCTAGAATTTTGCTTTCACCTTGCAGTCCGACTAGGATCAACCCTTCCACCTCTTCCCCACCCGTCCCCTTCAATGCCCTTCGGCCCCCATCCTCCTCCTGATGGGGAAAGCCGAACTTGGCGATGTCAACGGTTCTCCCGTCACAACCTCCATTCATACCGTCCGCTTGTAAGTTTAATGGTGCCCCTCTATTTGGATAGAGTTGTAATATAAATGGATTGTAAAGTAAATGGTTTGCTGCTCTATCAATATTAGGATTCAAAGCCTGTCTGTGATACTGCAATGTATAATAATGGTATTTGGTCACTTGTTTCAGATGTTACATCTCTGACATGTATTTGATGTCTGATACTTGAATGAATATTGCTGTCAGTGGATCAGAAAAACTAAAATTCCAGAGCTATTTTCCAAAGTGCTCCTATCGTCTGTCTTTCTTTTCAATTTGGCGGGAACGGGTTTTGACATTCCGCTAATTTGGCAAGGTGTGATGCGACACGGAGAACCTCCCCATCTTCGGCATCTGCATCAAGAACGCTTGGGTCAGCTCTAGCTTGAGTTAGCTGCAGAATGACCCCCAGTTCAGCCGCAACATGTCACAGAAAAATCCCCCTTTCATCATCACTCAGTCCCTAGTCGCCACATTCCGCCGCCTGTTCGGGTACACGGAGGGATCATTCCGAATGTCCAAATTACCTAACAGCACATCTTTCGGGACTTGTGGGAGGAAACTGGAGCACCCGGAGGAAACCCACGTAGACTCTGGGACCAAAGCGGGAATCGAACCTGGGACCCTGGAGCTGTGAAGCAACAGTGCTATCCACTGTGCTTCCGTGCCACATGTGGCCGTATGTCAGGCTAAACACTCGAGTAGCCTTGGCAATACAAAGGCCATTTTTATTTTTGAACTTTCTACTTATTCTGGAACTTTCTACTTGAAGATACATTGGGGGGTGATTTTTAGCTCATGTTCACTGTCAAAACGGCACCACAGGCTGAAAATGTGGAGAGAATCATGAAACGAGATCCTCTCCGGAGAGATCGTGCTTCTTGATTTTCCATTCCCTGAGCCGCTGATGAGACGAGTTTGACGCCACAGAGGATGACAGCCTCATTTTAATGGTTTGAATAAATTTTAATATCATTACCTGCCCCGCCCCCTGCCACTGAGTGTCTTTAAGACACAGATAGATAGGCTCCTGATTAATAAGGGGATCAGGGGTCATGGGGAGAAGGCAGGAGAATGGGGATGAGGAAAATATCAGCCATGATTGAATGGCAGAGCAGCCTCGATGGGCCGAACGGCTTAATTCTGCTCCTACGTCTTATGATTACCCCCGCTGAATATTCAAACTTCGCTGATGTGACGTCGCGTTGGCAAGGTTTACAAAAGATTGTGAAAGGCGGGATTCAGTCGATGGGACCTCAAAGGTAAGTATAGCCTCTGGGGGGAGAGGGGCACGACCAGGCACTGCTCCTGGCACCGGTTATCATTGTCAGGTTGGCACAGTCCTAACCTCACAGTGCCAACTTGTGCAAAATGGCAGACTCTTGCGGGAGCCCAATTGGAAGGGGGGGTTCCTGTTTTGTGTGGTGAGGGGGGGACTTGCAGGTATAGGGGGAATGGGAAGTGAATGGGGGGGGGTACATTGGCGATACATTCGTGGAGTTGTGGGGAGGGGGGAAAGCCCCCGATGATTGTCTGGGGGTGGGGAAGTTCCACTTCAGTGCTGTTCGGGGCACCCTTTAAAGGTGGCGCCCCCATGTTTGTGGGGCTGGCCTTGCCCCGCCAGACTGACAGTGTAACCCCCCCCCCCCCCCCCCCAACCCACTTTAATTTTACACTGAGAGGCTCAAGATCTGGCGTGAAAACTAGTCGGCACGGCGGCACAGTGTCTCGCACTGATGCCTTACAGTGCCAGGGACCTGGGTTCAATCTCAGCCTTGGGCCGAGTTCTCCCCGTCCAAAGTTCTCCCAAAGTTCTCCCATAGTCCAAAGATGTGCAGGCTCGGTCGACAGACCATGATAAATTGCCTCTTATTGTCAAAAGATAAGCAGATTAAGTGGGGTTATGGGGATAGGGTGGGGGAGTGGGTCGAGGTATGTGTTCTTTCAGAGGGTCGGTGCAAACCTGGGCTGAATGGCCTTCTGCACTGTCGGGATTCTGTGGTCTGTACAACTGGAGAGCTGCACCCCGGTTTTCAGTCTGAGCCTGACACTATGAAAAATATGGTAAGATCCCGCCCATCATGAGGCGATCCTGGAGTATAATTGCTACAGAATGTTTTCCTCAACAGAGAACTAATCCCTAGTGTTTATCTAACAGTTATTATGACTATGTGAGGAGGGGTGAAATGAATCCCCTATTCTCTCTCTTCGGGTTTCATTGTAACAGGATTTTATTTCTGTGACTTCAGTGAGGGCGTGCTTTGCCAATACTGCAGGAGTCCCATTATGTATGCTTTCATGTTGTAAAGAATTAGTCAGGCAGGTTTTCTTCTCAGGTTAAACAAAGAACACGATGAGTACATTGAAATTATATCCTGAAGTAAAAGAAAACCATGTAAATTGCAACCACCGTTCATACATCTCACACACTCACCTGGGTCCACACTCGCTTGCCCGCATGCACACACATACACACACATTCAGATGGCAGACTGAGGATTCTTTTACAGGTTGTGAAGAAGTTTGGAATTCAGCAACGAGGGACCAAGGAAATGATTCAGAAGTCGAAAATAGAGCACGAGAGTAAGCTTGCAGGGAACATAAAAGCTGACTGTAAAAGTTCCTATGGGTACATGTACGTGAAGAGAAAAAGATTGGTGAAGACAAATGTAGGTCCCTTAACATCAGGAACAGAGGAATTTATAATGGGGCACAAAGAAAGGGCTGAGCATTTGAATACATATTTGGTTCTGTCTTCACCAAAGAGGACACAAATCAGATACCAGCAGTGTTGGAGAACACAGGGTTTAGTGTGGGGGACGAACTGAAGGAGGTCAATATTAGTAGAGAAATGGTGTTGGGGAAATTAATGAGATTGAAGGCTGATAAATTTCCAGAGCCTGATAATCTACATCCCAGAGTACTTGAGGACGTGGCTCTCGAAATGGTGGATGCAGTGCTGGTCATCTTAAAAGATTCTATAGACACAGGAACCATTCCTATTGATTGGAGGGTAGCTAATGTTAACTCCACTCTTTAAAAAGGGAGGTAGAAAGAAAAGAGGGAATTATAGATTAGTAAGCCTAACGTTAGTAGTGGGGGGAAACCGGAACACCCGGAAGAAACTCACGCGGACACAGGGAGAACATGCAACTCCGAACAGACGGTGACCCAAGCCGAGAATCGAACCCGGCACCTTGCCGTAGTGAAGCAATATTGCTAACCACTATGCTACCGTGCAGCTCCCCAGGGGGTTCAAGCTCCCCAGGGGGGTTCATTGTCTCTTCCATCCTCCTTGGTGGAATGCAAGCGGTATGCTATAACTCTGTGGTCTCCATTGCTTTTGGAGGATTTCAGTTTTTAATTCACCCAGAAAAAAAAAATTGCACCTTTTTAAAAAAAAAATAAAGCACATCCTCGTAACACAATATGTAAAATATAAAAATATTGCAAAGTGATTTCAATAATAATTGAATTTCGGTCAAGCTTAAAAATAGATATTGGGCTGGATTCTCCGCTGTCGGGATTCTCCGTTGCGCTGGCAGCGCATCCGCACCCAGGGATTTCCCGACGGAGTATGGCTGCCCACAATGGGAAATCACAGTGGCCAGCTGGTGGAATGCAGAATCCCGCCCATTTTTGCTTTCAAGACAGGAATGGGGCTGGATTCTCCCAAAATGGGACCATGTCCCCATGCCAGTGTAAAAACGCTGGACTTTTACTCCAGAGGTTCCTGCAAGAGTACAGCTAATTCAATGCCCGGAGTAAGTCTTGAATCTTTAGCTGCGGATACGGGCCTCCGCCCTTCCGGTTTGGAGTTTATGCACGCGCACGCCGGCTGCCTCCAGCCACTGCGCCGAGCTCCATGGAGCTCCTCGGACCTCGGAGCCAGATGCTAAATTTAGACCCTCCCGATCGGCCGCACGCCCGAGCATCTAACTGCGCACAAGCAGTCCCCAGCCACCGATAAGGCTCCCCCCCCCCCACCCCCACTGCCCAGTGTCCGATCCCCCCGCCCCCCGCCCCCTACTCAGTCCGCAGCCACCACGCCAACATCCCAACTGGCAATAGGTGGTCAGTTCCACGCTGTCAGGAACTCGGAAGGTCGGGAGCGGAGGATCGCTGGGCGGGCTTCTGTCAATGGGCCCTGAGCCGCGTGGCGTACTCCGCGATCATGCCGATTCTCGGCTCCCGGAGAATCGCCAGACCGGCACCGGGCCTGATTTTGGTGTGAAAGTGGATTCTCCGCCCCCGCGCCGCACGCGATTTCGGTGCCGGGCTGCGGAGAATCCAGTCCCCGGTGTTAAGCTCATGCATAGCACCTCCACCCTGTGAGCTCTGTCATTAAGAAGGACAATGCAGCAATTCTATTCCCTTAAAAGTTATGCACCATCTTGACAAGACTGATGTTCTTTTTATATCACCTACAGCTCATTTCCAGCACTTCCCCATCAGAGTCGGATAGTTGTGGGTTCATGTCCCATGATTGAGGTCTGAGTGCCTCATCTAGGTTGGAACCCGGGTGCAGCACTGTTGGAGGAGCTGGGCAGGATTCTCCGTTGGCCGACGCCGAAATCGGGAGACGTGATTGGGTGGAGAATTGGTTCCGATGCCGTAATCGTGGGCTGGATTCTCCGATTTTGAGGCTATATCCCCACGCCGGCGTGGAACGGTGGTGTTGTGCGACAGAGAAATGGTGTAATGTCGGCAGTGTAGAGCACCCGTCTCTAGCTGCTGATACGGCGTGGAGAATGGCCGGGTCCGTGGCCGAGCATGCGCAAGGCAGTGGGCCTGCAGCAGCTGCGCCTTGCCACAAGGCGCGGCCTTTGAAATAGTGTCCCCCCCCTTTTGGCCGGTTCACTCGCCCTGGACCACCCCATAACAGTACCCCCAGCCCCTGACAAAGTCCCCCCTGCCCACGGATCGGCCCTGCCCCGACTGTTGCGCCGCTGGATTGAGTCCGCAGCCGCACACCGAGGTCCCGACGGATGGGTCCACACATGACCGACACCGTCGGGAACTCAGGCGTTAGGGGGCAGAGCACAGGGGGTGGGCCTGAGGCAGTCGATACGGCGCGTGGTGTACTTACTCTGGAGGGGGCGGACCATCGCATAAGCGGCGCCGCCCCCGATTCGGTCATGAACGGGGATTCTCCGGCCGATTGGTTAACGCGATTTTGGCATCGCCGACTAGAGAATCCTGCCCCATGGAGGGTGGCAAATTGCAATTCTCCGTCACCTCGGCGGGGGCGTCAATGCCGTCCGGAACCCATATACAGTGAACACCATTTGCATGTCATTAGCGAACCCAGCCCAGTATTCTCCCGGGCCTCCGCAATTCTCCACCGCCGATGAGTCAAGTTCCCGACAGGGCGGTTCACTTGTACTTGTAAAAATTGTGAAACCAGCTTTGTGGCTGATGAAGGAGAGAGGAGAGGGAGGACACAGAGAGGCGCGACTGCGGGTGCCGGGCCGGGCCACTGGCTGGGCTGTCTGGAGTGGGGGGGTGGACCCTGTCAAGGCTGGGGGTTGGGGGGGGGGGTTCAGTGATGGGGGAGCAGGCTGAGTGGCTGCGGCGACCAGCCACGTGACTGGGGCAGTGCCCAGATTCGGACCACCATTGCCTCAGCCTGCAAGGCACCCCAAGTTGGGAACAGTGGTGAGCCCAAGCCACCTACAACATTCACCCATTCCCCCCCACCCCCAACGTCTGCCAATTCCCCCGCCCCACTCTGGCCAGCCCAGAGCAGCCCACCCATCTGCCTGAGCACCGAGGCAGGCTGTAACAGTGTTAACAGGTGTTTAATATGACAATGTCTGTACATATTTGTGCCCTCATCCCAAAACTAAATTGTGCTCTGCACCCATACCAACTGAAATTTTTTTTTTTTTAATGAAAATTGCTTATTGTCACGAGTAGGCTTCAATGAAGTTACTGTGAAAAGCCCCTAGTTGCCACATTCCGGCGCCTGTCCGGGGAGGCTGGTACGGGAATCGAACCGTGCTGTTGGTCTGCTTTAAAAGCCAGCGATTTAGCTGAGTGAGCTAAACCAGCCCCTTGATACCAGATACTGATACCAGGTAGAGATACTCCAGATACTGAACTAGTATCTAACTTTCTGGCCTCATGGGCCCTAAAGCTACATCTTGGTGGATCCCCAAATGGTACAGTAGGAGTGGAGTTGGCTTGCTGTGATTTCCGCCCTGCGACCTGGGTCCCTGTTGGCAGCTGACTTATGGGGTGACCAGGCCTCGGTGGGCCCAGTTGCTGCTCGGGCGTCCCAGGTGGCGTGGTACTGCCCTGTTCTGCCCGCTGCCCACCAGATGCACCAGGGACAGGAAGGGGAGAGTCCGAAGTGCTCCTGTGTTCCAGCACCTCCCCTGCGGAAGTCACTGGCATGGGCCCCAACACCTCCTCCTCCCTCCGGGTTCCTGGTGGCTCCCGGGCTACTCCATGGGATGGGAATGTGAGCTGAGCCATCCCCTGAGACCCCCGCGCTACCTGGCGCTGCCAGTCCTGGAGGCCTGCTCTGGTATCGACCAGGGCCTGCATGCTCGTGGCCATGGAGCACAGGGAGTGGGCCATCTCCGTCTGCGACCACACAACCACACGCTGCGACTGTGCCACCACCCTGTGTGTCTGTGTCACATCAGCCACTGACTGTGCCACCACCTTCTGGGTTTGTGTCACATCGGCCAGTGACTGCGCCAGCTCCCATCTCCCTCTTGGACTGGGCCGCCTCTTTCTGTGTTTGTGCCATGTCAGACAGCGCCTGGGCAATGCCGCCAATGTTCCCAGCCATGGCCTGCTGTGACTGGGCCACGCTGAGGAGTGCCGCTGCGATTTACAGGTGGCTCTGGCACATGGTTGCCTGTGAGGCGGCAACCCTGGCCTGGGTCTCGGCCAGCGCCTGCACAGAATGCTCCAGGCCTTGGACATGCTGATCCGTAGCTAAAACCGTCGCCCCCAATGCCTCTACTGCGGACGTCAGCCATGCAGTGAGGGCCTGGGAGGCACGCCTTTCCGGCAGCTCCTCCTGCTGCTGCCCGCGGCTGGACTCCTCCAACTGCACCTGCAGTTGCTGGATGCTCGCCGACAGCCCCTGATGTAGCCCCTGGCTCTGCGACAATCTCCACAATCGATGGGACTGCCGTTCCAGAAGCCCAAAACCTGTCTGGACGGCAGCTAGTTCCTGGGTCGCCTGCCCTCCCACCGTCTGCCCCGTCGGGTCTTCCTACCTCCACCTGCTGTACCACGTCAGCTGTGTGGGGCGCACCAGATAGTGTCGCACAGGGGATGGGAAGTTGGTGGCCTCACTGGCCAGGGCAAATGGCCATGGCGGCCGGTATGGGTGCCAGCATCTGGTGCGGAATGGGGGTTTGGCCACCCTCTGGGTCGGGGGGGGGGGATAGGGTTACCGGTGGGTGGGATGGTGGTAGGTGCCAGGGGCACAGAGCTGCCTACTCACCCAGGCTGCACAAATCCTGCCCCAGGAGAATCCAGCTGGATGTATTTCAGGTGTTGCAACAAACGGGCATGGAAAGGAGCTTTGCTGCGTGCAGATTGACTGCTGCATTTCCTACATTAAATACTTCATTGTACCAGCTCTTGCCCTTCTAAACCCAAATGAATAGAAGTTGTCTTTATGCAACCTGTCCTCAATTTAAACCTTGGTATATTTTGGTAAATTTGGACTGCATCACTTCCAAGACCACTACATCCTTCTTGCCTGGAATGAAACGTAGTCCTCCAGATGGAGCCACGGTCATAGAGACTGCCACAGACACTTATGTGGGTGGAATTCTACAAGAATTGAACAGAGTGCTGGATCAGGTGAGAAAAGCAGTGTGAAACCGGCTGATTTCACAGCTGCCTTTTCTAGCCAGTGAAATTTCCAAGTGCCGGCAAGGATCTCACAGCCAGCAGGAGGGGGGTGGGCATAGCCCAAATCCACCAGCAAAGCAGGGATTTAGAGATTGGGGCACCTTTTTGAAAGGACGCCTCACTCTCAAAGCAAAGTTATGGCAACGTTCAGGGGCCGCGACCTGCTCTCTGCCTCCCTCAGGCAGGAAGATTACATCGAATTTTTTTTTTAAATCTGCGTCTCCGATGGTGCAAATTTGTGACCTTCAGCCGCAGCAGCCGGCTTTTATATTCAATTTTTATTTCTTTTTTGTAAATTATAACGTTGCATGGCACGTTTAATCAAAGAAACCAACGCCCATGTCATCGTCAGACTCTTCAGATTCTTCCTGTTTCTTCTCTTCCTTTTTCTCTTCAGCAGCAACAGGGGCAACGGGGGAAACAACTGCTGAAGCAGCTGGGGCACTGCTGCCAGCACCAACATTACAGATCAGACTATTGACGTCAATATTAGCCAATGCCTTGGCAAACAGACTAGACCAGAAAGGCTCAATGATCACTGTTTTAATCAGGGCATTGAGTTTATCTTTGGTGACGGTGACCTCGTTGTCGTGCAGGATGAGCGGGCTTTAGATACAGGCGAGTTCCGAGTTGGAGGCCATGGCGCTGGATCTCTGCGGGTGGGCCCGATGGTGCTGGTCGCCTGGGGGAAACTCGGCCTTAGCTTCGTTCAGAAGAACCGAGCACTTCCAAACCAGGCATACCGAGCAGCAGCCGGCTTTTAACTATGCCGGCTGCAAGCGGCCTTTTTAACCATATTTTTAAAATGCGGCCGCACTGCACATGCGTGCCCGATCATCGGTGCGCATGCGCAGTGCGGCCGCATTTAAAAAATATGTTTGTGGCCATTTAGAAGGTCGCTCGCATCCGGCATATTTAAAAGCCAGCTGCTGTGGCTGTTGCGCTCGGATTTGCACGATCGGGAGCATCGCGATGGATGGCTCCGCGACCCTCCCGACACCCGTCCGCCACCCACCCGTGGGTCGCGCCCCCGACTTTGACAATGCCTGCTTTATCCCATCTAACCTTGGTGTGTGAGGTGCTATATACTTTATCTCCTGTTAGTGGTGCCGCTGAGCTTGGATCCACTGCTGTTCTCAACAGCACCGCTAACAGGTAGTCACCGGTAGTGCAGCTATTGTTTCAAATTCGGGGTTTGAGTTTATGTGGCTGTTTCAGCCATCATTGATTTAAAAGCACTTTATCATCTTATTTTAGCCAAGAATGCTGCTCTAGGATCTGGCTTATCAGCCACATAAGGGCCCGCAGAACCCATCACCAGATCTCCTTGGGTGAACAATCATACTCATTAGCGAAGAAGACTTGCTTTACATGTGTGCTGACCTTTAGCGATTCACGTATGAGGACACCCAAATAGCTCTTTACCACGCAGCACTCTGCACTGTCTGTATTTGTATAATATTCTGCTTTTCTATTCTTCCCACCAATGTGGACAACCTCACATTTTCCCACATTATACTCCATCTGCCAAATTTTCACCCACTCATTTAGCTTATCTATATCTACATCTACTGGTTCCTCCTCGTCTACCCTGTTAGTTACACTCTCGGAGAATTAGAAAAATAAATTTGTCACACAGGATTGTTCTTTCGTAAAACTGTTGAATCTGTCCAATCCATATTGCAATTTTCCAGATGCCTTATTACCACATGCTTGAAAAGGGATTCGAGACCCTTCTACTAATGACCCGTCCTTCCCTGTTTTCGCTCTCACTCCTATCTGGGGTTAAATATTCTGCCGTTCACTCCAGGGGAACTGTTCTAGAATCTGGGGCATTCAGGACAATCAAAACCAATGCATCCTCTCTCTCCCTGAAACCACTACTTTAAAAAAATGCAAGTTGTCATCCAGGGGTTTGTCAGCTTTTAGCCCCATTAATTTTTCCAGCACTGTTTCTTTCCTGACATTAATTACTTCAAGCTCCTCACTCTCATTTGACCCTTGCTTCTCTACAATTTCACATTTATCTTTTGTGTGCTCTATTGTGAAGACAGGCGAAAAAATGTTGTTTAACATCCCTGCCAGATCCTTATTCCCCATTACAATTTCTCCTCTCTTTGCCTTGAAGAGACTGCTAATCTCTTTCATTTTTACATGCTGACTGCTACTCGTTTTGGCAACATTTTAAGCATGGCGGCATGATGGTACAGTGGTTAGCACTGATGCCTCACAGCGACAGGTTCGATTCCCGCCTCGGGGACTGTCTGTGTGGAGTTTGCACTTTCTCCCTGTGTCTGCGTGGGTTTCCTCCTACAGACAAAGAACAAAGACAAGTACAGCACAGGAACAGGCCCTTTGGCCCTCCAAGCCTGCGCCGACTATGCTGCCCATCGAAACTAAAATCTTCTACACTTCCTGGATCCGTATCCCTCTATTCCCATCCTATTCATGTATTTGTCAAAATGCCCCTTAAACATCACTATCGTCCCTCCTTCTACCACCTCCTCCGGCAGCGAGTTCCAGGCACCCACTACCCTCTGTGTAAAAAGAATTGCCTCGTACATCTAGTCTAAACTTTGCCCCTCGCACCTTAAACCTATGCCCCCTAGTAATTGACCCCTCTACCCTGGGAAAAAGTGTCTGACTATCCACCCTGTCTATGTCCCTCATAATTTTGTAGACCTCCATCAGGTCGCCCCGCAACCTCCTTTGTTTCAGTGAGAACAAACCAGGTTTATCCAATCTGTCCTCATAGCTAATGCCCTCCACACCAGGCAACATCCTGGTAAATCTCTTCTGCACTCTCTCTAAAGCCTCCACATCCTTCTGGTAGTGTGGCAACCAGAATTAAACACTATACTCTAAGTGTGGCCGAACTAAGGTTCTATACAACTGCAACATGACTTGGCAATTTTTATACTCAATGCCCCGGCCAATGAAGGCAAGCATGCCGTATGCCTTCTTGACTACCTTCTCCACCTGTGTTGCCCCTTTCAGTGACCTGTGGACCTGTACACGTAGATCTCGCTGACTTGAGGGTTCTACCATTCACTGTATATTCCCTACCTGCATTAGACCTTCCAAAATGCATTACCTCACATTTGTCCGGATTAAACTCCATCTGCCATCTCTCCGCCCAAGTCTCCAAACGATCTAAATCCTGCTGTATCGTCTTACAGTCCACATCGCTATCTGCTATTCCACCAACCTTTGTGTCGTCTGCAACTTACTAATCAGACCAGTTAAATTTTCCTCCAAATCATTTATATATACTTTGAATAGCAAAGGGCCCAGCACTGATCCCTGCGGAACACCACTAGTCACAGCCCTCCAATTAGAAAAGCACCCTTCCATTGCTACTCTCTGCCTTCTATGACCTAGCCAGTTCTGTATCCATCTTGCCAGCTCACCGCTGATCCTGTGTGACTTCACCTTTTGTACCAGTCTGCCATGAGGGAGCTTGTCAAAGGCCTTACTGAAGTCCAGAGACAACATCCACTGCCCTATCTGCGTCAATCATCTTTGTGACCTCCTCGAAGAACTCTATCAAGTTAGTGAGACACGACCTCCCCTTCACAAAACCGTGCTGCCCCTCGCTAATACTTGCTTCCAAATGGGAGTAGATCCTGTCTAGAAGAATTCTCTCCAGTAATTTCCCTACCACTGACCTACAGCTCACCGCCCTGTAGTTCCTACAGTCCAAAGATTTGCAGGTTAGGTAGATTGGCCGTGCTAAAATTGCTCCTTAGTGTGTAGGTTAGGTGGGGTTATGGAGTTTCAGGGATAGGGCGGGGAGTGGGCTTGGGTAGAGTGCTCTTTCAGAGGGCCAGTGCAGACCCAATGGGCCAAATGGCCTCTTTTTGCACTGTAGGAATTCTATAATTCTTCTTAACATTTAACCCTTGACTGGGGTTAATCAAGACTGATATTCCCAAAGAGAATGGAGGGAGTCTTGCACCTCTTCTGCATTCCCAATTTCCTTTACCGCACCATTGGAAGCTGTGCCCTCAGCTGCCCAGATCTTCATCTCTGGAATTTCTTCCATAAACCTCTCCACCTCTCCCTCTTCCTGTAGGTTGCTGTTTAAAACCTACCAGCTTAGCCACCTGTCCTAATATCTCATCTGGACCAGGGGTAAATTTTCTTTGATTACCCTCCTGTGGAATGTCATGCTTCATGGGGAGTTGGTGGGCGTATTGGTGTTGCCACTGGTTCTGACATTGGTGGCTTACATTTTTAAAAATAAGTGGTTGGTTGCCGAGTATACCCCTGGTAGCAGGGATGGGTGCCAGGGCCAGAGGCCCCCATAGTGCCTGGCACCGATGGGTCCAGGGTGCAGGGTTGGGGGTATGGTGGGACATGTGGGATCAGGGTCCGCAGTGCCAACTGGGGGTGCCGTGTTACCTGTTGGACTTGGTCGGACACAAGGGTACGCCCCATGCTAACATGTCGGCCTTTCACGTCTCCAGACAATCGATATTGGAATTCAACCAGCTATGATGGCCTTCCTCCTAGTCTCCTCACCCCGGGGGGATGCACTGTAGCTGCATGGGGAGAAGGCAGGAGAATGGGGATGAGAAAATAACAGCCATGATTGAATGGCCGAGCAGACTCGATGGGCTGAGTGGCCTAATTCTGCTCCTATGTCTTATGGTCTTCTGTAAAAGCTGGAGCTGCTCAAACAGGATGAAGGTGCAGCAGCAGAGCATGCAGCACCAGAGCGTACAACAGCAGAGGAGGAGGAGGTGCAAAGGAGGTGCCGCATGACGCCTCCTGTGTACTGGCAGCGGCTGTCATTCAAGGACCTGCCGGACTGGACCTGCCAGACAGGGCATGTTGTCGAAGACTCCGGCTGAATAGGGAAAAGTGTGACATATTGGCCAGATCATGGTGCATCTGGCACCATGGGGGTATGGGGGATGGCATCCACTCCCGTTGGCCGTCAAAGTGACGGTCGCCCTGAACCTTTAGGCCATGGGCTACTTCCAGTTGCCGAATGGGGACCTGTCCGTGATCTCACAGAGCTCGGTGAACAGGTGCATCCGCACCGTCACAGAGGCCCTATATGCTCAGGCGGCTCAATACATCCATTTCAATGTAGACCGAGCCCACCTGGATGCCCGGGGTTTCGCCGCCATTACCGACATCCCCAGGTCCTGGGGGTGGTTAATGGGATGCATGTCACCCTACAAGCACCTGCAGATGACAGGCCGCTCTCCACAAACTGAAAGGGGTTCCACTCGATGAAGGTGCAGCTGATATGTGACCATCAGCTGCGCATCATGCACATCTATGCCCAAGACCAGGGCCTTCACCCTGGCACACTCGACAATTCCTGATCTCGTCAAGACACCCCCCCTGGTGGGATTTGGCTCTTGGGCGACAGGGGTTATCTGCTGCGGCCGTGCCTGATGACAGCTATCTGAAGGCCACAAACCGACAAGGAGACCCGCTACATCGACAGCCATGCAGCGACCAGGAGTGTGATCGAGCGGTTCCCCGGACTCATCAAGATGCAGTCCAGGTGCCTGGAGGGGCCTTCCAGCATAATGCTGAGAGGGTCGTCTGCATTGTGGCTGCCTGCTGTATCCTCCGTAACATCCCGCAGCAGAGGGACGATGTGCTGCAGGAGGAGAAGGATCAACGACAGGCCTCCGATGAGGAGGATGTGGGGGAAGGTGAAGATGGGCAGGACTTGGGGCCCAGGCAGGCACAGGACGCCACACGACGTGTGCGGCAGGGCCAATGCGCACGGGACACTTTGATCGCCTCCAGGTTCACCGACTGGGGGGGGGTGGACTGGCCAGGACAAGCACACCGCATCCCATCCCCGCAGACCTATAGCCCCCTCCCCCCCACCCCCCGCCTGCAACCCCTGTGATACATACCTGCTGCACTACAGGGTGCGGGCCCTGAGTTGGCAGGAAGAGTGGGCACAGTCCATGGGATGGAGGATGATGACAACCCGCTCTGCTATGCGCTCTTGTTTGACAATGTTTGACTCAAGCCCACGGTAGCACTTCCCATCATCCACCTGGGTGATCCCTGCATGTGGGCTGGTCATTTCATCACACGGTCCAATCGAATCCTTGGCTTGGCGGTGGTGGGGATGGTCGGGGGGGAATGGTGGGGAGCCCAGCCCAACAACAATGTCCACCCATTTCCTCCTCCACCCCACCCCCTGTGCCCCCTCTATGCCAGCCCAGACCAGCCCACCCCTCACGCCCATCTGTCAGAGCACCGAGGCAGTTGTAACAGTGTGAATAGGTGTTTAATGAACAAACAGATACATATATGTGCCCTAGTCCCTATCTTTATACTGTGCCCTGCACCCATCCCAACTTAACTGGTGTCTAATTTTCTGGCCTTATGGGCCCAAACGCTATGTCTAGGTGGATCCCGAGATAGTATATCATTAGTGGATGCGGCCTGCTGTGATTTCTGCCCTGCGTCCTGGGTCCCCATTGGCGGCCGCCCCTGGATGGACCCGCCTGCTGCTCAGCAGTCCCAGGTGGCGTGGTGCCACCTTTTTCCTACCGCTGCCCACCAGTGGTGCCAGGGACAGGTTGGAGGGTGGGGGTGGGGGAGGGGGATGCGAGCTGCTGCGGTGTTCCGGCACCTCCCCTGTGGGAGTCATCGGCATGGGCCCCATCACCTCCCTCGGGGTGCACGTGACTGCCTGTGACAGGCCTTGGACACGCTGATCCGTTGCCAAAAACCCTGTCCCAAGCCATTACTGAGGACGCCACGTGTGCGGTGTTGGCCTGGGTGACATGCTTGGTCAGCACCACCTCCTGCTCCTGCACACGGCTGGTCTCCTCCAACTGCACCTGCAGGTGCTGGATGCTCGCCGACAACCCCTCATGTCGTCCCTGGCTCTGTGACTACATCTCCACAATCGATGGGACTGTCCATTCTTGAAGCCCGAAACCCATCTGGACGGCAGCTAGTGCCTGGGGTTGGCCCGCCCTCTGACCGTCTGCCCCCTCGGGAGTTCCTACCTCCACCTACTGTGCTAGGGGGCAGTCCTGGCTGTGGAACTAGCTGGGGGGGGTGTATACCAGATGGACCTGCCAGCAGCTCCTGCAAGGATCAAGGGGCAGCACGGTAGCACAGTGGTAACACAGTTGCTTCACAGCTCCAGGATCCCAGGTTCGATTCCCGGCTTGGGTCACTCTCTGTGTGGATCTGCATGTTCTCCCTGTGTGTGTGTGTGGGTGTCCTCCGGGTGCTCCGGTTTCCTCCCACACGTCTAAAGATGTGCAGGTTAGGTGAATTGGCTTTGCTAAATTGCACCTAGTGTCCAAAATGGTTGGGTAGGGTGAAGGTGTGAGAATGGGGTGGAAGGACGACTTAGGTGGGGTGCTCATTCCAAGGGCCGGTGCATACTCGATGGGCTGAATGGCCTCCTTCTGCACAGTAAATTCTTTGAATTCTATAAGATGCATGATTAGACCGCAAGCCGGGGGGTAGGGGGGGTTATGGGGGGGTGGTGTGGAGTGAGGGTGGAGTGGGGTGGAGTGGGGTTGAGGGTGGGTGTGGGTGGCGTGTGGGTGACGGTGAGTGAGGGTGGGTGAGGGTGGTGTCAGGAGGTGAGGGTGGGTGAGGGTGGTGTCGGGAGATGAGGGTGGGTGAGGGTGGTGTCGGGAGATGAGGGTGAATGACGGTGGTGTCGGGAGGTGAGGGTGGGTGAGGGTGGTGTCGGGAGGTGAGGGTGGGTGAGGGTGGTGTCGGGAGGTGAGGGTGGGTGAGGGTGGTGTCGGGAGATGAGGGTAGTGTCGGGAGGTGAGGGTGGGTGAGGGTGGTGTCGGGTGGTGAGGATGGTGTCGGGAGATGAGGGTAGTGTCGGGAGGTGAGGGTGGGTGAGGCTGGTGTCGGGTGGTGTCGGGTGGTGAGGGTGGTGTCGGGAGATGAGGGTGGGTGAGGGTGGTGTCGGGAGGTGAGGGTGGGTGAGGGTGGTGTCGGGAGATGAGGGTGGGTGAGGGTGGTGTCAGGAGGTGAGGGTGGGTGAGGGTGGTGTCGGGAGATGAGGGTGGGTGAGGGTGGTGTCAGGAGGTGAGGGTGGGCGAGGGTGGTATCAGGAGGGGAAGGTGGAGTGCGGGTGACGGTGGAGTGGGGGTGAGTGAGGGTGGAGTGGCGGTGACGGTGAGTGAGGGTTGGGGTGAGGGTGGGGGTCAGGGTGGTGTCGGGGGATGTTGTCACATGTGTCAGGGGGAACTGCAAAGAAGTGGGGTGTCACTTCCTCGCCCGCGGCTGATCTCCACCCCAGCGACTTCCCTTTCCTCAGGGCCGCCGACCATGTCCAGTGCCCGCTGCTCTGCCACCATGAGGGGCCGCAGGTCCCACGGTCCCACTCCACTTTTCTCTCACTCCCAGGGGTTATGGGTGCCATTCTCCGGGGTGTGGGGGTGAAAACAGAAAACAACAGTGTTAGACAGTCCAACGCATGCCGCAGAGGGGGTTGGAAGCTGATGGCCTCAGTGGCCAGGGCACCCAGTCATGGCGGGCAGTATGGGTGCTGGCATATAGTGCAAGTGCAGGAGGGGGGGTTAGGCTGTTCTCCTGGTGGGGGGGTGGTAGGGTTACGGGTGTTGGGGGGGGTTGGTTGATGCCAGGGGCACAGCGCTACCTGGCCGCCCTGAGGAGGTCGTACAGTTTTTTCCTGCACTGCAGACCGGTCTGGACGGAGTTACTGATGGCACTGACGACCTCTGCCACCTGCACCCAAGCAAAAGGCGGCAGCTGGCAGCTTCCTTCCCGCGCCGGGGTACAGGGTCACCTGCCTCTCCTCCATGGCGTCCAGGAGGGTCTCAAGCTCGGCAGTCATGTAATGTGGAGCCGTACATCTTGTTCGCTGGGATGGTGTGTGTGGGGATTGCACTGTGTTTTAGGCAACTCCCCCTCCCACCCTGTCCTGTCCCTGGTGCATCTGGTGGGTAGTGGGCAGAACAGGATGGCACCACACCTAACCAGGACACACGAGCAGTGGCTGGGCCCATCCAGGCCGGGTTGCCCCAGGAGATGTGCGCCAACGGGGTCCATTGTCGCAGGGCAGGATCACAACAGGCCACCTCAACTCCTGCTGTACCATCTGGGGAACCACCTAGGTGTAGTGTTATGGCCCGTAAGGCCAGATAGTTAGACACCAGTTAGGTTGGTCCAAATGCAGGGCATGGTTGAGTTATAGGGGCTAGGGCACAGACCGTGTATATATTTCTGCACAATAAACACCTACTAACACTACTAAACCTACCTCGGTGCTCTGTCTGATGGGTGTGGGGGTGGGCTGGTTGGGCTGGCTGGTGGTGCAGCGGGGGGGGGGGGGGGGGGGCGACTTCGGAAGCTATTCTGCGGCCAATCGCATTTCCCGATTTCATCGCCGCCAAACGCAGAAGCTAGCCCTGAGTTTCAGGAATGGAGAATCCGGCCGCTGATATTGTTTGAAGAATAGGGAGTTCTCCAAGGTTCAGCCAACTCTACTCCATCAAGCAGCGTATTGAAGAAGTCAGATGAGTATTGCTGAAAAAGACATTTCATCAAAGCTTACTATCTTCCATTCGTCCAGGACAATCGCAGGAAAGCCAATCCCAGGGGCAACAACAACTTAATACTCCAGAGAGATAAATCATCTTATCACTGTTCTCTTTGCCTTTTTGTGGAGTGTCATTGGCACCAAAATGAATTGCTGCATTTATTTAGGAACCATATTGCAACCATACCACAAGATGTAAAAAGTGTTTGAGATGTGTTAACGTGATGAATCGATTGTATTCACTAAGGCCCTGAATCATGATGCAATTCACTCCCCCACCATCACACAGCATGCACTGCACTGCAGGAGAATCACCATGTGTGCACAACCCTTTGAGACAGTTCAAAACGTTTGAGAGCCACATATATGGAAATAGAAATGACTATTTATGTATTGGAGTCGCACTGTGCAGTTCAGACGATGCAACTCCTTCAGGTACTGATTACAACTGAAGTCAGTACGCAACAAATAATAATTAGCAGACCATCACTAAAATATTTATTGGTTTCAAATAATTGACAGCATTAAGCTGACATCCATTAATGTCAACACCAGCTGTTTGGTATTGCTGCTGACGTTATTCATCCCTAAAATATTCCCCATGGATCAGAAGGTCAGGTCCCGACGGTTTATCCTCACCCCCCCCCCCCATTACCATCCCCTCCCACCCCCCCATTCACCATCCCTGCCCCCCCCCCCCACTCACCATCCCCTCCCACCCCCCCATTCACCATCACCTCCCCCACCTCCAGTCACCATCCCCACCCCCACCTCCAGTCACCATCCCCACCCCCCACCTCCATTCAACATCACCTCCCCCACCTCCAGTCACCATCAGGAATCACTGGAAGCGGGGAGGGTCCCAGAGGATTGGAAAATGACTAATGTTTAAGAAGGGAGGGAGGCAGAAGACAGGAAAGTATAGGCCAGCTAGCCCAATTTCGGTCATTGGTAAGATTTTAGAATCCATTATTAAAGATGAGATTGCGGAGTACTTGGAAGTGCATGATCAAATAGGACTGAATCAGCATGACTTTGTCAAGGGTAGGTCATGCCTGATAAATCTGTTCTTTGAGGAGGTAACAAAGAAGTTAGACAAAGGAGAACCAGAGGACATGATCTATTTAGATGTCCAGAAGGTCTTTGACAAGGTGCCACATAGGGCCTGTTAAATAAGTTAAGAACCCATGATGTTAAGGGTATGATCCTGGCATGGATAGAGGATTGGTTTACTGGCAAAAGGCAGAGAGTCTTTTTCTGCAGAGAGTCTTAAAGGGGTCTTTTTCAGGATGGCAGCCGGTGACTAGAGGTGTGCCTCATGGGGTCTGTGTTGGGGGCCACACCTTTTCACAATTTACACAATTTACATTAATGATCTGGAAGAAGGAAGTGAGGGCACTGTTGCGAAGTTTGCAGATAATACAAAGATCTGCAGAGGGAAGATAATATTAAGGAAGCAGGGGGACTGTAAAAGGACTTGGACAGGCTAGGAGAGTGGGCAAAGAAGTGGCATATGGAATACATTGTGGAAATGTGTGAGGTTATGCACTTTGGTAAGGAGAATGGAGGCATAGATTATTTTCTAAATGGGAAAAGGCTTCGGAAATCAGAAGCACAAAGGGACACTGGAGCCCTAATTTAAGACTCTCTTAAGGTTAATGTGCAAGTTCAGTCAGCAGTTAGGAAGGCAAATGTAATGTTAGCATTCATGTTGAGAGGGCTACATAAGAACTAAGAGCAGGAGTAGGCCATCTGGCCCTTCGATGAGATCATGGCTGATCATTTGTGGGCTCAGCTCCACTTTCCTGCCCGAACACCCTAATTCTTTATTCCTTTATTCTTCAAAAAACTATCTACCTTTTCCTTGAAAACATTTAATGAAGGAGCCGCAATTGCTTCACTGGGCAGGGAATTCCATAGATTCACAACTCTTTGGGTGAAGAAGTTCCTCCTAAACTCAGTCCTAAATCTACTTCCCCTTATTTTGAGGCTATGCCCCCTAGTTCTGCTTTCACCCGCCAGTGGAAACAACCTGCCCGCATCTATCCTATCTATTCCCTTCATAATTTTATATGTTCCTATAAGATCCCCTGCCCGCATCCTTCTAAATTCCAACGAGTACAGTCCCAGTCTACTCAACCTCTCCTCATAATCCAACCCCTTCAGCTCTGGGATTAACCTAGTGAATCTCCTCTGCACACCCTCCAGCGCCAGTATGTCCTTTCTCAAGTAAGGAGACCAAAACTGAACACAATACTCCAGGTGTGGCCTCACTAACACCTTACACAGTTGCAGCATAACCACCCTCGTCTTAAACTCCATCCCAATGAAGGACAAAACTCCATTCGCCTTCTTAATCACCTGTTGCACCTGTAAACCAATTTTTTGTGACTCATGCACTAGCACACCCAGGTCTCTCTGCACAGCGGCATGTTTTAATATTTTACCATTTGCTGTTATTCTTACCAAAATGGATAACCTCACATCTGTCAACATTGTATTCCATCTGCCAGACTCTAGCCCATTCACTTAACCTATCCAAATCCCTCTGCAGACTTCCAGTATCCTCTGCACTTTTTGCTTTACCACTCACCTTAGTGTCATCTGCAAACTTGGACACATTGCCCTTGGTCCCCAACTCCAAATCATCTGTGTAAATTGTGAACAATTGTGGGCCCAACACTGATCCCTGAGAGACACCACTAGCTACTGATTGCCAGCCAGAGAAACATCCATTAATTCCCCACTCTTTGCTTTCTATTAATTAACCAATCCTCTATCCATGCTACTACTTTACCCCTAAAGCCATGCATCTTTATCTTATGCAGCAACCTTTTGGAGTCAGTCACTGACAGCGGCACTTTGTCAAAAGTTTTCTGGAAATCCAGATAGACCACATCCATTGGCTCCCCGTTATCTACCGCACTGGTAATGTCGTCAGAAAATTCCTACTCTGACTAGCTCATGGCACTGGTAGCAATCTTAAGATTACTACCTCAGGATTAGAATAAAAGAGCCAGGGCAGCACGGTAGCCTAGTGGTTAGCATAACCGCCTCACGGCGCTGAGGTCCCAGGTTCGATCCCGGCTCTGGGTCACTGTCCGTGTGGAGTTTGCACATTCTCCCCGTGTCTGCGTGGGTTTCGCCCCCACAACCCAAAAATGTGCAGAGTAGGTGGATTGGCCATGCTAAATTGTCCCTTAATTGGAAAAAATAATTGGGTAATCTAAATTTATTTAAAAAAAAGAATAAAAGAGCCCATTTGGAGTGCTGTGAGCAGTTTTGGGCCCCGTTTCTAAGGAAGGGTGTGCTGGCATTGGAAAGGGACAAGAGGAAGTTCACAGGAATGATCCCTGAAATGAAGAGCTTGTCATATGAGGATCGATTGAAGACTCTGGGTCTGTACTCATTGGTGTTTGGAAGGATGAGGGGGGGGGTCTTGTTGAAAGTTACTGGATACTTAGAGGCCTGGATCGAGTGGACGTGGAGAGGATGTTTCCACTTGTAGGAAAAACTAGAACCAGGCCACCGCCTCAGACTGAAGGGATGATCCTTTAAAACAGAGATGAGGAGGAATTTCTTCAGCCAGAGGATGGTGAATTTGTGGAATTCTTTGCCGCAGAAGGCTGTGGAGGTCAAATCACTGAGTGTCTTTAAGACAGAGATAGATAGGTTCTTGATTAATAAGGAGCATAGGGATGAGAATCGCATCGGCCATGATTGAATTATGGAACAGGCTAGATGGGCCGAATGGCCTAATTCTGCTCCTATGTCTTACGGTCTTATGACCTTATCTGACAGTGACCACATCTCTGACAGTGTGTGACCCCCTCTGCATTGCACCTGGACAGTGTCAACCTGGATTCCACTTGTTCAGATCTTTGCAGTGAAACGTAAATACTAAAAGGGATTCATAAAGTAAATGTAGACCAAATGTTTCCTCGTTTAAAGAAGAAGATAGATATATTTCTGTTCAAAAAAAATGTGTTGCAGGGATATGGACAACAGATGGGGAGTTAGATTTGAGGCCAGGAAGTGATCAGCCATGATCGGATTGAATGGCGGAGCAGGCTCGAGGGGCTGAATTGCCAACTTCTGCTCCTGATTCCGATGTTTCTAAGGCTGATTGGTGCCCGTTAGGACAGCAGAGATTTGGATGAGCTGAGGTTTATGGAGGGGGCGGGGATGGTGGGAGGCTGGCGAGAGGAGCCATCAAACCAGCACTAGGTGCTTCTGAACCAGGTTTGATTGATAACATGAGATGCAATTACTATTGACAGGGAATGGTTGGTATTAAATGCCAATGCCGACAGCTCCAATCACTGTCAGTCTATTTTTAAACCCATTCGAGGAGAGATTTATGATTTATTTAATTGCTGTTGATGGGTGGTAATGATTATTATTAGAAGAGTGAACAGTGTGTAATGCAGCTTTCGCTATGATTGAGCTGGTTTCCAGCTGAAGGGGATGTACTGTACGTTGAAGATAATTGGAGTGAGGGCAGCACTGTGGCACAGTGGTTAGCACTGCAGCCTCACAGCGCCGAGGTCCCAGGTTCGATGCCGGCTCTGGGTCGCTGTCATTGTGGAGTTTGTACATTCTTCCCGTGTTTGTGTGGGTTTTGCCCCCACAACCCAAGGATGTGCAGGGTAGGTGGATTGACCACGCTAAATTGCCCCTTAATTGGAAAAAATGAATTGGGTACTCTAAATTTATAAAAAAAAGATAATCGGAGTGATTGGTGAGATGGTGAACAGGAAGAGGCCCAGAAATGTAGCAAGGCCTGATTTTCATCTCTTTTCAGTTTGGGATCAGGCAGTGGCTGGCCTGGCTGACCTGTACCCACCGATATGTTGTCCATCACAATAGGCGAGGGGGACAAGTGAATACAGAGATGCCTCCCACGATATTCTTTTATAACAATGCGAATCATAGAATTTACAGTGCCGAAGGAGGCCATTCGACCATCGAGTCTACACCAGCCCTTGGAAAGAGCACCCGACCTAAGTCCACACCTCCATCCTATCGCCGTAACCCAGCAACCCCACCTAACATTTGGACACTGTCGGCAATTTAATCTGCCCAATCCATCTCACCTGCACATCTTTGGACTGTGGGAGGAAACCGGAGCACCTGGAGGAAACCCACGCAGACACGGGAAACTCCGCACAGATAGTGACCCAAGCTGGGAATCAAACCCAGGTCCTTGACGTGTGAAGCAACAGTGCTAACCACTGTGCTACCCTGCCGTCCTGGGTCTTCTGCTGTGCGTGGAATCCCTTTGCAGTTTGCTCACTGACCATGGGCTCCTGGTTCAGCAACAGGTCGATGTTAAAGTTCTCAAGAGGAAATTTGAGAAAGGGTGTTGAAAATCACAAAGGGTTTTGACAGGGTAATTAAGGCAGAACTGCTTCCTGTGACAGAAGTGTTGGTGGCCAGACATAATTGGCACAAAGGAGACCAGAGGTGACTAGGCGTTTCTATACACAAGCATTTGACATGGCCTCTGATAGCACAGAGGAATGGACCCAATTTAACCTTTCTTTCAAAGAGCGAGCACACACATGACTGGCCCATCAGCCTTCTTCTGTCTTGCTTCTATGACTCATGCTTCACGTCTTGGCTCACTCTCCCATCTCCCACCTCGATTGGCGGTCACACCATTTCTCTGGAGTTTTCACCTTCGGAAGGGCCGATTGGACTTGGAGGGAGCACAGCATAGATTTGCTGGGATTGTACCTGGGACCCCAAGGGTGAAACTGTGAGAAAACATTGACCCAACTAGGGTTATATTCCATTGAATTTGGAAGGCTAAGGGGTGATTTCAAGATATTATGGGGAACAGAGAGGATAGATTGGAATAAACTAGTTCCACAAGTTTGGGAGTCGAGGACTTGGAGGCACAGTCTAAAAAAATACAATCAGGCCTTCCAGGAGTGAAATAAGAAAATGCTTCTTTACATGAAAGGAAGTTTGGAACTCTTGTTAATTTTGAATGTGAAATTAATAGATTTTTGTTCACCAAAGATATTAAGGGATATGGGGAAAAGGTGGGTATATGGAGCTTATTGAATGACAGAAAGTGCTTGAGGGGTTAAATAGCCATTTCCTGTTTCCATGTTCCCAGATACCCAACCCACCCAGCCCCCCATCACTATTCTGCTTTCCCATTTGCAAAATACTTCATTCCAATTTCTTCTCGTGTGTCAACCAGATATATCAGATTTGTCGATGTACGTTTGCAAAAGAAATTATACCCATTTTGAAAACTTCAATAACAAATTGAATTTATTCTGTTACTGCTCTGCTCCTTCACACTGTCATTGTGCAGGGTAATGTAGCTGGCTCCGTTTTCAGTTTAATTTCGAAGGCGCGCACAAAGGTCATTCATCCATGGAGCTTTCCGTCCCTTGTGGCCACCTCAGTCCTGAGGATAACATCAGCTCACATTACCATTGCAGAACAGTTAATGTAGCAGAAGCGCTTTCTCTCAGCACGTCTGATCTATCTGTGTGCGGTTGCATTATTCGCCAATTATTGAAGGCAACTTTGAAAAAGAAGCCTGCACAAAAGCAGATCACTGCGGAGGCTGAAATGGAAACTCTGGAACCACTCAGCAGGTCAGGCAACATCATGGCGAGTGAATTCAAATGAATGTTACACCAGGCTGGATGTTGCAAAAGTCGGAACAGCTTTTGTGCAGCCTGGGAAAGGCTGTGGGTGAGAGGAGGTTGGCGGAGAAAGGAAATGAAGGAGAGATCAGTGGATAGGTGGGGGGAACAAGGCAGCACAGTAGCAAAATGCTTAGCACTATGGCTTCACAGCGCCAGGGTCCCAGGTTCGATTCTCGGCTTGGGTAACTGTCTGTGCGGAGTCTGCATGTTCTCCCTGTGTCTGCGTGGGTTTCCTCCGGGTGCTCCAGTTTCCTCCCACAAGTAGCAAAAGATGTGCTATTAGGTCATTTGGACAGTCTGAATTCTCCCCTGAGTACCCGAACTTCGCCGGATTGTGGCGACTAGGGGCTTTTCACAGTAACTTCATTGCAGTGTTAATGCAAGCCTACTTGTGATAATAAAGATTATTATTATTATGTTACCCCTTGAGTTGGAGATTCCCAATGGATGTTTGGCCAGTGGGGTGATCCACACTAAATTATATATATATATCTATATTAGCTCACCAAGCCATTCCCACTTTGCCAAATTCCCATGTTTTTCTTGCACTCTGCTAATGCGCTGTAGCCAGTTACACTTCTTAAGGATTCAGTTTTTGTTTCTTTACTTTCAACACAGTGGGCCAACCAGCTGGCTTGTAATACAGAACAAGGCCAGCAGCGCGGGTTCAATTCCCATACCGGTCTCCCCGAACAGGCGCCAGAATGTGGCGACTAGGGGCTTTTCACAAGCCTACTTGTGACAATCAGCAATTATTATTATTATTATTCATCTCACATTCACTTCTCAGCAGGTCTGGCAGCATCTGTGGTGAGAAAAACGCAGTTGACCTTCTGAGTCCATGTGACCCTTCGACAGACATAACACTACTTACCTGCAGGGCAAGTAGGATTGTGACAGTTGGGGATTTCAATTACCCTGAGGTAGACTGGGAAACAGGTAGAGTGTGGGGAATGGAAGGTGATAAATTCCTACAGTGTGTGCAGGAGAACCTTCTGGAACAGTCCATTTCCAGTCCTACCAGGGAGCAAGCTGTGCTGGATCTGGTCCTAGGAAATGAGGCAGGGCAGGTGGAGAATGAAGAGTGGGGGAGCCTTTGGGAAGTAGCAATCATAATATAATAGAACATAGAACATAGAACAGTACAGCACAGAACAGGCCCTTCGGCCCTCGATGTTGTGCCGAGCAATGATCACCCTACCCAAACCCACCCTATACCCGTAACCCAAACCCCCCCCCCCCTTAACCTTACTTTTTAGGACACTACGGGCAATTTAGCATGGCCAATCCACCTAACCCGCACATCTTTGGACTGTGGGAGGAAACCGGAGCACCCGGAGGAAACCCACGCACACACGGGGAGGACGTGCAGACTCCGTACAGACAGTGACCCAGCCGGGAATCGAACCTGGGACCCTGGAGCTGTAAAGCATTTATGCTAACCACCATGCTACCGTGCTGCCCCTAGGCTGGCTTGAGAGTGGTGTTCTTGCATACCCACGAATGTTGGATTTTAATTTGCTAGCTAGCTGCTTTAATATGCATGGGGCCATAAATTGGAGACTAGTTAGAATTACCTTTGCATGATTGAATGTAGAGTATAAATGCCAGTTAAGTTGAAGGCATTGTAGTAAGCATTAGTTTCCAATACTTTCTATTAATATTTAGTCATGATGATACTGGGGGGGTCAGACATTTTTTCCTTCAGACTTTTGCAGGTCTTTATACATAATATGATTCAATATTAGGTTGGAAAAGGATAAAAATCAGACACAGATTAAGATCCCAGACTGGAAAAGGGCAAATTTTAAAGGTCTAAAAGTTGAATTGGAGCAGATTGTTTGGAAACACATTTTGGTGGTTTTGTGAGGGCCACGAAGAATCCAGCACGAGTCTTCAGGATACAAAGAAATAACATTTATTTACAATAACATATATATATACAACAGCAGCAACTTCCCTTGCTGCTCACTCCTCTCTCTCTGCTGGTTCCAAACTGGCCAGCTCTATTTATGCAGGGAGTCTGCTAATGATTTCTCCACCCCCCTCCCCCCCCTCATTGGGGAAGCTCATACGCCCACAGGACTGTGGGATTGTCAGTCCCCAGCCAGTGGTAAGCAGGAAGGTTATAACAGGTGGATAAAACTTACAAATGAGAAATAAATATGGGGTAACCAAAGCTCAAGTAGTCTGGATGACTAAGGATATTGATGATAAAATAAGGAAGGAAAAAGAGTCAAATGATGCATACCGGAATAATAATAGCAATAGAAATCAGGATGAGTATTTCAAATGCAGGAGAGAGGCTAACGCTGGAATAAGGAAGGCTCGGAGGAAGCATGAGAAAAAGATTGCAGGCTGCGCTAAATCAAATATCAAAATGTTCTTCAAGCATATTAATGGTAAAAGATTAGGGAAGGATAGAATGGGGCCCATAAGGGACAACAAGGTAAACCGCTCACTGAAGCAGAGGGTATGGCAGTAGTACTAAATGTGTATCTCATCCAAATGAGAAGATGGGGACAATGGTCCAGTTGAAAATGTGGGTGTTGCGCAACTGAGCAGTATAGTGATAGATAAAGAAAAGGCTGGCAGCATTCCAGGTAGAGAAATCGCCAGGCCCGGATGGGATGCATCCTAGGTTGCTGAGAGAGGTAAGGGAGCATATTGCGGAGCCGTTGACAGAATTTCCCCAGACCTCGCTGAACACAGGATTAGTCCCAGGAGACGGGAGGATTGCAAATGTGACACCGTCGTTTAAGAAAGGGGCAAAGGACCCAGAAAATTACAGACCTGTCAGCTTGACATCAATAGTGAGAATACTGATGGAAGTCATAATACAGGGTGCGATAAAAATACACTTAAAAGAAAAATAGGTTAATACTGGACAGTCAACACGGCTTTGTCAAGGGCAAGTCATGTCTGCCAAATTTAATTAAGTTCTTTACCAGTTGACACAGGCACAGGATGAGGGTAGTGCCGTGGATGTTGTATAGTTGGACTTTCAGAAAGCATTTAATACAGTGCAACATGGCAGGTTGGTTAGCAAATTAGAAATGTTTGGGATTGACAGGTCCTTGGCAGCATGGATTTGAAGTTGGCTGAGCGATAGGAAATAGAGGGTAGGTATAGATGGGCATTTCTCAGACTGGAGATGAGTTGAAAGTGGTGTTCCCCAGGGCTCAGTGTTGGGACCCTGGCTTTTTCTGATTTATCTAGATGATTTAGAAGTGGGTGTTGAGGGGAAGATCTCTAACTTTGCAGATGATACTAAACTGGGAAGAATAGTGAATTGTGAGGATGACGCTGAGCGACTTCAGAGGGACATTGACAAGTTGGCCAAATGGGCAGACACCTGGCAGAGGAACTTCAATGCATTGAAATGTGAGTTGATGCATTTGGTAGAAGAAACATGGGGAGACAATATAGGCTCAATGGTACAACTTTAAGGGGAGTACAGGAGCAGAGGAACCTTGGAGTTCAAGAACATAATTCTCTGAAGGTGGCCTGGAAAGCTGAAACGGTTGTTAAGAAGGCTTATAGCATTCTCAGGTTTATAAATAGAAGGATAGAATATAAAAGCAAGAAAGTGATGCTACACTTCTACAAACCATTGGTCAGACCACATTTGAAGTATTGCGTTCAGTTCTGGGCACCTTACTTAAGGAAGGATGTTAAAGCCCAGGAGAGAGTGCAGAGGAGATTTACTAGAGTGATACCAGGAATGAGGAATTTTAGATATAAGGAAAGATTGGGGAAATAGGGCTGGTTCTCCTTGGAGCAGAGAAGATTAAGAGGCGACCTTATTGATGTGTTCAAAATTCTGAACAATTTTGACAGGGTAAAGAAGGATATTCTATTTCCGCTAGTTGGTATGTCAGTTACTTGGAGGTCACAATTTCAAGATGGTCAGCAAGAGAGATAGGAGTGAGCTGAGGAGAAACCTCTTTACTTGGAGAGTTGTTGGGGTTTGGAATGCGCTGCCTGGGAGAGTGGTGGAGGTGGATTCCGCAGGAGGTTTCAGAAGAGAGCTGGATGTGTATTTGATGGTGATGAATTTAGAGGGCTACGGAGTTAGGGCTGGGGAATGGGACTAGCTAGGTTGCTCTTTTGGGAGCCGGTGCAGACACGATGGGCTGAATGGCCTCCTTCTGTGCTGTAAATAACAAACAAACAAACTAACAAACTAAAACAGAATTTTAAGTTCAAAACGTTAATTCTATTTTGCTCTCCACAAACCTGCTGGGTTTTTCCAGCACTTTCTGTTTTTGTGTCAGATTCCCAGCATCTGTAATCTTTTGCTTTTATTTATACACGTGACACTTCTGCTGTGTCATAATTTCCACCCTTGGCCCTGACACAGAGCTCTCCCTTTTGTCCTTCGCCCGACCTGCATTCCTCTGGCTCTACACTCACTTAAAAGCTGTTCATCGCTATCATCTTCCAGCTCTGACGGAAGGTCATGGGCCTGAAACATTAACTCAGTTTGTCTTGCCACAGATGCAGCCTGGCCTGCCGCATGTTTCTGGATATTTGTTTTTATTTACTTTTGAACTTGATGATGGCTGACCTAAACTCCAGTTCCGGAGCATTCCCTGATGCCCAGTCTTGTGTCCAGCTTTTGAAAAGCAAATCCTAAAAATAAACAAATCATGCATCTTTTCTAATTAATGTTCATTATTTATATAGCTGTTGCTTGATCAGATGCAGGTTACCTTTTTTGTATTCACTATAACATTGTATTTGTTTAATGCCACTGGGAGAATGATAGTGAGGGATTACTATGATCTTTTTTTCAATTGTTCATGGGATGTGGACATTGCTGGTTAGGCCTGCATTTATTGACCATCCCTAGGTGCCCTTGAAAAGGTGGAGGTGAGTTGCCTTCTTGAACTGCCGCAGAACTTGAGGTGTAATACACCCACAAGAGGTGTAGGTACACCCACAATGCTGTTAGGGAGAGAGTTCCAGGATTTTGCCCCAGTGACAGTGAAGGAACGGCGATATATTTCCAAGTCAGGATGGTGAGTGACTTGGAGGGGAACCTGTCGGTGGTGGGTTTCCCGGGTATCTGCTGCTCTTGTCCTTCTCGGTGTTAGAGGTCACAGGTTTGGAAGGTGCTGTTAAAGGAGCCTTGGTGAGTTCCTGCTGTACATCTTGACAATGGTACACCACTGCCACACTGTCGGTGAAGAGAGTGAATGTTGAAGATGGTGGATGGGGTGCCGATCAAGCAGACTGCCTTGTCTTGGTAGCTATGATAGGGTTGTCCTGAAATAGTGCAATGGGTAGTTTGTTTGATGGTCTTATCCTTCCCCTCCCTTGGAGCACATTATTTCTAGTAAACACCATGATTTGATGTCATAGAATTACATAGAATCCATGGCAAAGAAACAGATCATTCGACCCAATGTGTCTATACCGGCATTTATGCTCCAGGTGAGCCTCCTTCATTGAATTTTATCAACATTTCCTTCTTTTCTTGTCTCCTCTGTATCCTTCTATCACTACCTCTTAAATACAACTTTGCCCATTATCTCCTGTACTCCCTAACCTTGCACCTAGCTTCAACAGGAATTCCAAGCATCCAGGATATCTTCCTGAAGCAGACCTTAAGCACTATAAGTATGTAAATTGCACAGGTAATGTGAGAATTGCAATGATGTGAAAGGCCAAGCTTCAACTATTTCACCTTCTACCATCAAGGTTAGCGCATGCAACAGTGACAAAGGAGTTATTGACTAATCAACGCTATCAATTAGTCGACAACAAATCGAGGCACGAGGGGTTTAATTTTCTCCATTGCTTGTGATCCCGACTTGGCCTCAATTCCGGGTTGGGATCCCATAGAGCAGTATAGCACAGTACAGGCCTTTCAGCCCACGATGCTGTGCTGACCATTTATCCTAATCTAAGATCAACCTAACCTACACCCCTTCAATTTACTGCTGTCCATGTGCCTGTCCAAGAGTTGCTTAAATGTCCCTCATGACTCAGACTCCACCACCTCTGCTGGCAGTGCATTCCATGCATCCAACACTCTCGGTGTAAAGAACCGACCTCTGACATCTCCCCTATACCTTCCTCCAATCAGTTTAAAATTATATCCCTAATGCGACCATCAATTCACTCAAAGAGACGAGTAGAAGCAAACCGAGGTTTTAATCAGCTTAGAACAGAGCCTGCCTGTGACTAGTACAATACTGTGGACGCCTACAGGTCAACTGCTCTTTATATTTCCTTTCAAGGGGAGGAGCCATGGGCAGAGCCCGTACATGCCCCAACATATCCACCTGTGGGTGAAGCCACACAATGGCCCATAGGTGGAGCCCACAAGGTCAACAACATAACATAGCTGTAACACAATGGCAGAACATGATACTAATACACTGGTGAATTACTAGTACTATACATTCACCACAGTCCCCTCGTGACAGCCATTTCCACCCTGGGGAAAAGTCTCTGGCTATCCTCTCTATCCATGCCTCTCATCACCTTGTACACCTTTATCAAGTTACCTCTCTTCCTTCTTCGCTCCAGTGAGAAAAGCACTAGCTCCCTCAATCATTCTTCATAAGACATGCCCTCCAATCAGGCAACATCCTGGTAAATTTCCTCTGCACCCTCTCCAAAGCATCCACATCCTTCCTATAATGAGGCGACCAGAACTGGATGCAATATTCCAAGTGTGGTCTAACTAGGGTTTTATAAAGCTGCAGCAAAACCTCGCAGCTCTTAAACGCAATCCCTTAATTAATGAAAGTCAACACATTATACGCCTTCTGAACAACCCTGTCAACCTGGGTGGCAACTTTGAGGGATCTATGTACGTGGACCACGAGATCCCTCCGTTCCTCCACACTTCCAAGAATTCTGCCTTTAACAGCATTCAAATTCGATCTTCCAAAATGAATCACTTCACATTTACCTAGGTTAAACTCCATCTGCCACTTCTCAGCCCAGCTCTGCATCCTGTCAATATCCTGTTCTAACCTGCAACAGCCCTCAACAGTATCTACAACTCCCCCAATCTTCGTGTCATCGGCAAACTTACTAACCCACCCTTCCACTTCCTCATCCAAGTCATTTATAAAAACCACAAAGAGCAGAGATCCCAGAACAGATTCCTACGGGACACCACTGGTCACCGACCTCCAGGCGGAATACTTTCCATCCACTACCACTCACTGTCTTCTTTCGGCCAGCCAATTCTGAATCCAGAGAGCCAAATTTCTCTGTATCCCATGCCCCATAACTTTCTGAATGAACCTACCATGGGGAACCTTATCAAATGCCTTAATGAAATCCACATACACCACATCCACTGCCTGATCTTCATCAATGTGTCTCGTCACATCCTCAAAGAATTCAATGAGGCTTGTGAGGCATGACCTGCTCCACACAAAGCCATCTTTGATCAAACTATGTTTTTCTAAATAATCATAAATCTTGGGCGGGGTTCTCCTCCCCGCTGCTACACATTTCTGCCCCATCCGGCCGGCAGGATTCTCCGTTACACCAGCCGCTTAATGGGGTTTCCCATGTTGGGCAGCCCCACGCTGCCGGGAAACCCTGGGCGCCGGCATAACGGGGAATCACGCCGGCGGAGAATTACGCCCCCTATCTCTCAGAATCCTTTCCAATATTTTGCTCACCGCAGACGTAAGGCTGATGGGTCTGTAATTCCCAGGGATTTCCCTATTCCCTTTCTTGAACAGGGGAACAACATTCGCCTCCCTCCAGTCATCCGATACTACTCCAGTGGAGAGTGAGGGCGCAAAGATCATCGCCAACGGCACAGCAATTGCCTCCCTCACTTCCCGAAATAACCTTGAGTACATCCCGTCAGGCCCAGGGGACTTATCTATCCTGATGCTTTTCAAAATTTCCAGCACATCCTCCTTCTGAATATCAACCTGTTCGAGTCTATTAACCTGGCTCACACTGTTCTCATGAGCAACAAGGCCCCTCTCTCCAGTGAATACTGAAGCAAAATATTCATTTTGGGCCTCCCCCATCTCCTCAGACTCTAGGCACAAGTTCCCTCCACTATCCCTGATCGGCCCTACTCTCACTCTGATCATCCTCTTATTTCTCACATAAGTGTAGAACGCTTTGGGTTTTTCTCTAATCCTTCTCGCCAGGGCTTTTTCATGCCCCTTTCTAGCTCTCCTAAGTCCATTTTGTGGTTCCTTCCTGGCTACTTTGTAACCCACTAGAGCCATGCCAGATCCTTGCTTCCTCAACGTTACAGCTTCCTTCTTCCTCTTGACTAGAAGCTCTACTTCTCTTGTCATCCAAGGCTCCTTCACCTTACCCGTCTCAGTGGGACAAAACTATCCAGCACTCGCAGCAAGTGCTCCTTTAACAACCCCCACATTACCGGAAGCGACCGTGGCAGAATGAAAAATGCGGTATTTCCGAGATGGCCAATTAGGAAGCTGACCCCGGGAGCCGGAGACCAGAGCCGGGATTCTCCTTTCTAGGGACTAAGTCCCCACGTCGGTGGGAGAAACGGCGTCAATCACGCCGGCGACAGCAGCCCCCGGAAATGCAGATGCTCCGCACTTTCGGGGGCTAGGTGGACGCTGCAGGGGTTGCCGCCACTCCAACCGGTGCCTATGGGACTGCACAGGTTCGCGCATGCGGAAAAGAACCACCGCCGTGTTTTGGCGCCTGCGCAGGGGGTTCTCTTCTCCGCGCCGGCCATGGCGGAGCCCGACAGGGGCCGGGCCGGCGCAGAAAGAAGGAATGCCCCCACGGAACAGGCCCACCCGCAGATCGGTGGGCCCCTCTCACGGGCCAGGCCACCGTGGCCCACCCTCCCCCTGGGTCGGATCCCCCGTGCCCCCCCCGAGGACCGCCCCAGCCGACATACCTGCCAGGTCCCGCCGTGTGAGACCATGCGTAAGCCACGCCGTCGAGACTGGCCAAAAACGGATGGCCGTTCCGCCTATCGGGGCTCGGAGAATTACCAGTGGGCCGCTGCCAACGGCCCCCGACTGGCATGGCGTGAACCCCACCCCATGCCCGAAAAACGGCACCGGAGAATATGGCAGCCAGCATGGTGGCGGCGGGGTCAGATTCACGCCGCCCCCCCCCAGGGATTCTCCGACCCAGCGGGGGGGGGGGGGGATCCCGCCTCAGATTCCAGCTTTGCGGGGGTCTTTTCAGCACAGTCCGTGGATAGGACCGCCAGCATCCTTCGCAGTGTAGGCCTCCCGAGGGGTTCAGCAACAGGAACGACAGCAGGACAGAGGAGGCATTGGGAGGGCAGTGATTATTACCATTGCAGCAAGAGGTACATTAGCAGAGACATCTGTCTCCATGAGGTGGCTGCAATGGTATTGCCTTCTGCCAAGGGAGACCTGAACACAGCAGCAAAATGCTGGCAACTTCAGAAAACACCTCACATGGTTCGCAGCTCCGACCCCTCACTGTGAAGCTGCCTCTGCTCAGTATATGAGCTGCTGACACAGCCTGTGCGCTGTCAAAAAGCATTTCACCGACTTCCACAATAGGGACTGACTGCCTTATTAAGTGCCTTAATTGGCTACCTGCTGTTGCCGATGCTGCTGGGAGCCTACCTCTGGGAAATACACATGGAGACATGAACAGGTCGAATGTATTTTCTTTGCTGTCTAGTCACCACCCCCATTAAACACCCACACCATCCAAAACCACCTCTGCTCGAGCTAAGGAAAGGCTGCAGTGGGGGACAGTTTTGGGAACCATGGGGCAGGCTGGTCATCAAACGGGTTGATGGCATCCAAGCTAAGATGTTCTTTAGTGAAGTGATGGAGGCCTAAATGCTTTGCATTCCTTTTGGTCGCCTTTCTCTATTATTTCAATTTTACTCTTTATTGATTTATTAATTCACGTTGTCCCATCTGACTTGTTCTTGATTTTTTTTTGTAGAATTTATTTCTTCAGAACTCTATTACATTGCTATTTAAATATTTCCCACTGCTCTACCAGACTGTTGTTCCCCCACTTTAGGAAGAGCAGAACACCGGTGTTCTTAAAGGGAAGCACTGGAGCCAACAAAAAGATACATACCTTTTTTATTCTGTTGTTTCAATGCAGTCAGATGAGCGATGAGTTAATTTATTTTTGAAGGTGCTCTGAGGAATAATGATGAGGCAGAACGTTCTGCTCTTCAAATAGCGCCACGGGTCCTTTCACATGTGCTTTCTGATCAAACGACGGCACATTCGGCATTGCAGCATTTCCACCAGCATTGCACTGGGATTGTCTGCCTATGTCATATGTTCGAGTCCTGGAGTGAAGCTGAACCCCACAAACAAGGGTGCCATGAACTGAGCCGTGGAGCTGGCATTGTGATACATGGGTCACATTCTCTAGGTAAATCAAACATGGAAGAAATTTAAAAGCAAAAATACTGTGGATGCCTTGAAACCCGAAATAAAGACAGAAGATGCTGGAAAGACTCAGCAGATCTGGCAGCATCTGAGGACTGAGAGACCGAGTTAAAGTTCTGAGCCCAAATGACTCTTCGAAGAAGCTCTCCTTCTGTCATTGAATGTCCATGAGTAACGGTTAGGTTCTCTCTTGTCGGAGATGGCATTAGTGTGGCCATTTATTACTTGCCGTTTGTCAGCCTGAACCTTGATATTGTCCAGGTCTTGCTGCATTTGGACATGGACTGCTTCAGAGGAGTCGTGAATGGTGCTGAACAATGTGAAATTATCAGTGAACATCCCTACTTCTGCATCACCTGAGGAAGGAGCAGCGCTCCGAAAGCTAGTGTTTAGCCTGGTGTTGTAAGACTTCTTACTGTGCTCACCCCAGTCCAACGTCGGCATCTCCACATCATCCCTACTTCTGCACTCATGATGGAAGGCAGGTCATTGATGAAGCAGCTGAAGATGGTTGGGCCGAGCACACGGCCCTGAGGAACTCCTGCAGTGATGTGCTGAAACCAAAATGGTTAATCTCCAACAACGATAACCATCTTCCTTTGTGCCGGGTATGATTCCAACCAGCGGAGGACATCCCCCTGATTCCTGTTGGCTTCAATTTTGCTATGGCTCCTTGATACCGCACTCGGTCAAATGTCGCCTTGATGTCAAGAGCAATCACTCTCGCCTCACCTCTGGAGTTCAGCTCTTTTGTCCAGAATTGAACCAAGAATAAGAAATAAGAAAGTGTTACTTCCTATAAGACAAATTAACTTAAGTGGTGATGTAATCATTTGACAACCAGTACTCCTGATATTTTTATCTTTCCGAGCATTCACGAGAAATGTCATTTTTGATGCCTCTGGGAACCTTTGATGCAAATTTGGGTCGCTCAGTCTGCAAGTTCTACTTATTATCTTGCTGGGCTAATCATCTTTCCTTATCCATAATGACCGCTTCATCTCGTAAATTGTCCTCCTGGCATAAGGGAGCAGTTCCAGATTCAGCAACTCTTATTAATCCTGTGCAGGTATCTTTCTGAAAATCACATCAAGAGAACGTGTGCAGTAAAGTGAGATAACTGGACTAGCAAACCAGAAGCCTAGATTTATTGTCTAGAAACCACAATTTCATAAGCCAACCATATTAGTTAAGAATTTGCTTAAATAAGATTGAAAAATCTGCAGATAGAAATAAACTAGTTTCAGTAAAACAAAAGTGACCACGAAGCTTTTGGATTAAAAACCCATGTTTGTCCTTCAGGTACGCAAACCTTAGGTGCATTCCCTGTCCCACACCAATATGTTAGACTCTCGCTTGCCCTCTGAAGTTTCCAAACACGTTCAAAAACTAGGGATGTGGAATACTCTGCCTTGTTATTTTGCAAAGCCCTGTGCGGAAAGGAATACGGAAGCAGATTCAGTGATCCGTTTCAAAAGTGAATTGGACAAATGCATTAAGAGGAAAAAGTTGCAAAGTAGTGGAGGGAGACTAATTGGACAGCTGTGTCAAAGAGCTGGCACTCACATGATGGGCTGAACGACCTCTCCAGTTTCGAATGGTTCTCTTAACTAATGGAGGGAAATATTCCTTTCCATATTTGGTCAAATATAAGACTTATTAATTTGCTACACATTGTTCAATTCCAATATCATCTCCAGGAGAACAAGGGGTTACAGGTTTAAAGGTAAAAGGTTGGATATTAGCACGGTAGCATAGTGATTAGCATAGTTGCTTCACAGCTCCAGGGTCCCAGGTTCGATTCCCGGCTGGGTCACTGCCTGTGCGGAGTCTACACCTTCTCCCTGTGTCTGCGTGGGTTTCCTCCGGGTGCTCCGGTTTCCTCCCACAGTCCAAAGATGTGCTGGTTAAGTGGACTGGCCATGCTAAATTGCCCTTAGTCTCCAAAAAAATGTTAAGTGGGGTTACTGGGTTACGGGAATAGGGTAGATACGTGGGCTTCAGTAGGGTGCTTTTTGTAAGGGCCGGTGCAGACTCGATGGGCCGAATGGCCTCCTTCTGCACTGTAAATTCTATGACTAATAATAATAATCTTTATTGTCACAAGTCAGCTTACATTAACACTGCAACGAAGTTACTGTGAAAGGCTCCTAGTCGCCACACTCCGGCACCTGTTCGGGAACACAGAGGGAGAATTCAGAATGTCCAAATTACCTAACAGCATGTCTTTCGGGACTTGTGGGAGAAAACCGGAGCACCCGGAGAAAACCCACACAGGCACAGGGAGAATGTGCAGACTCCGTACAGACAGTGGCCCAAGCCGTGAATCAAACCTGGGACCCTGGAGCCATGAAGCAACTGTGCTACACACTGTGCTACCGTGCTTTAATCGGGAGGTACACTTCTTCCTCATAGAAGCAAAGAATTGTTACACCACAGAAGGAGGCCATTCGGCCTGTCATGCCTGCTGACCCTTCTGAATGGATAATTCACCTATTGCCACTCCCCCGCCTTCTACATGTAGCCCTGCAGTTTCTTCCATGTCAGAAAATGATCAAATTCCATTTTGAAAGCCTCCATTGATCCTGCCTCCACCACACTCACAGGCAGTGCATTCTAACCACTTGCTGCGTACAAAGGTTTCCCCTCAATTCGCCATTGCTTCTTTTAAGGACTGTGCTCTCTGTTTCTCAATCCTTCCGCCATTTTCCACATCTACTCTGTCCAGGCTCCTCATGATTTCGAAGACCTGGACCAAATCTCCTCTCGACCTTATCTTTTCCCCAGAAAAGAGTCCCAACTTGTGTAATCTTTCTACGTAAGTGTGGTTCTCTTTCCTGGAACCGTTCTTGTGAAATGTTTCTGCAATCTCCCGAACACAGGGGCGGGCAACTTGCAGCCCGGGGGCCACATGCGGCACATCTGGGTTCTGAGTGTGGCCCAGGAGACATTTTGTTGACCATTGCCCTCGTGCAGGGTTGCTATATTCCATTGACTTCCGTCCACGTAGTTCTTTCCTATCAGTTTGTCTGAAGTGAGATGCACTTAAGAAGGGCAAGTGCAGTGAGGTGCTTGCTGATTGCTCACAACATTGACGGTGAGAGCCGTGTGCTCTCTCTGAGTCCAAAGTGTAAATATTTATTTTGTTTTTACCATTTGAACTTGATTAAAATTCTATTAACATATAAATGATTCAGTATTTTCTCTTAGTTATGAAATATTTAGCGCATGTTAAATATAGGCCAGGATTCTCCATTCTCCGCCGCTGCACTAAGGAATCCCGATCGGATGGAGAATGGAGCATCGGTCCAAAAAACGGGATCGGCATTGAGAGGCAGATCTGTCACCAGTCTCCGCTCAGCAGGCAATTAATAGGTTGAAAGCCCGATTGACAGCTCCTGGTCACTTCAAAGCAGCACTTACTCTGTTCTAACCATTGTTGAAGTGGTCAGGCGCTGTTAATCATAACCAGAGTATTTAAAAACATTGGGTTGAATTCTCTGTTTCAGCGGCTATTTGCCGGCTCAAACGGCGAATCCACGGGCGGTTTATGACGCAAAAACCGGCGCCGAACCCTCACTGATTCCGGGACCAGTGAGGGGCGACCAGCGGCACTGGGTGAAACTCTCGGCTCCCGCGCCGAAAACAGCCGGAGAATGGCCGGGTCCCTGGCCCAGCATGTGCTCGCCGATGACTGGCGACGGTGGCATGGTGCAACATGGCGCCAGACGTGCGTGGACCCCAACTGCCACCCGTGACCTCACAGACCACCCCTGGCCATCTCCCACCAGTCCCCCAGCCCTCGTGGAAGCCTCCCAGCCAGCACCACGGATCCCGGCAGGGCGTGGCGGCACTGGACACAATCCGCAGATGCTACGCCGGGTTTCCAACCGCTCAGACCACCCACGCCAAAGCTGTTGCAATGGCATGCGGCATACAACGCGATTACACCACTTCCAGGGGAGCAGAGCATGGCTGACCGGCTTCAAACCGGCGCTAGCACCGATTTGGGATCGGATTGGATTCTCTGCCAATCGCCGATAACAAAATCAGCATCGGACAACAGAGAATCCCACCCATTGTGGCTAGGATCAATGTAGGGTACTTGGAATGCATTCAAGCATGAAGGGAAAGGTAAATAAACAAACGTCTTAGCAGCTGTGTCTGACCCATTAAACTGCCAATAACAGGCTAGTGACAACACAGAATCGTCAAGCAGAAACTTAAGGCCAAGTTCCGCACACATGAGTACAGCCTCAACTGGGACCTTGGATTCATGTCGCATTACATTCGCCCCCCCACCATCTGGCCTGGGCTTGCGATAACCTACAACTATCCTTGTTTGAGACAATTCACACCTCTTTAACCTAGGATTACACCTCTCTCTGGATCTGTAAAGACTTAATTACCTGCAAATGCTCGCATTTAAAGTATCGTCTTGTATCTTTGACTTTGCCTATATTTATGTTTCTGGAACCTACCTCTTCATTCACCTAAGGAAGGAGCAGTGCTCCGAAAGTTAGTGATTTGAAACAAACTTGTTGGACTTTAACCTGGTGTTGTAAGACTTCTTACAAGGCTAGTGAAAAGCACTACTCTTTGAAATCGAATGGATGCTCAGCATTTCAAAGGATCTTCGGGGATTTCAAGCCTTTTCAAGTGTTGAACCTTTCTACGAACGTTCTGACAACTCAAATATCAGCAGTTTTATAATGATTGGGCTGAGGGAGCAGGTGGGAGGAAATGGAAAGCCCTCCTGAATGTAATGTCTAATGTGCTCTGCGCCTGTAAGGCAGAGCAGTTCAGGGTGAGGAGGCCACTTCAGTGTTTAAACACATCAGATCAGGATGAAGAATTTGAACAGAGGGCTGCCTGAGATCACCATGCCAATTGTGATCTTCAGGTTTCCCAGGGCCAATCCAGACCCTGGACCCCAATCCCAAGGGAGGGTCCAGGGGTTCACCCCTTACTCACAACCCGAACCCACCCAAACCCCAAAGCCCTTGGGGAACCCTCCCTCTGCAGCCTAGCAGTGGCAGAGGGGCATGGGAGCAAAAGACTGACCTTCTTGACCCCCTTTGGAGCCCATTGAGCAAGTCTAGGGTGTCACTGCCAGGGTGTCAGTGCTATGGTGTCAGGGGGAGGTGTACCACTGACAAGGCCAGGCAGTGGGTATTGAAGGGGGTCTTATTGGGGGGGGGGGGGGGGGGATAGCTGAAAGGGGGCGCTGATGGGGTTGTGTCACATCATGCATGTGTGTTGTGGGGGTGGGTGTTACCCATTATTCACATGAGGTGGGGAAGGATGTCTCTCCTTTCTGGGAGGTTGGGATAATCATAGAATCATAGAATTTACAGTGCAGAAGGAGGCCATTTGGCCCATCGAGTCTGCACCGGCTCCTGGAAAGAGCACCCTACCCAAGGTTAACACCTCCACTCTATCCCCATAACCCAATAACCCCACCCAACACTAAGGGCAATTTTGGACACTACAGGCAATTTATCATGGCCAATCCACCTAACCTGCACATCTTTGGACTGTGGGAGGAAACCGGAGCACCCGGAGGAAACCCACGCACACACGGGGAGGATGTGCAGACTCCGCACAGACAGTGACCCAAGCCGGAATCAAACCTGGGACCCTGGAGCTGTGAAGCGATTGTGCTATCCACAAAGCTACCGTGCTGCCCTTAGGCACATGGGGTGATGGTCAGTGAACAAGCCTGATCTTGCGGCCCAATGAGATGAAGGTGGGCCACTCATGTGGCCCCCTCACTGGCCTAGGTTGCCTGACACTACTCTAATGCTATCATTTCCTTCCTAAACTACACACATTACTCCATTTGAGGTGGAGCTTGTGTTCCACGCAAGTTTAACTTCCTTACTTTTGCACTCAATACAGGGTCAGGGAAAGAAAAAATTGGCTCTGGTGCTTTTCCTGTTTCTAGGCCCCTTATTCCACATCACTGCACGCCCACACTCCCCCACTCCCCCCCCCCCCCCCCCACCCACCACCCCCGCCCCCAATCCATCCCCTCTATCACACAGGATATTTTTTCCCTTTTCAAGATTTATCAATTAATTCACCAATCAGAGAAAGATTCTTGAAAAATGACAACAAAATGTAAATGTCGCCACAGTCCAGAGGCTGCCATCCACTTTGAGAGTTGACTGGTGGTGATGTAGCCTGAGGGTCACCACACCTCAGGTGAGGGTCAAGGTTGAGAAGGTGGGGCCTTGATGAATAACCTTAGCCGGTGCGGGAATTGTTAACGTTGTTCCACATCACGAACCAGCCATCCAGCCAACTGAGCTGACCAGCCCCCTAAAATGATAATAAGGGTCATAGACAATGGAAAAGCCTCTTGAGAATCATGTGCAGTGCAAACCCGATTACTGATATACGATGAGCCTAGTGCACACTCTTGTCCTGGCAATTTCACCCCACAGAGCCTGCTCGCAGTAAACTTCCATTGGCACCAAAATAAATATAACTCCAGCTATGATTCCACCCTCTGTTCACAAGATAACAACAATAATAATCATCTTTATTAGTGTCACAAGTAGGCTTATATCAACACTGCAATAAAGTTACTGTGAAAATCCCCTGGTCGCCACGGCCTGGTGACTATTCTGGTACACAGAGGGAGCATTCAGAATGTCCAATTCACCTCACAAGCACGTCTTTCGGGACTTATGGGAGGAAACCGGAGCACTCGGAGGAAACCCACGCAGACACAGGGAGAACGTGCAGACTCCACACAGACAGTGGCCCAAGCCGGGAATTGAACCAGGGCCCCTGGCTCTGTGAAGCAACAGTGATAACCACTGTGCCACCATCCCCCCCATACCGCATGTACTTAGATTATTGGATCATTTCACTTGGCACCCAGTGCACAGGAGAGCAAATTAGATATTGTCCCACTGTGAACTGCAAGGTACAGGCAAGTTTAAGAGCAAACTGCTTTGTAAGAAGCAGATCGTACAAGATAGGAGTTCCTCAATGCAAAGGGGAGGGGAAAAGATGACTCCTGGCATTAAGCAACTTGTTCAGAAATAATCCACAGCCACAGATAGGAAAAGGTCCATTCATGCCTACAAGTGACACACTACAATGAGCAGCTGCTCAAGAAGAGAACGTGGAAAGACATTGGCAAGTGTACATAGAACATAGAACAGTACAGCACAGAACAGGCCCTTTGGCCCTCGATGTTGTGCCGAGCAATGATCACCCTACTCAAACCCACGTATCCACCCTATACCCGTAACCCAACAACCCCCCCTTAACCTTACTTTTTAGCACACTACGGGCAATTTAGCATGGCCAATCCACCTAACCCGCACATCTTTGGACTGTGGAAGGAAACCGGAGCACCTGGAGGAAACCCACGCACACACGGGGAGGACGTGCAGACTCCGCACAGACAGTGACCCAACCGGGAATCGAACCTGGGACCCTGGAGCTGCGAAGCATTTATGCTAACCACCATGCTACCGTGCTGTAGAAGCCAACTGTTTTCTAACACACCCAATAGGTAAAATATGGCTAAATATTAAGCCCCTGTCTTACTAAATACCCATTTTAAATTCACTCGTAACCTCAGGTCATCTCAAACTATACAGCTTATCAAACAGCATGACACAGCACACATTATACAACATAAAAACACATAATTCAACAGAATCACAGAAGAACCTGATAGATTAAAACAAACACTTTGACAAGACAGTGTCCAAGGACAGGGCAGGCTCCATGGCAACAGCATAGCAATGACATGGTAATATCAAGGCACCATTGTTCTCAATGTTGATAACAGCTAAGTCAGCAAGACGTCAGTTCAAGCCGATTGCGATAACAACATAGGATCGCATTCCATAACACATACAAAAATTTATTTATGAAACATTTCAAGTTAATGTTGCACATTAAAGACTGACAGCTACCCGTCAAATAAAAGTCATTTGATTTTAACTCTAACCAATTAGGATTACATAGGGGTGTAGCTAGATGGCTAAAGACTGATATGATTTAGTATAACCGTGATAGTCCATACGGCCACCTTTAACCTGGATCATTCTATACTTTGATCTAAACTATTCTCTATCTCTATATTTTCACTTTTCTACTCTATCTCTTGAAGTAAATGCAAGCTGTTTGCCGTAAGCAAGAAAATCATTTCTGTATCATTTGAAAGTTAAATTGTGTACAAATTTTTTCTCTTTGAGTCCTTTTGCATGCTGGACTTATTAGAAAATAAGATTTAAGTGATTCTCAATTGTGATCAAATAGAAGACAATAAAGAATTCTTATTTGCACCCGAGAAATGTTAACTCAACTTTCCACTGAGTTTTAATGTTTGGAAGTGCCACTGGATCCGCATGGTAGATCTCTTTCAGCATGTTCAAATCAATTGTGCAGGAACAAAGCGATCTCCCATCAGACAGGAAACATCGACTGTAGACATGAAACTTCACGCGATAAAAGAAAGTCCAGGATACACCGTGGAACCGCCAGTCAGCATCATATTGAAATGATCACAAGTTCCATGTCCGGGCTCTCTCTGCAGGTATTACAAATTCTTCGCTTGTGGGGGTCACTGGCAAGGCTAGCATTTATTGACTGTCTGTTTTTCATTGATTGTGGTTGAACTGCTGTAGCCCCTGTTGCAAATCAAATGAAAATCGCTTATTGTCACAAGTAGGCTTCAAATGAAGTTACTGTGAAAAGCTCCTAGTCGCCACATTCCGCCGCCTGTTCGGGGAGGCTGTTACGGGAATTGAACCCACGCTGCCTTGGTCTGCTTTACAAGCCAGCTGTTTAGCCCACTATGCTAAACCAGCCTCAAGGTGGCCCATGGTAGGTTGGGAGTGCCAGGGTTTTGATGCAGCGATGATGCATCTCCACGTGGGCTATGGAGCATGTTAGAAATGTGAAAATGGTCCTTTGTGTCCATGTTCCCCTCGATGATACAGAGCAGGAGTTTGGAAACTGCTGCTCAGCATGTCTCGGTGAGTCTCTCCAATCCATGTCCACCCTCTGTCTGCATCAGTGATGGGCAAATTAGGCTAGTGAGTGGACCTCCATCTCAGTGGTGTTATATTACTCTTTGGTAATATATCGTTACACTTTGTTTTTATATACCAAATGGTCTGATGGTGTGATTATAAAGAATCCACTAATCTTTAACTTAAAGCAAAACAGATTTATTGAATAATGATTGATTAACATTGAGTTTGCACACCGTAGAACTATAACTAGTAATCAAGTAATCCATATTAAAGTATTAACTAATTTTAACTATATGTTCTAACTATGCTGTGATCTATCTCTCTAACACTCTGCTGTCTAGTCACTCCTGGTTGGAAGAGACCCAAGATCCTTTGAGTTCTCATATATAAAGTGGGATCTAGTGTTGCCCTCTAGTGGTTGTGTTACACTGCGATGTAATAATTAAACCTTTACATGTCTGTATATATACATATCACTACAAGTGGGCACTAGATTGAAATCGGGCTTGTTCACTGTGACCCTCCTGGCGCAGTTTCACTTCAGTCTGGTTTGCTATTTACTGAATCCGGATGGTTAACGGCAACAGAACAGCGAGCGAGGCTGATGGCAGCCATTTTGAGGCTCTGCTATTTGATAACAATGCCAATGCCTACATTTTACCAGTGACCACAACTCAAAAATACTTAAATGGTGTTTTGGGACAAAGTGAAAGTTGCTGTAAAATTTAGGTTTTTTATCTTCCTTTCATTACACCTGCGTGGAGCAGGCAGTGTGACTGTGGCTACGATTAAATTGGAGATGCAGTGCTGAGTCCTGAAGGATAATTAATCACACAGCAATCCACTGATGATAGAAAAGGAGCTCCTAAGAAATCATCACACTCACAAAAGAATTCAGCTCTGTAGCTAATACACCCTTACCATTCTGACCTGTCTGGTGCCAACCCATAACATACCATGAATGGTACCTGCCTCTTTTATGCTAAGGGCACTAACCCCAGAATTTGTCAATCAGACAAATAACAGCAGTTCAGAAAAAAATTGAAGGGGCAAATCTTCTGGAGCCACCTGCTGCAGGAACCATCGTGGGCGGGTCGGACAATTTCACCGACCATTGAAAGGTCCGTTGAACCTGGGTGGGAATTTTTGGTTCCCGAATGGGTGCGACCAGAAAATCCCGCCCACGGATTGAATTGTTGATCTGAATATGATACGTGGTAAAAAAAATTTGGTGTGGCCTTAACTCAAGAACTGGATTGTTTCCCATTCCCCGAAGAAGCTGTCGCACATATTGTGCTAAACTTACAGCCTAAACACAGGTATCATACGATGTTGCATTACATTTGCACTCCATTAACGTGCAAACTGTATTTTTCAAAATTCTGATTGTTGTTTGCGATGTGTGGGAAACAGGCAAGTTCAGTGAAAAAATTCAATTAACAAATAAGAAACACTAACAGCAAAAAAAGGTGAGACAGCAAGATCTCGTATGAAATAATTTCTCGAAGCACTTAAGTCATAGGATTAGATTTCTAGACAGACCCTTTATGGTAAAAGTCTGTTCTCCCTCTCTGGAATTCCAAAGGATTTTTTCTTGCCGAGGTTACAGTGGGTGATTGGAAATTCTCTCCCCACCCAGAGAAATGTTATCCCACAGTGGACTCCCATCTTCCAGATTTTAAACAGGATGGTGCAGGTTGGGGTGAACCGAGGATGGGGTCGGGATTTGTGAAACATTCCTTGAAGAAACCTCTTTGTGACAATTAGGGATTTCATTCTCAGACTTTGCAAGAAAGATAAAATGGATGAAGGTGAGTCAACACCCTCTTTCACATCAATCCTGGATTTTAACTTCATACATTGAGTTTGATGAGGCTCCATGTTCCAAGCCTGTGATACATCAACACATTCTCTTTGGTTGCGTGGATCTCGCCCCCAAAACCCAAAGGGATGGGCAGGTTGGTGGATTGGTCACGCTAAATTGGCCCGAATTGAAAAACAAAATGAATTGGGTACTTAAAATTCATTAAAAAAAAGAAATGTCTACTTTTGGGCATAATGAAAATAGAGACTGCTAGTTAAATTCAAAAGTGAATGTTATAGAATAGAACTGAATCTCTACAGTGCAGAAGGAGGCCATTCGGCCCATCAAGTCTGCACCGACCCTCTGAAAAGGCATCCTACCTATCCCAGTAATCCCACCTGACCATTTGAACACTAAGGGGCAATTTAGCATGGCCAATCCAACTAACCTGCACATCTTTGGACTGTGGGTGGCAACCGGAGCACCCGGAGGAAACCCATGCAGGCACGGGAAGAACGTGCAAACTTCACGCCGACAGTCACCCGAGGCCGGAATTGAACGCGGATCCCTGGCACTGTGAGCCAGCAGTACGAACTACTTTGCCACCGTGTTTTATTTTTAAAATAAATTTAGAGTACCCAATTATATTTTTCCAATTAAGGGGCAGTTTAGCATGGCCAATCAACCTAACGTGCACATATTTGGGTTGTGGGGGTGAATCCCACGCAAACATGGGGAGAATGTGCTGCCCCAGTATTTAATTGTGTGGTATTAAACCTTAAAGGTGACCCCTTAAACCACTCCCCTCCACCCTAACCATGCCCACACCCCAACCCCACACCCAACAACCATTTAAAAAAAACAGACTTTCAGGTCTGAAGCTTTGGTTGTTCAGTCTCAATGAGAAGTTAAACCCACAACACCTTAGTCCAGGTCACCTTAAAGCCCCTGGGCCCCAATGTTTGGCACCATATACACCTCCCTCTCCCAGACCCTGACTCGATGCAGCTATTTATAAAGCCCAAGATTTATAAAGCCTACTCTGTCAACCTGTCCTGCCACCTTCAATAATTTAGTAATATATTCACCAGGTCCCTCTTTTTAAAAAATATATTCATTGATGGGACGTGGGCATTGCTGGTTAGGGAAGTACTTATTACCCATTCCTAATTGTCACTGAAAAAGTGGTGGTGAGCTGCCTTCTCGAACCACTGCAGTCCATGTGGTGTAGGTAACCCAATGATAGTGAAGGAACGGCGATATGGTTCCACGTCAGGATGGTGTGTGACTTGGAGGGGAATTTGCAGGTGGTTTTCTTCCAGTGCATTTGATGCTCTGTCCTCCTAGTTGGTAGAGGTTGTGGGTTTGGAAGGTGCTGTCAAAAGAGCCTTGATGAGTTGCTTCTGTGCATCCTGTGGATGGTACACATGGCTCCCACTGTTCGTCGTGGTGGGGAGAGTGAATGTTGAAGGTGATGGATGTGGTCCCAATCAAGTGGGCTTTTTTGTCCTGGATGGTATCAAGTTTCTGAGGTGTTGTTGGAGTTGTACTCATCCAAGCAAGTGGAGAGTATTCAGTCACGCTCCTGCCTTGTATCTTGTCGATGGTAGACAGGCTTTGGGAGTCAGGAAGTGAGTTACTCACTGCAGGATTCCGAGCCTCTGACCTAGTCTTGTAGCCACATATTTACAGGGCTAGTCCAGTTCAGTTTCTGATCAATGGTAACCCCCAGAATGTTGATAGTGGGGATTTTGGTGGTGGTAGTGCCATTGAGTGTCAATGGGCAATGGTTCGATTCTCTCATGTTGGACACAGTCATTGCCGGGCACTTGTGTGGCATGAATGTTAATTGTCACTTTTCACCCCAAGCCTGGATATTGTCCAGGTCTTGCTGCATTTTGACACAGGCTGCTTCATTATCTGAGTAGTCAGGAATGCATCAGTGAAGATCTCCACTTCTGACCTTAAAATGGGAGGAAGGTCATTGATGATACAACTGAAGATGGTTGGGCCTAGGACACTACTCTGAGGAACTCCTGCAGCAATATTCCAGAACTGAAATGATTAACCTCCAACAACCACAACCATCCTCCTTTGCACCAGATATGACTCCAACAGGAGTCAATGGAAATCAGGGGAAAACTCTATACCAACCGGTGTAGAGTTTCCCCCGATTCCCAGTGACTCCTGTTTGGTTAGGGCTCCATGATGCCATGCTCAGTCAAATGCTGCCTTGATGTCAAGGACAGTCACTCTCACCTTACCTCTGCAGTTTAGCTTGTTTTTCCATATTTTAATCAATGCTGTAATGAGTTGAGTGACCCTGGTGGAACCCAAACTGAGCATGAGTGAGCAGGTTTTTGCAGAGTAAGTGCCGTTCGAAAGCACTGTTGATGGGCCCTTCCATCATTTTGTTGATGAACAAGGATAGACTGGTGGGGCAGTAATTGGCCGGGTTGGATTTATCTTGCTTTTTGTGGACAGGGCATACCTAGAAAATTTTCCACATTTCGGGGTAAATCGGTGTTGCAGCTGTAATGTAACAGCTTGGATATGAATGTTGCTATATCTGGAGCACAGGCCTTCAGTACTTTGCTGGAATATTGTCAGGGCCCAGAACCTTTGTGGTATCCAGTGCGTTCAGCTGTTACTTGCTGCCACATGACATATCTGCTGCCACAACCTTATCAGAGTTGACCCATTGATTTTTGTAATCAGCCCGGCTGCTTTGTTCTGGATGGTGTCGAGCTTCTTGAATGTTGTTGGAGCTGCACTCATCCAGACAAGTGGAGAGTATTCTGTCACAATCCTGACCTGTGCCTTGTAGATGGTGGGCAGGCTTTGGGAAGTCAGGAGGTGAGTTACTCACTGCAGGTTTCTGAGCCTCTAAGCTACTCTTGCAGCCACAGTATTTCTATGGCTGGTCCAGTTCAGTTTCTGGTCAATGGTAACCTCCAGGATGTTGATAGTGGGAGATTCAGCGAAGGCAATGCTACTGAATGTCAAGGGCGATTGCTCTGGTGCTGGAGATGATCATTGCCTGGCTCTGTCCCTTGACCGCCCATTCCACTAACCTGTCCATGTCCTCTTTACACTATTATCCTAATGATTCACAAAACGTCCCAGATTCACTAATGTTGAAATCATGCCCTGTACACCAAGGTCTATGTCACTAATTTTTAAAAAATTCGTTGATGGGACGTGGGCATCGTGGGCTGTGCCAGCATTTATTGCCATCCCTAATTGCCCTTGAGGGGGCAGTTAAGTGTCAACCACATCCTCCCCGTGTGTGCGTGGGTTTCCTCCGGGTGCTCCGGTTTCCTCCCACAGTCCAAAGATGTGCAGATTAGGTGGATTGGCCATGCTAAATTGCCCGTAGTGTCCAGAATTGCCCTTAGTGTTGGGTGGGGTTACTGGGTTATGGGGATAGGGTGGAGGTATTGACCTTGGGGAAGGTGCTCTTTCCAAGAGCCGGTGCAGACTCGATGGGCCAAATGGCCTCCTTCTGCACTGTAAATGCTATGACATTGCTGTGAGTCTGGACGGCAGATTTCTTTCCCAAAAGGATATTGGTGAACCAGATGTGTTTTCACGACAATCAACAATAGCTTCATGGTTATCATCAGATTGTTAATTCCAGATTTTTGTTGATTTCAAATTACACCATCTGCAGTGGTGGGATGTGAACCTAGATCACCAGATCATTACTCTGAGTTTCTGGTTTATTAGTCCAGTAACAATACCACTACGCCACCACCTTACCGAAAGATCAGAAAGACAAGTGCTCCTCACACTGATCCTTAGGAAGTCTGTTCTACGCCTTCCTCCAGTCTGAAAAGTAATTGATCGCCACCAAATCTTCTTTCCTGTCACTCAGCTAATTTTGCCTCCATGTCCCTTTCAAGCCATGAGTTCCTACTTTTCTCACAGGTCTGTTGTGCGGTACTTTAGCAAATTCCAGTTTGTATAAGAGACATGTCTTCCGGTATTACCACGGTAAACCCACCATATAAGAAGCAAAATGGACCTAGTATAACACAATTTGAAAGCAGCCCGGTGTAACGACTTAGACCAGGCCTTGAGATTGGCCAATTGGATTACGAATTCCCTGATTAGTGGCCCAATCAGGCCACCCCTTTCTCTGTATATAACAGGGAGTGTCAGATCCTCTGCACTCCCAGTGTTGACAGGACAAAGAAAAGTACAGCACAGGAACAGGCCCTCCGGCCCTCCAAGCCTGCGCCGACCATGCTGCCTGTCTAAACTAAAATCTTCTAGACTCCGGGGTCCGTATCCCTCTATTCCCATCCTATTCATGTATTTGTCAAGAGGCCCCTTAAACATCACTATCGTCCCTGCTTCCGCCACCTCCTCCGGCAGCGAGTTCCAGTTACCCACTACCCTCTGTGTAAAAACCTTGCCTTGTACATCTCCTCTGAACCTTGCCCCTCGCACTTTAAAGCTATGCCCCCTAGTAATTGACCCCTCTACCATGGGAAAAAGTCCCTGACTATCCACTCTGTCTATGCCCCTCATGATTTTGCAGATCTCTATCAGGTCGCCCCTCAATCTCCATCGTTCCAGTGAGAACAAACCGAGTTTATTCAACCTCTCCTCATACCTAATGCCCTCCATACCAGGCAACATCCTGGTAAATCTCTTCTGCACCATCTCCAAAGCTTCCACATCCTTCTGGTAGTGTGGCGACCATAATTGAACACTATACTCCAAATGCGGCCTAACTAAGGTTCTATACAGCTGCAACATGACTTGCCAATTTTTATACTCAATGTCCGGCCAATGAAGGCAAGCATGCTCTATGCCTTCATGACTACCTTCTCCACCTGTGTTGCCCCTTTCAGTGACCTGTGGACCTGTACACCCAGATCTCTCTGACTGTCAATACTCTTGAAGGTTTTACCATTCACTGTATATTCCCTACCTGTATTAGACCTTCCAAAATGCATTACCTCACATTTGTCTGTCTTAAACTCCATCTGCCATCTCTCTGCTCAAGTCTCCAAATGATCGAAATTCTGCTGTATCCTCTGACAGTCCTCATCCGTAATTCCACCAACCTTTGTGTCGTCTGCAAACTTACTAATCAGACCAGTTACATTTTCCTCCAAATCATTTATATATACTACGAACAGCAAAGGTCCCAGCACTGATCCCTGCAGAACACCACTAGTCACAGCCCTCCAATTAGAAAAGCACCCTTCCATTGCTATTCTCTGCCTTCTATGACCTAGCCAGTTCTGTATCCATCTTGCCAGCTCACCTCTGATCCCGTGTGACTTTACCTTTTGTACCAGTCTGCCATGAGGACCTTGTCAAAGGCCTTACTGAAGTCCAGATAGACAATATCCACTGTCCTACTAACAGCAAGCTGAATGCTCCTGGTCGACAGACTATTCATGCCCCTCCGGCACCACTGGTGAGGACATAGGACTCTGATATTGGACAGCATGGTTGATGCCGCGGCTGTCCCACTGGCTGGGGAGGAAGGGGGTGAACCGCCCCTCAGGCGCTCTCATCGGAAAAGATGGGTGCCTAGCTGTTATACCCCCTGTATATCGGAGGCCAAAGTGGAGGATTCGGACCTGGAGCAGAAACAGAGAAAGAGACCCATGAGTCACGGACCATGGAGCTCCTTGGACTGGGGGGGGGGGGGGGGGGGGGGGGGGGGGAGGGGGGGGGGGGTGTAATGACTTAGATCAGGCCTATGAGATTGGCCAATTGGAATACGAGTTCTCTGATTAGTGGCCCAATCAGAGAACCTCTTCTCTGTATATAGCAGGGAGTGTCAGATCCTCTGCAATTCCAGTGTAGACAGCAAGCTGAATGGACCTAGTCGTACTGCTGTTGGTTTTGTAAATAAAAGGAAGTCACGTGAAAGGACTTCTGTCTCTGTGGACTTATTACACCCACCAACTAAGCTGGAGGAAGATTTAATTACTTAGCTCATAACAGAAATTTTTGGTCAAGCAAATTATCCGCTTGGAAGTCATTTACCTTCCACCATCTCAATCAGTCGTGGGAACAAAATCCTTTAGTGTTCAATGGACTCTCATTTGCATAGATTTCCACCTTGTTATCGACCCAGAGTGACTTCAGTCAACATTCTGGCAAACATTCTACATTTAATCAAATATTTTGGCTTGGCTCTCGAGTACTTTACTCCTTCTGAGATACGTTGTCTCTCTAAATATTATATATTAATATTAACCGTTCAGGAAGGAAGGGAGCAGGAAGTGTTCCTGGCACCAGCTGTTAGCAGGTTGTTGCCATCCTGTGGCTCATATTGTGCTAACGGAAATGCTATCCAGTTCCTGTCCTAGAAACATATACCAGCTCCTTCTGTCAATTATTAAATAAAATGTTAATGATCAAAGCGCTTTGACTCCTCAGCAGACTCTGCTCCTTTAAGACTCTCTTTGAAACATACCTGTTTGATCATATATCTGGTCGCCTGTCGAAATGTCGCCCCCTTTTCCAGGTTTGCGGACTTGAGAAACACTTTTCCAACTTTTGGAAAGAAAGTCTGCATTTATATAGCACCTTTCACCACCTCAGGATGTGTCGAAGCGCATTACATCCCTGAGCCAATGAAATACTGTTGAAATGTAGTCTCTGCTCTTATGTAGGAAACATGATGGTCGACCTGTGCACAGCAAGCTCCCATAAGCAGCAATGTCTTAATGACCAGATAATCAATGGACTTGATTGCAGGCGACTGGAGGTGGGTGGGGGGAGGTGTAGTGTTTCCCACAAGCTCCTCAGATAGCAGGAATGGGAGAGCCCACTGTCCTTATAATCCTGGCTGCGAACACTAATACAGGTTTTCTGATGAGTAAACCAGGTCTCACATCGAGAGGGAAGTAAAAGGTTTACTTTTGTCACAGTCACATAGGATGCCATTTAAAAAAAACATTATTTGGGGGAAGTGGGCGTTGCTGGCCAACATTTATTGTCCTTCCCTAATTGCCCTTGAACTGAGTGGCTTGCTAGGCCATTTATGAACCAACTACATTGTCAATCACATGTAGGCCAGACCAGGTCAAGACGGCATATTTCCTTCCCCAAAGGACAGTGGTGAACCACATAGATATTTACAACAATCATCGATGGTTTCATAGGGCGACACGGTGGTTTGCACTGCTGCCTATGGCTCTGAGGACCCGGGTTCGATCCCGGCCCGGGTCACTGTCCGTGTGGAGTTTGCACATTCTCCTATTGTCTGTGTGGGTGGCACTCCCACAACCCAAAGATGTGCAAGGTTGGGCGGATTGGCCACGCTAAATTGCTCCTTATTTGGAAAAAAAATAATTGGTTAATCTACATTTATAAAAAAAAACAATGGTTTCAAGACCAGTATTTAACGGAATACAAATTTTACCATCTTCTGTGGTGGGATTCAAAGCCTGGCCCCCAGAGCTTTACTCTGGGTCTCTGGATTACTAGCCCAGTGACAATAGCGCTACACCACTGCCTCCCCATTGTGATGTGAGTAAGAGCTGTTGCAGTACTATTTCAAGAAGCAGCTCACCACCATCTTCCCAAGGGCAATTAGCGATGGGCAGAATTTTTATTTTCATTATTCTTTCATGAAATGTGGGTGTCACTGGCAAGGCCGGCATTTGTTGTCCATCCTTTATTGCCCTTGAACTGAGGACAGGTAAAAGTCGACCGCACTGCCGTGGGTCGTCTGGAGTCACATGTAGGCCACACCAGGTATCTCATTTGGGTGGGTAGGGTGGGGTGGAAGATGACTGTGCGTGGACACTTTTCACGGGGGGGGGGGGGGGGGGGGGGGGTGTGAATCGTCACGTGGTCGGTCCCAGCGGAGCGAGGTATTGGCTCAATGGCCGGGAGATCCAAGATGACTGGAGGCCAGGCTTTGCTGTCAGCCAGGAACTAACACACACTCACCACCCTCCCATCATTTGCCTGCCTATCAGTGACATCACTTTTGAAGGGTAATGTCATTTTCCCTCTCTTGTCGGGATTCCCCATCCAGTGACACCGGAATCGTGAAAAAAGTGATTGGGCGGAGAATTGTATGTCAACTGAAAATCGAGGCTGGCGCTGGGGGGGGGGGGGGGGGGGGGGGGGGGCTAACGGAATGCCATGCTCCGGTGTCTCGACAGTGGCGTGAACACGCCATTGTACAGTTAAGGCCTTTGGCATGCCATTAATGGCCCAGACACGGCATTCTCCGGTGCTCCCATGATGCTCCACATCCGGTGCTTGAAGTACCAATGGCATGGTTCACTTGTGGTATTTAAAATCAGGAAACAGGTGTCGTGGCTGCTGAGGGAGAGAGAGAGGAGGTAAGACTTGTTCCGAAAGCCGCCACCGTGGGCTGCTGGTGCTGTTACTGGCTGGGGGGGGGGACGTCAGTCAGGGCTGGGGGTGGGGTAGCAGGCAGAAACCAGAGGTTGGGCCATGGGATTGAGTGTTCCCTTGGATCTGGGCTGCCCAGACTCGGGCTGCGATTACCGTGTCCTGCAAGGCAACCGTCCAGCTGTTTATGCCACTGACTGCCCATTGTGGCCCGTGGTTGCACGGAATGTCACCAGCCGGCCCCAACAACTGGGTGCCACCTGCTGGCGGGGCATGATGCAGCCCAGCCAAGGGGGAAGCTCACAGTCGACCCCACAGGAGGGCGCTGGATAGTGAATGCTGGCATGGGTATCGCCTACCACCGGTAACCCTGTTGGCAGGATGCCGGAGTCAGTGGCCCTCCCCCCCCAGTGTCAGGCACTGACGAGGCCACTGGTACGGCGCGGAGGGCAGGGGTGCGGGTGGGGGTGGGGGGATCACAGAGGGCTGGAGACACTGATGCTGGGCCTGCTAAATAGATGCAAATGGATAATTCAGACCCATTTACACGCATTTACATCCTTCCACTGGTAACCTGTCATGAAACTCGATCCCGGCGCCAGCCAGGTGGTTGGAGCATCAGGTGGGCACCTATTCCGATTTCACCCCCAATGCTCCGTCCCATCATGAAATGCACGTCGGGCCGCGGGAGATGGAGAATCCTTCCCTTCCTTCCTTAAAGAGCATGAGGTGAACAAGGTGGGTTTATGAAACAATCCATGCCATTGTCGCTATTATTTGGACTAATTTTGAATTCCAGATTTTTTATTGAATTTAAATTCCATCAGCTCCCATGAAATGAAAATCGCTTGTTGTCACAAGTAGTCTTCAAATGAAGTTACTGTGAAAAGCTCCTCGTCGCCACATTCCGGCGCCTGTTCAGGGAGGCTGGTACGGGAATTCAACCCGCGTTGCTGGCCTGCCTTAGTCTGCTTTAAAAGCCAGCTATTTAGCCCTGTCCCATGGTGGGATTTGAACCCATGTCCCCAGTGCCTCGGGATTACTAGCCTCAGTGATGGTACTATCACACCTCCATACTAGGCTAGCAGGTGGCGCCCGTGTCCTGTAAACACCATTGCCAGCCCTGCCTTCAACTGCTAAGACTTTAGAAGCTCAGCAATTCCTTCTCTAAACCTCACTGCCTTTCGTCTCCTCTTTTGTCCATTAGGATGATCCCTAAGACATGCATTTCGCCTGCCCTTCCATCTCCTTCCGTGGCTCTGTGTCAAGGATGGTGTGAATTGTGCACAAACTATGGAAGGAGCATTTGTCTCATTCCGTGTTTCCCCGTATTCCAGCTCTGTTTATCGAAGCTGCTTCACAATGACAAAGCATCATATGGCATTGTGTGATTGATTGTTATTGGAGAGTTCATTACTATTCTGTGTTCATGCAATGAAGGGAGTAGCCAGCTTTGAAAGCAAAGTACAACCTTTATCATTTTATTCACAGAATGATAGAATTGTAAAGCACAGACGGAGGCCATTTTAGCCACTGTTCCTTTCCCGGTATATTGAAAGACATATCCAATTAGCCCCACTCCAACACTCTCTCTCCATAGTCCTATCTTCCAATTTTCTTTTGAAAGTTGCTTCTACTAACCTATCAGACAGTACATTCCAGATCATAATGACTCACTATGTTACAAAGAAATCCTCATTTCCACCCTGGTTCTTTTTACCAATTATCTTAAATCTGACTCTCCTCCCTGCCAGTAGAAACAGTTACGCTTCAGGTAGACTAGGGCAGCACGGTAGCATGGTGGTTAGCATAAATGCTTCACAGCTCCAGGGTCCTAGGTTCGATTCCCGGCTGGTTCACTGTCTGTGCGGAATCTGCACGTCCTCCCCGTGTGTGCGTGGGTTTCCTCCGGGTGCTCTGGTTTCCTCCCACAGTCCAAAGATGTGCGGGTTAGGTGGATTGGCCATGCTAAATTGCCCATAGTGTCCTAAAACGTAAGGTTAAGGGGGGGGGGGGGGTTGTTGGGTTACGGGTATAGGGTGGATATGTGGGTTTGAGTCGGGTGATCATTGCTCGGCACAACATGAAGGGCCTGTTCTGTGCTGCACTGTTCTATTCTATTCTAGACTGTGAAAACACGTCATAATTTTGCAAATCTCCTTTAAATCTCCCCTTCTGCTTCTCTGGTCTAAGGCGAACCATCTTAGCCACTTTAGAATCTCCATTTAACTGTTGTGCTCCATCCCTGGTACCATTTCAGTAAATTACCACCATACCTTTGGTAGGGCTTTGGCATCTTTCCCAGAGTGGAGTGCACAGAATTAGACACAATCGGCCTGATTTTAGCTCTTTCAAGAGGATGGGTTCTGAGTGAGTTAAATTCTCACTCAATACATCAGCAGTGATTTGAGGATAGTGTTTTACAAAGATTTAGAAAAAAAATCCCTGTTTTTATATCGAAACATGGAAAATAGGAGCAGGAGTAGGCGATTCAGCCCATAAGACCATAGGACCATAAGGCATAGGAGCAGAATTAGGCCACTCGGCCCATCGAGTCTGCTCCGCCATTCTACCATGGCTGGTATTTTTCTCATCCCCATTCTCCTTCCTTTTCCCCATAACCCCTGATCCCCTTATTAATCAAGAACCTATCTATCTCTGTCTTAAAGGCACTCAGTGATTTGGCCTCCACAACCTTCTGAGGCGAAGTGTTCCACAGATTCACCATCCTCTGGCTGAAGAACTTCCTCCTCATCCCTATTTTAAAGGATCATCCCTTTAGTCTGAGATGTTGTCCTCTGGTTCTAGTTTTCTCCACAAGTGGAAACATCCTCTCCACGTCCACTCTATCCAGGCCTCGCAGTATCCTGTAAGTTTCAATAAGATCCCCCCTCATCCTTTAAAACTCCAGTGAGTACAGACCCATAGTCCTCACCCAGGCCTCTGGAAATCTAAATAAATCATGTCCACTGGTTCTCCTTTGTCTAACTTCCTTGTTACCTCCTCAAAGAATTCTTAACAGATTTGTCAGACACGACCTCCCTTTGTCAAAGCCGTGCTGACTCAGTCCTATTTTACCATGCACTTCCAACTACTTTGCAATCTCATCTTTAATAACAGATTCTAAAATCTTACCAATGACAAAAGTCAGGCTAACCTGTCTATTATTTCCAACCTTCTCCCTCCTCCATTCTTAAAAAGCGGTGTTACAGACTTCTGGTGGCGGCTATGAGGGAGTAGGTCGCACATTTGTGGCTCCCGTTTTGGTCGGACTTTTGGACCTGTTCCCCCGACTTTTTTGCGCTTTTGAGCGCGGAACTGGAAGGCAATAGTACTCAGGCACTGAACCCATACAGAGTTATATGGACTTAAGAAGCCGGAGGGACAGTAAACAGCAGAAGAAGTGGTCAAGCAAGGACACGGTGGGGGCTATGAGAGAGAGCAATATGGCCGATGTCCAGAACAAGGCGCCGACAGCCCAGCCTACAATGGAGCAGCTGCTACAGGCCAAGCAGGAGGGCTTTTTAGCTCTGAAGCGTGATAACTTGGAGCCGCTCCAGAATTTGATGGACCAATTGGAAAAAAGGCTGGATGATCAGGCTGAGAAGCTCCAGAAGCTGGAGAAAACGGTGGAGGAGCAGGCCAACTTTCAAACGGTGGCGAACGTGGAGAGTCGGAGGTTCAGGGATCAGCAAAAAATGCTCCTGGAAAGGCTGGAGGACCTGGACAACAGATCTCGCCGACAGAATGTAAGAATCGTTGGCCTCCCGGAGGGGGCTGAGGGGCTGGATGCTGCCGCGTAAGTGGAGGGTGTGTTTCAGAAGCTGTTGGGGAATGAGGTGTTCCCTCGCCCGCCGGTGGTGGACAGGGCAGATGGAGTGCAGGTGAGGCAGCCACGACGAGGGGGTCCCGCACGAGCGATGGTGGTTTGGTTTCACAGGTACCTGGACAATGAGCGGGTTCTGCAATGGACCGAGAGCACACAAAGCTGTACTTGGGACCATAGCACCCTGCGTGTTTACCAAGACCTGAGTACTGAGGTGGCCAGGAGGAGGGCAGGCTACAGGCAGGTGAAGGAGATTTTGTATCAGAACAAGGTGAAAATCGGGCTGCTTTTTCCGGCGCGACTATGGGTTACGTATGACAGTCAGCACCGCTATTTCGAGGAACCCGAGGAGGCGATGGACTTTGTTAAAAAGCAAGGGCTGGCCCTGAGCTGAGGACTCTTGGACTCATGGTAGAATTTTTAAGTCTATTTTGTTTCTCTCTTGCTGTGAGAGATGCCTGCATGCTTGGGTCCGTTCTTTTCGTTTTTTCGACCTTTTTAGGTGGATGTATTTTGGTTGCGATGGGTTTTTCTTGTTCTTTTTCATGGTTTCCTTTTCGGGGTCTTTTGTTTGGTTGGAGGTTTGGTTGGGGGAAAATATAAAAAAGAAAATAGTTTAAAAGGTGCGATTATGATGGGGTTTCGGGGGAATTATTTTTCTGTGTTTTGAGGGGAAGGGCTGAGAGTGCATGGTACATCTTATCTCTATTTGTTTGATTTAAATTGCACTATTTTGGGGGATGTTTCTGACTTGTTTAGAGTATTTGTTTAAGCAGGACTGGTTTGGGGAAGTGATAGGAATGGGCCGGGGGGGAGGGGAGCCAGGGAACAATGGGTGAGAGACGTGCTGGCGCCGAAGCTGGGAGCCACCAGGCTAGCTGGGTGGGCTAGTCAACGGAAGCCAGGTGGGGGGGTGTTCATATAGTTAGATTAGAGCAGGGGTTAGGTGGTAGGATGGTTGCTGGGGGGAGGGGGAGAGTTGATCGGCTGACGAGGATGGAAATTGGACATGGCAACAGTGGGGAGGTCATGGGTGGAGCCGGCCAGGAGGCGGGCCAGAGGATGCGCAACACATCGCTGGGGGCCTCGCCAAGAAAAGGGGATGGCTGATCGGCAAAGGGGGGGGGGCGAGGTGCGAAGTGCCCCCCAACCAGGCTGATCACCTGGAATGTTAGAGGGTTAAACGGGCCAGTGAAGAGGGCACGTGTGTTCATGCATTTGCGGGTTCTGAAGGCGGACGTGGTCATGCTGCAGGAGATGCAGCTGAAAGTGGCAGACCTGGTTAGGCTAAGGAAAGGCTGTGTTTCACTCGGGGCTCGACACTAAGACTAGGGGGATTAATAAAAGGATTCAATTTGAGGCGGAGGGAACAGTTGCGGATGGGGGCCGCAGATTTGTTATGGTTAGGGGTAAGCTCGAAGGGCTAATTGGGACGATGTGGATTTTATCAGGGGGTTGCTGGGAAGATTCCGACTTGGACTTACGCAAACTGATCATGGGTCCTGGACCCGAGCCTGGATCGGCCATGTTCAAAAACAGGCAGGTTGCCAGCGATGGCAAAGGAACTGAGAGGGTTCATGGAGCAAATGGGGGGAGCTGATCTGTGGAGATTTAGCCTGCCGTCGGCGAGGGAGCTTTTGTACTACTCCCACGTACACAAGGTGTATTCCCGAATTGATTTCTTTGTCATGAGTAGGGACTTGCTGGCCGGGATGGTGGGGGCAGAATATTCGGCAATTGCCATATCGGACCGTGCTTCGCACTGGGTAGATCTACAGATTTGTAAGGATAGCTCTCAGCGCCTACAATGGAGACTGGAGGTTGGATTGCTAGCAGTCGAGGCACTGTGTGAGAGACTCAGGAGATGCATGCAGGTAAATGATACCGGAGAAGTCACAGCAGCGGTGCTCTGGGAGGCGCTGAAGGCAGTGGTGAGAGGGGAGCTGGTCTCAATCCGGGCTCATAGGGACAGGACAGATAGGGCAGAAACTGACCAAATGGTTAAAGAAATTTACAGACGGACAGGAGCAATGCGGGGTCCCTGAGGCCAGAGTTACTCAGGAAATGAAGAGGCTGCAGGCCGAGTTCGGGGTGCTGCCTACAGGCAAGGCCGTACAGCAGCTTAGAAAGGCAAAAGGCGCGATATATGAGCATGGAGCGAAGGCCAGCAGAATGCTCGCACAACAACTAAGGAAGAGAGAAGCGGCTAGGGAGATAGGAAGGATAGCGGATGAGGAGGGAATCTGGTGGGTGGACCCGCAGGGCTGAACAAGGTGTTTAGGGACCTTTATAGTAAGCTGCACTCTGTCGTTTCCTGAGTAACTCTAGCCTTGGGGACCCCGCATAGCTCCTGTCCGTCTGTAAAATTTCTTTAACCAGTCGGTCCGTTTTTGCCCTATCTGTCCTGTCCCTATGAGCCCAGATTGAGACCAGCTCCCCTCTCACCACTGCCTTCAGCGCCCTGGTCAGGATCGAAGAGGTATTGGGGAGCCTGAAGGTACCCCCGACGATGTCGCAGGCCACTATTTCGCTTATTCTGAACCGGAGGCTTGTGGGTCTTACAGGCCGATCTCTTTGATCAACGTGGACGCAAAATTACTGGCCAAGATCTTGCCGACTAGAATTGAGGACTGTGTACTGGACGTAATTGCGGAGGACCAAACCGGGTTCGTAAAGGGTAGGCAACTGGTGGCCAATCTAAGGAGGCTGCTTAATGTGATCATGATGCCCCCGGAGAGCAGGGAGGCAGAGATAGTGGTAGCTATGGATGCGGAAAAGGCTTTTGACCGGGTCGAGTGGGACTATCTGTGGGCGGTGCTGGGACTGGGAGGGGTTCGTTGACTGGGTTAGACTGTTATATCAGACCTCAGAGGCTAGTGTAAGGATGAACAGGACGACATCAGATTATTTCAGACTGCACCGCGGGACAGGACAAGGTTGCCCTCTCTCCCCACTGCTGTTCGCGCTGGCCATAGAGCCCCTGGCAATTGCTCTGAGAGCTTCAAGGGACTGGAAAGGGCTGGTCCAGGAGCAGTGGATCAAAAAGCCTTGTTACACGTGGATGACCTGCTGTTATACGTACCGGACCCAATGGCGGGATGGACGGTATCATGGAAACCCTGAGGGAATTTGGCCGGCTTTAAGGATATAAACTGAACGTGGCTAAGAGCGAGTTGTTCGTAATTCAGGCGAGGGGCCAGGAGAGTAGGCTGAAGGGGTTTCTGTTCAGGCTGGTAGGAGAAAGTTTCAGATACTTGGGGATACAGGTGGCACGGGACTGGGGCAAGTTGCATAAGCTTAACCTGTCCCGACTGGTGGAACGAGTAAGGGAGGAGGTTCAGAGTTGGGGATGCGCTTCCGCTGTCACTAGCGGGGAGGGTGCAGACTGTCAAGATGACAATTCTCCCGAGATTCTTGTTCATATTTCAGTGTCTCCCTGTTTTCATCCCAAGGTCATCCTTTAACAGGCTGAATAAAATTACCCTGGGATTTGTCTGGCCGGGGAAGTCCCCACGGGTGAGGAAGGTGATGCTCGAAAGGAGCACAGGGGAGGGGGGAGGCTGGCGTTGCCGAACTTCAGCAACTACTACTAGGCGGCCATCGTAGCGATGATAAGGAAATGGATGGTGGGAACGGGGTCGGTTTGGGAGCGGATGGTGGCTGCTTCGTGCAGGGGCACCAGTTTGGCAGCCCTGGTTACGGCGCCTCTGCCACTTCCGCCGGCGCGGTACTCCACCAGCCCTATAATGGTAGCAGCTCTTCGGATCTGGGACCAGTGGAGGAGGCATATAGGGGAAGTGAGAGCATCGGTGTGGACCCCAATCTGCGGCAATCACCGATTTGCCCCAGGGAACATGGACGGTGGATATCGACTGTGGCGGAGGGCAGGGATTGCGATGGTGGGTGATCTGTTCTTGGAAGGGAACTTTCCGAGCATAAGGGCGTTGGAGGAGATGTTTGGGCTGACGGAAGGGAATGACTTTAGATACTTGCAGGTGCGGGATTTTGTGCGCAGGCTGGTGCCGTCCTTCCACGCCTCCTGCCAAAGGGGAGACAGGACAGGGGAGTATCGAGGGGAGAGGTAGGTGAGGGTAGCGTCACAGGTATTTACAAAGAACTAATGGGAGCAGAGGATACACAGACTGAGGACCTGAAGCTTAAATGGGAAGAGGAGCTCGGTGGGGAAGATAGAGGACGGTATTTGGGCAGAAGCCCTGAGCAGAGTAAACACGACCGCAACATGCGCCAGGCTCAGTCTGATCCAGTTTAAGGTTGTGCACCGGGCCCACATGACGGTGGCCCAGATGAATAAATTCTTCGGGCTGGAGGACAAGTGTGCCAGATGCGCCGGTGGGCCGACTAATCGTGTGCACCTGCTCTGGTCGTGCACTAAACTCAGAGGGTACTGGCAGGGATTCACGGACATCATGTCCCGGGTTTTGTAAACTGGGGTGGTAATGAGTCCTGAGGTGGCAATCTTTGGGGCATCAGAGGACCCGGGAATCCAGGAGGAGAAGGAGGCCGATGTCTTGGCCTTGCTTCCCTGGTAATCCGGCGACAAATACTGTTGGCATGGAGGGACTCAAGGCCCCCGAAGACCGAAGTATGGCTATCGGACATGGCGAGCTTTCTTGGCCTAGAGAAAGTTAAGTTCGCCTTGAGAGGTTCGCTATTGGGGTTCGCCCAGAGGTGGCAGCCATTCATTGACTTATTGACTTCTTCGCAGAGATTAAACTGTCAGCAGGGGGGGGGGGGGGGGGGGGGGGTGGTGTGGGGGGGGTGGGGGGGGGGTGCGAGGGGGGGCTCGGGTAGAGTAGAGTAGCGGGTGGTTTAGGCAGGTCCTTGCGAGAATGCAGTTGTGGTTTGCCCTCTGTGTTATTTGCTTTTCTTTTTTGTACAGGACTATTCAATATCATTGTTTTATATGCCAAAAATACCTCAATAAAATTGTTTATTAAAAAAAAAGAGCGGTGTTACGATTGGTGGGGGTTGGAGTGGAGAACAATGTGTCACAGTCTCAGGAGACAGGCTAGGCCATTTAAGACTGAGATGAGGAGAAACTGCTTCACTCAGAGGGCGGTGAACCTGTGGCATTATCTACCGCAGAATGTTATGGAGGCTAAGTCCCTGAAAATATTTAAGAAGGAAATAGATACGTTTCTAGACACATAGAGGATCAGCCATCCCATATCTGTTTTTGGAACAGCAATCTCATTTCTCCTGCGACCTTCGAAGGTTTGTACACATCAACCCCAAGTTCTTGCATTCCCTTGAAAGTTGCTGCATTTAATTTATATTGCGTCTCTTCACTTTCCTGACTAAACTGTATCAATTCACACTTAACTTACAGTACTATATTATTCACACCTCGATTTCATTTGCTATGTGTCTGTTCAATATCACCTCCTGTAATCCGTTACTATCTGTTATTTCCAATCTTTGCATCATCAGTAAACTTTGAAAATCTGCCCGGCATACCCAAGTTCAGGACATTATCAAAACGACCTGTGGTTTTAACACCAATTTGATTGAATACCTCCTTCTATCCAGCAAACCAATGTGCACCACTACTCTCTACCTTCTGCGCCTTCGACAATATTAATTCGGTGCATTTGCTGCCCCTTCAATCCAATGGGTTTCAATTTTGCCAAAAATTTGTTATGTAGTCATCTTTCAAATGCCTTTTAAAAATCCATATGCACAATTTCAACTTGCTTCATCATTTCTCTGTGTTACTTAATCAAACAACTCAACCAAGTATATCAAACACAATTTGCCTTCAACAAATCCATGCCGTCGGTCATTATATTTTTCCAAGTATCTCAGGTTATTGGCTTGGGCTTTAGCCTGGAAGTGAATTCTGTGTTTGAAAGAAAATGAAATGAAAATCGTTTAATGTCACAAGTAGGCTTCAAATGAAGTCACTGTGAAAAGCCCCTAGTCGCCACATTCCAGCGCCTGTTCGGGGAGGCTGGTACGGGAATTGAATCGTGCTGCTGGCCTGCCTTGGTCTGCTTCCGAAGCCAGCGATTTAGCCCAGTGTGCTAAACCAGCCCCATAGTTTGGGGCACTGTTATGAGGCCAGAAGGCCAGTGGATGGTGATCCAGAAGAGAGCCCATAGTGGTCGAGAGGCTGATTTCCGATTGGGGGAAATGGGCCCAATGGTGGTCACGGGCGGGAGTGGGGGTTGCAGACAGATTGCAGTGAGAGGTGGGTTCGTTGGAGTCCGTTAGGCTTAGAGGAAGCTCATCTGCTCTTCTTGACCCACAAGAAGTGCTGCAAAGCCACTTACCTCTGAATTCAGCCCTTCTTGCCTTCCCCCAGCTGCTGAGTCTCCTGAGGCCTGGGAAACATTACAGACTATGGTCAAAATAAAATTGTTGTAAAACTGCAAGGCAGAGAGCCTTCATTATAATATTTACACAATCAGTCCACTTCCTGTGAGTGGATTGATCACCTATCTCTAGTTCTGGAAGTGGGTGGGTTTAAACTGTCTTTGGTTCCTATTCCAGACATTTTACATTTCAACCTCAAACATAACCCTAGCCCACATTTGTGAATCAAAGTTCACCCCATAATTATATTGATGTACGAGCAGATTTCACTCATATAAAATTCATATACTTCCTCCCTCCTTGCACAGTACAAGAGACATGCAGATTCATTAGTCTGCGGAGGTATTTTTGAATTTGATTTTGTTAAGCCTGACAAATCTACAGATCAAAAAAATAATATCTGAAGTGTGTCCATCTGAAACCAAAATCATTACCGTGTAAAGAAATGACATCTGGGATGATTTATCTAACGATATACTGTACATCCAGAGCAGGAAGGTAGCATAGAGAGCTGTCAGGATTTGACAGAGATTTTAATGGTTGACTATATTACTACTCTGCTTGCCTCCCATAACAATCGGGAATTGGCTGCCCAACAGTTCATAGAATCATAGAATTTAGAGTGTAGAATTTTCATTTCATTTTCATTCAGGAGGAGGACATTCAGCCCATTGAGTCTGCGCCAGCCCTTGAAAAGAGCACCCTACATAAGAACACCCACGCTTCCACCCTATCCCAATAACCTCACCTAACCTTTTGGACACTAAGGGCAATTTAGCACGGCCAATCCACCTCGCCCGCACATCTTTAGACTGTGGGAGGAAAGCTATGCAGGCGGGGCTGGAATTGAATCCGGGACCTTGCAGCTGTGAGGCAGCAGTGCTAAGCACTGTGCCACCAATGTGCCCCCCCCCCCCCACACCCTTTGACACACCTGGATACCAAGGTAAGTCCAAGGGCATAATAGGTTGAGCGGGTAGGTCGCAGTGGTAATGATCCCTCAGGGGTCACAACTGAGGGTGGGTAATGGAATTCCGGGGCAAGGGAATCCTTGCAGCCACATTACAACCCTTTCCATCCTTGGACCCGCTTTGCCACCGCTTTGCCTTGGCAGGAAAGCCACCACTGCTCTGGGGTAGCTAACCCTGTGTGGCCGAATTCCTGGAGGCCTTGCTCGTCGAGCTTGTTCTGCCGGTCAATAGGACCATGACTGATCTGACTGTGGCTTTAACTCCACTTTCCTGTCTGTCCCCCATAACTCTTGACTCCCTTGTCGATCAAAGATTCGAGTTTCAGGGCTCTGTGTTTTGGGGAACTTGGAAAGGAAGAGTCTGAGAGGTGATTTTCGTAACTTTTTACTAAAGATAGTAAATGTCATGGAAATAGTCAATTCTGCGAGCTACTCCAAAAACTCGGACACAGCTATGTGTGCAAACCAGTGGGGGGTAACTTTCGGACTGAAAACAGGAGGGTTTTGACTCAGAGAGTTGGGAATAGTCTTCTGAGCAGAACAGTAGAGATGGGAACCTTCAGAATCCCTGCGATGCAGCAATGGAGCCTAAAGGTTCATTTTTATGAATAAGATGCAACAAACATCCTTCCTCATGAATGACCGAGAAACACAAAGGCCCTGGAATAATGCCAGGGGAAACGATTGAATGACTGACCAGAATAAAGGTAATGTGGGAAACGAGAGCAAGAGAGCTGATTGCTCTGAAAGTGGAAAGCACCAGGTAGCTTAAACATAGAAGAGAATCCCTACAGTGCAGAATGAGGCCATTTGGCCCATCAGGTCTGCACCAACCCTCTGAAAGAGCACCCTACCTAGCCCCAAACCACACCCCCCCCCCCCGCCCTAACCCCATAACCCACCCTAACCCCCATAACCCCACCCAACCTGCACATCTTGAACTGGGGGAGGAAACTGGAGCACCGGAGAAACCCACATGGGACATGAAAATGAAAATCGCTATTATCATGAGTAGGCTTCAATGAAGTTACTGTGAAAAGCCCTAGTCGCACATTCAGCACCTGTCAGGGAGCTGGTACGGGAATCGAACCATGTCTGCTGGCCTGCTTTGTCTGTTTAAAAGCCAGTGAGTTAGCCCAGTGAGCTAAACCAGCCCCTTAGGAGTAAACCAGGACATGGGGGAGAATGTGCAACTCCACACATACAGTCACCCAAGGTCAGAATTGAACCCAAGCCCTGGCATGTGAGGCAGCAGTGCTAACCACTGTGCTGCCCCAGAGCAATCAATCCAGGGAAATAGAAAAATAAATAGACAAATAAACTAGGTCATAGAACTAAAACAGGAAATTAGATTCGGATAGCAGGAATCCTTCAAATAAATGTCAAAAATTCCAATAACTTTACTGTACAAGAATTAATTCTTCGTCCACATCGTTGGAATTTAGAAGGATGCAGGGGAATCTTAGAAAAACATACAAAAATTATGAATGATAAGTTGTTTTCACTGGCTGGTGAGAAACAGAACTAGGGGGCAGAGCCTCAACAATAAGGGGAAGTAGATTTAGGACTGAGCTTAGGAGGAACGTCTTCACCCAAAGAGTTGTGAATCTATTCCTTGCCCAGTGAAGCAGTTGAGGCCCCTTCTGATGCGACCATCAATTCACTCAAGACATGAGTAGAAGTAAACTGTGGTTTTAATCGACTTACAACTGAGCCTGCCTGCGACCAGATGAACTGAGGGCAGGCTCACAAGACCGCAGCACTTTATACTTCCAGTTGTGGGAGGAGCCATGGGTGGAGCCCAGGGCGGAGCCAAGGGTGGAGCCCTGTACATGCTCCTCATCTCCCCCTGCGGGCAGAGCCGCGCAACGGCTCACAGATGGAGCCCACAGGGACGCAGTGATACACAGTGTGAATTATACATATTATACATTCACCACCCCTTCATTAAATGTTTTCAAGATAAAGGCAGATAGTTTTTTGAAGAATAAAGGAATAAAGGGTTATGGTGTTTGGGTGGGAAAGTGGAGCTGAGTCCTCAAAAGATCAGCCGTGATCTCATTGAAGTGTGGAGCAGGCTCGAAGGGCCAATGGCCTACTCCTGCTCCTAGTTCTTATGTTATGTTCATGTTGCACCCCCAATAACACCATTTGGCCAAGAAGTTGATTTTGAAATGTGGTCACCGCTTTTCGAAGAACCTGGCATTATTTATTTTGGAGAGGGGAAGGTTCAGGTGAGGTAATGGCTGGAATTCTTCATCCGTTCACTCCGGTGGGATTCTCCAATCCCGCTGCAGTGAATGAAGTTTTGGCTGAGCGCCAAATTCTCCACTCTTGGCGGTGGCGGGATGAACTTAGATCCCGGAGAATCCCGGCCAATATTGAAATACTCAGTGCTTTTGAGAGCATGGATGAACTGAACCCTGATGGTGTAACACTACACAACCAGAAAACTGTCTCAGGCTTAGAATAAGGTGATGTGTTAAGCAGGTTGATTCGATGTGGACTGCACTTGATGCAGTGAAGTTTGAAACAGACCTCGAACACTGGAGAACATCCAACACGGTTTTATTCAACGATAGAACTAATATACATATTCAGCTGTGGGGCGACACTATACCGAACTGACTGGAGACCTTGTACTAGCCTGACCAGACTTACTAGCTACCGCATGGTGTTTGCACTGGCTAGCTCGTGGACTCTGGCTGTCTCAGTGGCTGGGTCCAGAGAGAGCGGGAAACCTAGGGCCCTCTGGCTTTATAGTGGTAGTGGCCTGTCTGGTGATTGGCTGCACTGTGCTGTGTGCTCACTGGTCATCCTGTGTGTCAATCACTGCCTGTCTGCACTCCATTATGTACATGAGTGGATTTTATGACAGAAGGAAGTTTGGAATTAATTAATTTGTGCAAAGAGGGGTTGAAGGCACAGGAAGGACTGCCTGGTGACGCATTGGGGCAGCAAACATGGAAAAAACGTTCAGATATAGATTGATGGAGAAAGAAAATGTGTATTATTATTATATATCAACAACTTGGGGGTTATCATTGATCAGGAACTGAACTGGACGAACCACATAAATACTGTGGCTACACAAGAGCATGTCAATGGTTAGAACTCGCCAAAGCCTGTCCACCGTCTACAAGGCACAAATCAGGAGTGTAATGGAATATTCTCCACTTGCCTTGCTGATTGCAGCTCCAACAACACTCAAGAAGCTCGACACCATCCAGGACAAAACAGCCTGCTTGAATGGCACCCCTTCCACAAACATTCAATCCCCCCATCACTGAAAAACAGTACTTACAGGATACTGCGAGGCCTGGTTAGCGTGGACGTGGAGAGGATGTTTCCGCTTGTTGGAAAAACTAGAAGCAGAAGACACGATCTCAGACTAAAGGGACGATCCTTGAAAACAGAGATGAGGAGGAATTTCTTCAGCCAGAAGGTGGTGAATCTGTGGAACTCTTTGCCGCAGAAGGCCGTGGGGGGCAAATCACTGAGTGTCTTTAAGTCATAGATAGGTTCTTGATTAATAAGGGGGATCGGGGTAATGTGGAGAAGGCAGGAGAATGGGGATGAGAAAAATATCTGCCATGATTGAATGGCGGAGCAGACTCGATGGGCCGAGTGGCCTAATTCTGCCCCTATGTCTTATGGTCTTATCGACAAGATGCACTGCAGGACCTCACCAATGTTTCTTAGGCAGTACCTTCCAAACCCAAGACCATCTAGAAGGACAAGGGCAACAAACGCCTGGGAACCCCACCACCTGGAGGTTCCCCTCCAAGCCACTCATCACCCTGATTCACCATCCTTCACTGTCTCTGGGTCAAAATCTTGGAACTCCCTCCCAAATAGCACTGTGTGTGTGTGGGGGGGGGGGGGGGGGGGGTACCTAATTCCATATACTGCAGCAGTTCAGGAAGGCATTCACTGCCACCTGAAGGGCAATTAAGGATGGCCGATAAATACTGGCGTAACCAGCCACGCCCACATCCTGTGAATGATTTTTTTTTAAATGAGAGAGCGAGATAGAGAGATGATAGACAGGCAGACAGACACACAACAGCCAGATTGAGGAAATATGTGTCTGGACAATGTTATTTTCATGGGATTGGCCTGATGGACTGAAGAGTTTTTTTCCGATCCTGTAATTTTCTGTGAAATGTGGCACTTTTAAACTATGTTTTAGCATGAGTGTGAAGCAGTTTTCACCTCCCTGTGATGCTAAAATTGGAATGTGTACTAAAAATTATATTGGCAATCTGGCTTCCCACCACACTGGGAACTCAACAGCAAACCCAGGCAGCCACAGTTTCGAACAATAACTGAAGGCACTTTACAGAATTGCAAAGATGATTTCCAAATCGGCCGCGAGATAAAGAGTGATTCAGCCTGCTTGTTGTGTTTGGTGTAAATGTAAACTTACGTCACCAATAGATAACAGCAACATGTGTTTACACAGCGTATCAATGCAGTAAAACATCCCAAATCACTTCACATAAATTTAATATGCAATAAAATTATTAAAGAAACAAAACAGGAGATGCTCGAACTGTTGGCCTGGTTCAATGAGGTGGGTTTTAAAGAGTGTCCGAACGGAAGAGAGAGATAGCGAGGTGGAGAGGCTCATGAAGGAAATCCTAATGGTTAGAGTCCAAACAGATGAAGGTATCACCGTCAATGGTGGAGAAAGGAAACCAGGGATGATCAAGAGGCCAGAATTGGAGGAACGTGGATTTCTCAGGACTGGTGACCTTCTCCAGAGATAAGAAGAAGCCACAGAGGGAACTGAGCTTGATAATTACCTTATTACATAGTCCCCTACTAATACCAGGCCCCTCGGGGTGGAGAGCAAATCCACACTCACATTGAGTGTGAGTCAGTATCCTTTCGCATAGATAAAGTGATGGACGTACTGCAAATCCATTGGTGAAGGGATAGTTCACATGCATTTCTGTTTAAGCCTGAAGAGAGCTATCTGTGAGAGGTAGGCTCTACCACAAGGGCCGAATATGAGGTGGATCTCCTGTGTTTTTATTGGTGTTGGTGCCTGCTGTAAAGCCGTTGTACTTGATGTTATAGTGGCGCATGCCGGAGCACAGGGAATATCACCAGTTCGCTCTGTCATTGGCCTGTCTTTCCCAGGTACGGAAATCTATTTTTGGGGTCTTCAAGTTCACACTATCAAGCATCCTGGAATTGGAGTGCTGGGCATCCTACTGATCTTCTGACTCCAGCTACCCTCGCCATACAGAGAGTTCTTGGGAATGCGCCTGTCTTCCATCCTGCAAATGCGACTGAACCAGAGAAGTCACCACATTGTTTGATGAGTGCTTAGCATATTTAGGAGATTTGCCTTTGAGAGAACTGTCGCATTTGAGATTATGACCTTCCATGACATTCTGATAATGTGCCACAAACAGCAAAGATGGAAATGATTGGAACTTCCTTTCTTGATAGCTGTAAGCTGTTCAAGTTCTCAACCATACAACTAGACGCTGACATAGGCCTCATGGACCAGTATCTTGGCCCTGAGAGTCAGCTTGTTGTTTTTCCATGCAGTAGGTGCAGTTCCAGCAATTGGAGAAGTTGTAGGGAGGGCTTATGGTGCAGCGGGTAGTGGTCCTGCCTCGAAGCCAGAAGCTCCAGGTTCAAGTCCCACACCAGGGCTTGATGGCCAAGGAATGTATATCCCTAATGCGGACAAACATGTCCAGTGTCAACCTCCAAAATCCTTCCAATAGAACGATACAGCGCAGTACAGGCCCTTCGGCCCTCGATGTTGCACCGACATGGGAAGTCCAAAAACTAAAGGCCATCTAACCTACACTATCCCATTATCATCCATATGCTTATCCAATAAACTTTTAAATGCCCTCAATGTTGGCGAGTTCACTACTGTTGCAGGTAGGGCATTCCACGGCCTCACCACTCTTTGCGTAAAAAATCCACCTCTGACCTCTGTCCTATATCTATTACCCCTCAATTTAAGGCTATGTCCCTCCGTGCTAGCCACCTCCATCCGCGGGAGAAGGTTCTCACTGTCCACCCTATCTAACCCTCTGGTCATTTTGTATGCCTCTATTAAGTCACCTCTTAACCTTCTTCTCTCTAACGAAAACAACCTCACGTCCATCAGCCTTTCCTCATAAGATTTTCCCTCCATACCAGGCAACATCCTGGTAAATCTCCTCTGCACCCGCTCCAAAGCTTCCACGTCCTTCCTATAATAAGGCGCCCAGAACTGTACGCAATACTCCAAATGCGGCCGTACAGGAGTTTTGTACAACTGCAACATGATCTCATGGCTCCGGAACTCAATCCCTCTACCGATAAAGGCCAACACACCATAGGCCTTCTTCACAACCCTATCAACCTGGGTGGCAACTTTCAGGGATCTATGTACATGGACACTGAGATCCCTCTGCTCATCCACACTACCAAGAATTTTACCATTAGCCAAATATTCCGCATTCCTGTTATTCTTTCCAAAGTGAATCATCTCACACTTCTCCACATTAAACTCCATTTGCCACCTCTCAGCCCAGCTCTGCAGCTTATCTATGTCCCTCTGTAACCTGCAACATCCTTCCGCACTGTCTACAACTCCACCAACTTTAGTGTCGTCTGCAAATTTACTCACCCATCCTTCTGCGCCCTCCTCTAGGTCATTTATAAAAATGACAAACAGCTGGCAATAAGACCGGGAATTACTCCTGGTCAGCCATTCTTGATGCAGAGCGGCTCTGAAGCTATAAGCCCCTGGCGATAGACTCGTGACCTGTCCCAGGAATAACTAATTGTGGAAACAGATGCCTTAGAGCACCACTAGGTTCGGGATGAGAATTTGATTTAGGAGCAGTTATCAGAGTCCAGAAGGGCAAGGAACTAGCAGTTTTCCTCAAGTCAATGTTTATCAAACATTTTTGCCATCCAGCTATCCTTTGGGACGCACACTGGCTGACCTACGCGAACCCTCACCAGTCGACCTTTGCGACCCATGCCGGCCGACCTTCGTGACCCACCATTTTCACTTATTTTTAATGTGACAGGCAGGCCTGCTTGGTCCTCACGATCTCACTTGCTTTGTTATTCAATGTTACATTTGTGATAATGACTTCCGCTGATGATTTAACATCTCACTGCACCCGTTGAAAAAAATCAAGAGGGTTTGTCCTCAAACTCGCCATGTTTAGTCTTCAAGTGTCTTTGAAGTTTTGAGGGTTTTAAACTTTCATTTGCGAATGCTTACCTGCATATAACACACTTTGAATCCTGATTTGCATTGGTACAATTAATAACCCACACCTCAAGTAATCATCTTTGTGCTGCCTTGTTCCTGTTTTCAGCTTCTTCTTCATGGGTTGTTCACCAGGGACCCTGGAGTTCACACCCGCACTGCTGGCAGCTGCAAAATGGAGGAATCTCCCTCGCGTCCAGAATATGTGACGTCAGTGACTTGCTCTCTGCTGCCTCATCTGGTGGGAGGACTCGGTCTTTTGCTGAATAAAACTGGCCCTGGACCGCGTGCTAACATAAGGATGAGACGATCCACACCACTGGGCTCCGGCCCTGCGCACTGCTTGATACGGCAAGCATGCTCGGGATGGCCGGCAATCTCAAAGGTCTGTCGTGATCCTCCCAAAACCTGCCTGTGACTCACCCACGATCGCAACCCTGAGTTTGGAAACCCCTGCCTTAATTTATTTGCAGGAAGTAACGCTGATGGCAGTAAAGAAACATTGCTACATTCTGGATCCCAAGTCCGAAGCCTATTGCTATGACCCTACCTATTCCCTCATGTTGGCCGATATGGACCGTTCCTCTAGGGTCCATTACCAGAAGAGAAAGTGGAATTAGGACAAGAATCTTGGACAACTTGTAGTTTATCTATTACTGATGGCTTTGGTAGCTGCAATGGAAACCAGATTTTAGCAAACATAGATTTGTAATCTTTGCATACGTTATCTGGAATGTACAGAGTCATAGTTTCCTGAGGATGTCTGTCTGCTATTCTGGTGCCAAGTCATGCAGTTTACTTGTACCATTAGGTGACAGATGACAAGGTGTCAGATACACTTCAGTGATAGAAAAGGCCTACAAAGGGAATATCTAGCTGTGCACAAATTGTTTCTTTTTAACACAGATTATAATAATGAACCATTATACTTCAAAGGATGGAAGAGTAATATTTTTAGCTAACAGTCAAGAATTGTATCGTTGTGTACAAGGACTCTGGAAAGACTTAAAATAACAAGCTATCTTTTCCAATGTTTTGCAATTGTGCAGGGTAACTTTCTGCAAAATTTACCGTTGGTTTGTTTTGTACTATTGACTGACAAATAATGACAGAGCAGAGATTTTCAAGCTAACTCTTCAATCACTTGCAATCTCAGCAAAAACTTGAACTCAGTGACAAAATACTCCAGTGTCTGTCATCATACCTGAGACAGAGAAAGATGACTATGCCAATCACCGCAGCCCTAGGACATCAGAAGCAAAGTTCCTCAAGGCAGTGTCCTTGTCTCAAAGATCTTTAGCTACTTCTTCAATGACTTTTTCTCCAACATTAGACCAGGAGTGCTGTTGCTCGTACAGTGTCCAAAATCCTTCACGAGTCTTTCGATAATGAGGCATCATATTGCTGCCAACAGCAGGATTGGACAGCATCCAGTCTTGAATTCTCAGCTACCAGGTAACATTACACCACAGCAATGCCAGGTAATGACTGTAGCATCAGCAGTAAAGGAGCTCAGCAGCACGGCACCGAGCTCAACATTTACTCCTCCATTTCTGGTGAACATATACAACATCTGCAGGAAGTATTGACCTAACTTACAAAGCTTCTTCAATAAACTCCCTCCCTCCACATCCTCTGCCACCATGTATATGAATGCCTTTATCTTTGATATCCCCCTGTGGTTTTTGTTTATTCTTACATTGGAAGTGGGCACCACTGACTGGGCCAGCATATATTGCCCATCTCTAATTGCCCCAGTCCTTGGGCTGAGTGGCTTGCTAGGCCATTCAAGAGTCAACCACATTGCTGTGGGTCTGGAGCCCAATGTAGGCCAGACCAGCTAAGGACAGCAGATTTCCTTCCCTAAGGACATTAATTAACTAGATGCGTTTGTACGATAAGTGGCAATGATTTCATGATTATTGCTAGACTTTTAATTCCAGATTTTTATTGAATTCAAATTTCACCATGGAGGGGATTCCATCCCCTCCATGAAGAGGCTGGTTTAGCACACTGGGCTAAATCGCTGGCTTTTAAAGCAGACCAAGGCAGGCCAGCAGCACGGTTCAATTCCCGTACCAGCCTCCCCGGACAGGCACCGGAATGTGGCAACTAGGGGCTTTTTACAGTAACTTCATTGAAGCCTGCTCGTGACAATAAGCGACTTTCATTTCATTCGAACCCGGGTCCACAGAACATTATGCTGGGTCTCGGTAGAGAAGATAATCAAGGGTGAGAGGCAAATAGATCGACAGAGCAAAGAAAAGTTAGGATGATGAAAAATGGCAAAAAAGGCTTTGTATCTTAATGCCGAGAGAATTTGGAATAAGGTAGATGAACTGATGCCGCAAAACGAGATGAATGGGTATGATCTCACAGCCATTACGGAGACACGGTTACACGACGGTGCAAACAGGGCCCAGGCATGACCTTTTCTAGCCCCCACAGGGGGCCAGTACGGCACTGGAGCGGTTCACGCCACTCCAGCATCCCTACACGGCGCCAAATGGGCGCCACGCCAACCCATGCATGCGCAGTTGGGGCAGTTCAATCCTGCGCATGCACAGTTGGGCTGCGCCATCCTGCGCATGCGCGGGTAACTTCTTACGCCGCCGGCCCCGGCGCAATATAGCGTGGGTGTTCAGGGGCCAGCTGCGGCGGAATGTAGGCTCGGGGGGGAGAGGCTGGCCCGCCAATTGGTGGGCCCTGATCGCTGGCCAGACCCCTTCATAGCCCCCACTGATGAAGGAGCCCCCCCCCACAGGCCACCCCCCACTTTGAGCGTTCCCGCAGAGTTCCCGCCGTTCGGCCCATCTCTCGCGCTGGTTTCGGGGGGGGGGAGAATCACGTGCGGGAGTCGGGGTGGCGTGGCGTGATTCGCGCGGCGCCCCATCGATTTTCTCCCACCTGGCGTGGGGGGGGGGGGGGGAGAATACCGCCCATGATGTGGCAAACTAGAGAGGAACATAAAAACTGACAATAAGATCTTTTTTAAATATATATAAAGGAAGAGAGAGGTCAAAGTGAACATGGGCTGCTTAGAAAATGAATCTGGGGCGATAGTTATGGGGAATAAGGAAATGGCAGAGGAGGCAAACAGATACTTTGCATCAGTCTTTACCGCAGAATATACTTCGAACATCCCATTCATACTAAAAAGATAGAGGGGAGGAAGTAATTACCATGACCGCCACTAGAGAAGTAGTATTAGACAAACTAATGGGGCTAAAGGCAGATAGGTCCTCTGCCCCTATAGGTCCTATGGCTTGCATCCAAGGTTCGTAACTGAAGTAGCTACTGTCATGTGAGAGTACCTTTAAGAAATGGTTGTTTATAAATGGGTGTGCATAGAAGTATCTGTAGCGAGAGTACCTTTAAGAAATGGATGTTTATTACTGCAGTGATGTCGGAGAGTGTGTGGAGCTGGGCTGTCTGTCAGCTTTTTACTTTGTTTTAGGCTGTTTGCTGCAGGGCATGTTTTAGTTTCATTTTCAGAGCTGAATAGCTGCAGTCACAGCCAGAAGGTGTAATAGAGTCTTTCTCTGTAATCTAAAGAATGTAAATCGATCCTTTGGTGATTTAAAACTAATAACTGCTCTCAGTAGTGACTTTCACCTGATGTGCATCTGTTAAAAGTTTTGTTTTAAGTCTTATGGATGTTAAAAGGACAGCTTAAGGATTACTTAGTGTTGTATTCATTGGGGGTTCTATTTGCATTGATGGTTGCTAAGATGTTCACTGTATGTTTTAAAAAGGTTAACTTGAGTTCATAGAATAAACATTGTTTTGCTTTTAAAAAATACTTTTCCATTTCTGCTGTACCACTCCTGTAGAGTGGGCCATGTGCTCCCCAAACCACAATCTACTAAAAGTTGTGGGTCAGCTGAACTCCATGATACACTGTGGGGTTCTCTAAAACCCTGGCCCATAACACTACAGAGATAGTGGATGCATTGATGTAATTTTCCAAATGTCCTTGGATGCTGGAGGAGCACAGGAGGATTAGAAAACTGCCAATGTGACACCACTATTCAAAAAAAGAGGGAGGTAAAAAGCAGGAAACTACAGGTCAATTTGCCTAACATCTATTGTTGTAAAAATGTTTGAGTCAATTATTAAGGAAGTAATAGCAGCACATTTGCAAAATCATAATCTAATCAAGCAGAGTCGGCATGGCTTCATGAAAGGGAAATCATGTCTGACCGATTTATTAGTTTTTCGAGGAAGTCTCAACCAAAGTGGATAGAGGGGAACCAGTAGATGTGTTGTATTTGGACTCCTAGAAGACATTCAAAAAGGTACCTCACAAAAGGATAAGTCGTAAGATAAGAGCCCATGGTGCTAGAGGTAGTATATTGACGTGGATAGAGAATTAGCTAATGGGCAGGAAACTGCGAGTGGGGATAAGAGGTTATTTTTCAGGTTGGTGACTCGTAACCAGTGGGGTTCCACAGGGATCAGTGCTAGGATCACAACTGTTTACAATATATATTAATGACTTGGAGGAAGTATTTGATTGTACTGTCGTTGAATTTGCAGACAACACAAAAATAGGGGGAAAGCCAAGTTGCGAGAGGGATACAAAGTTTCCAAAGAGATATTGATAAGTTACGTTAGTGGGAAAAAAGGTTGGTAAATGGAATATAAGGTGGGAAAAATGAAGTTGTTCATTTTGGAAGGGAGAACAAACAAAGAGTATTATTTGGATCGCGAAAAACTGCAGAAAGCTGCAACACAAAGGGACTTGGAGGTCCTTCTGCATGAAACATAGAAAGATGGCACACAGCTGCAGCAGGTAATCAGTAAGTTTAATGGTATGCTGTTCCTTATTTCAAGCGAGCAAGGCTATATTTGCCAGTAACCCCCAGTTACCCGGTGAGCTTGGATGTGCTTCATTCTTTTAACAGGAGTCTTGTTGTAAAAATATTACCATCAGCTCATTGGAAAGGCCAGAGGCAGTGTAACTCTGAGGTGCTAGCTCTTGGTTTTCACATCGAAGAAGGCCGAGATTATTCTTAGCAATTCAATCCAGAGGGAATAAACTCACATTCAGGCTTTATCAGTAATTAGAATCTAATGCGCTGCTTGCATTGGTTCTCACATCAAGTGTTGATAGGGAAGTAGTGACAGCAACAAAAAGGTTGGCTACATCTCATTATTGACCACCTCGACAAAAACTCATGCCAGAGGTATCTTGGAAGAGAGAAATTTATTAAAATGGAAAGGTGAACATACATTTCAAAAATAATTGTAACTTTCTTTGTGAACTAATAGAAACATGGTTCACCAGCACTGGTACAATAGCAAAATACTGTGGATGCTGGAACTCGAGAAGACAACTGCAGAAACATTGGAAGTCTTCAGAATCCATGGAGAGAGCAACAAATGCACTATAGAAAGCATCCTATCTGGCTGCATCACAGCATGGTATGGCAACTGCTCGACCCAAGACTGTAAGAAACTGCAGAAAGTCGCGAACATAGCCCAGTCCATCACGCGAACCTGCCTCCCACCCATTGACTCTGTTACACCTCCCGCTGCCTTGGAAATGTGGGCAGCATAATGAAAGACCCCTCCCACCCGGGCTATTCTCTCTTCCAACTTCTTCCATCAGGCAAGAGACAACAAAAGTCTGAGAACACGCATTAACAGATTCCAAAACAGCTTTTTGAATGGCCCTCTTATGGACTGAACTGATCTCTTCACACATCTTCTCTACTGAGTAGTACTACACTCCTGTATGCTTCACCCGATGCCTGTGTCTATGTATTTACATTGTGTACTTATGTGTGCTCTACGTTTTTTTCTAGGTATGGGATGATCTGTCTGGACTGTACGCTGAACAATACCTTTCACTTTACCTCGGTACAATAAAACAAATCCAAATCCAAAACTAAGTTTTCATCAAAATGAGCAGTGGTGCTAGTTTTTGTTGCACAATTCTTTTTGGCATGGGGACAGAAGCCAACAACACATTAAATTACAGTTGCCAGCAGCGATTAAATGCATTCTTGGAGGTTTCACCACATGATAGCCCCCACACTTCAGCCAGTATTCAGCCAACACATCCATCCCTGTGACACATTGCCTTCCTACGCCAAATGGAAAGCAAAAGGGCTTTTTACCTAATTGGGTGATGTGTGACTGTCAGCCAAACAATTTCCCCCCCAGTCTCAACATTTTTTATCAGTGTAATAATTCCAAAGGAAACTGTCATAAACATAATTGGATTTATGTATAGAAATACAAGTTATTCCTGCACCTCACTCCCAGTGTAGGCTCGACTGGGAGGATAGATCTGACCAGCCTCTGACTGGGGCCTATTTCTACCGTCTAGTCTGACCAGTCCCAGGTGGTGGGTCTCCACCCACTACCTGTGGAGCTCGTATTCGGTTGGTCCCATTGGAAGATCATTAATTGTTGTCTTGTGATCCTCATGGAGGTTAGAACAATCAGATAAAGAGGAAGATACCAGTGTCCTGGAGATGGATCTTCAATTCCTGAAGACTCCAGGACAATCCTGGCGGGTTGGCAAGCGTACATTAAATAAAAGGGCAGCACAGTAGCAGCACAGATGCTTCACAGCTCCATGATCCCAGGTTCGATTGGGTCACTGTCTGTGCGGAGTCTGCACGCTCTCCCCGTGTCTGTGTGGGTTTCCTCCGGGTGCTCCAGTTTCCTCCCACAGTCCAAACATATGCGGGTTAGGTGGATTGGATATGCTAAATTGTCCAGTGCCCAAAAAGGTTAGTTGGGGTGATTGGGTTGCAGAGATAGGTAGGGTGCTCTTTCCAAGGGCCGATGCAGACTCGATGGGCTGAATGGCCTCCTTCTGCACAGCAAATTCTATGAATCTTTGATTTCATGAAAAGCGACTAAAGGGGTTATATTTTTACTTGCTGGGTTTTGAAAACAAAACCATTGTTATCCTGTGTCTAGAGTGGAAGGTTTGGATAATGAGGACTTGTAATGAACTGTAATTGGCTCCATGGATACAAAGTCCCACAAAGTCTTAGGGTTGTGTTCAACTCATACCTTGGGTCAGAGCATCACCAGTCACCAGTGACCTAGTGAACAATAAGGGGACTCTGTTAGCTCAGTTGGCTGGTGAGTTTATGATGCAGTGGATCCATAGGTACATAGAAGATAGGAGCAGGAGGAGGCCTTTTGGCCCTTCGAGCCAGCTCCGCCATTCATCGCGATCATGGCTGATCATCCAACTCAATAGCCTAATCCTGCTTTCTCCTCACAGCCTTTGATCCCATTCGCCCCAAGTGCTATATCTAGCCGCCTCTTGAATATATTCATGTTTTAGTATCAACCACTTCCTGTGGTAATGAATTCCACAGGCTCACCACTCTTTGTGTGAAGAAATGTCTCCTTCTATCTCTGAAATGGTTTACCCTGAATCCTCAGACTGTGGCCCCTGGTTCTGGACACACCCATCATTAGTAACATCTTCCCTGCATCTACCCTGTCTAGTCCCATTAAAATTTTATAAGTCTCTATGAGATCCCCGCCTTATTCTTCTGCCTTGTTCAATTCCTGTCCTCATCCCATCCTTGCCCCTCGCCTGAGGTGTGGTGACCCAATCATTGAGAAAGCAGTCAGGGTGAATGGCACTTTGCTGGATGTTGAATCACTCCACTGGAAAAGCAGAACCGATCATTACTGACATTCAGGTCGGAGAGGGTTGCTGGGATGAAAAGAAAACACTCGCTTTTCATACTTATTTAAAAATAGACGGGGTTAAAAAAAAATCATTTTTTTCCTCTCCCTGCACCGACATATTTCGAAAGGTCCAAATTTTGCAACGGAGGCGTTGAGCATTTCAAATTGCAGAAACCTTGCGAATGAAATCTGAGTCTGGGTTCACCCCGACCTGGGAGCTGAATGTTTTCCTTTGCTGTTGCTGCGCTCCCGGGTTAATGATAAATCTGTGAGGACAGGAACAGCTTGTCGGCCCCTGGCACTCTGTATAGAAAGAGGGAGAGAGGCCGGGCTGGGCTCCCCTCACACCCACCACCTCCCCTCCCGCTCTCCCTCAGCCTTTCCCGCGCTGTCAGCTCACAGGAGCGAGAGAAGGGACAAGTTCGGCATTCGCGCGTCGAATTTGACAACCCTCCACCACATTCCTTCATCCCTTCAGTGGGTCCCTGAAGTACATTGTCACCTCCCCCCCCCCCTCCCCCCCTCCCCAACACACCCTCCACCCTCACACCACATCAATTACAAGTGGAAGAAATAAATAGAGGTGGATTTGGAACATGAGAATTGGATTTGAGTTGAAGCAACTTTTCCTGTCGAGACGACAGGTTCGGTTGAGTTGGGGGGGGGGGGGGGGGTGTGTGAGATATTTGGCAGGTTTTATTTCTGATGCTCCTGTGTGTGAGTGGGCTGCAATTCTGATCGAACAGCCTCATGAAGCGGCTGCTCTCTGTCACAACCACATATGTGTGTGTGTGTGTCTGTCCAAGCGGCTTCTGGAGTTTTGCAGAGAGGTAATAGCGAATATTAACATTTAAAAATGGAATGAGAAGAAGGTCACAGGCAACACGTCCCTGGGTTTTGAAGCTCATTCCACCCCCTCTCCCCTCAGTGAGTTGTATTGTTCGATTTCGGACCCCTGTTATGCAGAAGGGACATGTCGTGGCTGTGGGAGTGCCCTGGATCTCTGAGTGGGTGTGTGGGTGTCTCTCTGCACTAGGACACACACACACACAGAGAGTGTGGCCAGCGAGCGGGAAAGTCGAGGTGAATTGGAGCTCAGCCCTCGGGAGACAGAGCTGAATGGACCAGCGGGGCATCGCTGCTGCTGCTTCCATGGTGCAGAGAGACTCAGGATGGTCCTCCACGCCGAGCTCCCTCAGCACTCCCTGGACAACGCCCAGAGCCTGCGCCGCTGGCCGGAGCTGCCCCTGTCCCCCTTCCCCAGCCAGAGCCTCCTCTACCCGAGCCTGGAGCAGGAGGAGACGGCTCAGCTCCTCAGCGCCAACCGCAGCAACTCCACCGACTGCCGCGAGGAGATCCTGCTGTACGGCGACGTGGAGAAAGTTATCATCGGCATCGTGCTGTCCATCATCACCCTGTGGACCATCGCCGGCAACTCGCTGGTCATCATCTCGGTCTGCATCGTCAAGAAGCTCCGGCAGCCCTCCAACTACCTGGTGGTGTCCCTGGCTGCCGCCGACCTGTCGGTGGCCCTGGCTGTTATGCCCTTTGTCATTATCACCGACCTGGTCGGGGGAGAGTGGCTCTTTGGGAAAGTTTTCTGCAATGTGTTCATCGCCATGGATGTAATGTGCTGCACAGCCTCAATAATGACCTTATGTGTGATCAGCGTGGACAGGTGAGTTGCTAACTCTCACAAACAGATAACACACACACATATACAATCATACATTCACAAACGCACATACAAGAATACATTCACAAACACACACACACATATAATAATACATTCACAAACATACACACATACATATACAAGAATACATTCACAAACACACACATATACAATAATACATTCACACACACACATATACAATAATACATTCACAAACACACACACATACAATAATACATTCACAAACACACACACATGTACAATAATACATTCACAAACACACACATGTACAATAATACATTCACAAACACACACACATGTACAATAATACATTCACAAACACACACACATGTACAATAATACATTCACAAACACACACACACATGCAGGTACATCACGAGTGAGCACTGCCTCTGCTGACCAAAACCAACTTTCATTTATTTATTTAATACCTTTAACTGAGCCAAATAACCGCCCGCCCCTCCACCCGTCAACCCCCCCCCCCCCCCCCCCGCCCCGGCTGCAATAGGAAGATTTAAGGGCACTGACCACAGATGTGGTCAAGGCTTTGGTTTAACTGATGATATTAAATATGGGGGGAGGTGAAAGGGAGGAGGCGGGAGGAATGCGCACTGCCAGAGGTATGTCTCCCCCCACCCACCCCTCTCTCGCCTCGCTCTCTCCACAGACTGAATCCCTCCACCTGCTTGTTCTTGGTGTCCGGGCGGCAACTGGCATTTCTCACAGTAACCTGCACCGAACCCAATCCGAAGCAGCTCCTGCTCACACATTCTGCTACGCTCCACTCCGGCTATCATTATAGAGTATAGCTGAGAGTATAGCTGAGGGTGCGTATGAGATTATATATGAGGGTTTAGGTATGAGATTATATGTGGTTTATATACCTGAGAGCATATATTGGTATATATGAGAGTATATATGAGTGTATTTGAGAGTATATCTGAGAGCATACATGAGCGTACATATGAGAGTATACCTGAGAGTATATATGAGAATACATTCGAGAGTATATCTGAGAGTATATATGTCAGTATATCTGAGAGTATATATGAGGGTACATTTGACAGTATATGTGAGAGTATTTATGAGGGTACATTTTAGAGTATATACGAGATTATATCTCAGAGTATATATATGATAGTATACATGAGGGTATATCTGAGAGTATATATGAGTGTACATCTGAGTATATATGAGAGTATATCTGAGTATATATGAGAGTATATCTGAGTATATATGAGAGTATATCTGAGAGTATATATGAAAGAGATCTGAGAGTATATCTCAGAGTATATATGAGAACATATATGAGAGTATATCTGAGAGTATATAAAACAGTATATATGGGGGTACATTTGACAGTACATGTGGGAGTATTTATGAGGGTACATCTGAGAGTGTATCTGAGAGTATATATGAGACGAACTGAGTATGTATGAGAGTATATCTGAGAGTATATACAAGAGTACATCTGAGGTATATCTGAGTATGTATGAGTACATCTGAAAGTTTATTTGAGGGTACATCTGAGAGTATATCTGTGAGCATATATGACAGTATAAATGAGAGTACATCTGGGTGTACATATTACTTGAGAGTATATCTGAGAGTACATATAAGAGTACATTGGAGAGTACATCTGAGAGTATATATGAGAGTATATATGGGAGTATATCTGAGAGTATATATGAGAATATATCTGGAGTATGTATGAGTACACCTGAAAGCATTCATGAGAGTACATCTGAGAGTATATCTGTGAACATATATGACAGTATATATGAGAATACATCTGAGTATATATATTAGAGTATACCTGAAAGTATATCTGAGGGTACATATTAGAGTACATCGGAGAGTATATATGAGAGTATATCTGACAGTTTATAGGAGAGTACATCTGAGATTGTATCCGAGTGTATGTCTGAGAGTACATATGAGAGTATATCTGAGTGTATATCTGAGAGTACATATGAGAGTATATCTGAGTGTATATCTGAGAGTACACGTGAGAGTATATCTGAGTGTATATCTGAGAGTACATATGAGAGTATATATGAGAGTATATTTGATAGTTTATAGGAGAGTACATCTGAGATTGTATCCGAGTGTATGTCTGAGAGTACATATGAGAGTATACCTGAGTGTAAATCTGAGAGTATATCTGAGTGTATATCTGAGAGTATATTTGAGTGTATATCTGAGAGTACATATGAGAGTATATCAGAGAGTATATCAGAGAGTATATCAGAGAGTATATATGAGGTAATATCTGAGAGTATATATGAGAGTATATATGAGAGTACATCTGGGAGTACATCTGAGGGTATGTCTCATAGTGTATATGAGAGTATATCTGACAGTAAATAGGAGTACATCTGAAAGTATATATGAGGGTACATCTGAGAGTGTATATGAGAGTACATCTGCAAGTATATATGAGAGTATACATGAGAATATACCTGAGAACATATCTGAGAGTATATATGAGTATATATCTTAGAGAACATGTGAGAATACATATGAGAGTACATCTGAGACGATATCTGAGAGTATATATGAGAGTGCATCTGAGAGTATATCTGAGAGTATATATCAGAGTATATATGAGGGTATATCACAGAGTATATATGAGAGCATATCTGAGTATGTATGAATACATCTAAAAGTTTATATGAGGATACATCTGAGAGTATATATGAGAGTATATATGACAGTATATATGAGAGGACATCTGGAAGTATAAATGACAGTACATCTGGGAGTATATATCTCCTAGCATATATGAGAATATATCTGAGAATATGTATGAGTACATCTGAGAGTCTGTATGATAGTACACCTGAAAATATATATGAGAGTGTATCTGAGAGTTCACTTGAGAGTATATCTGAGAGTACATATGAGAGTATATCTGAGAATATATGAGAGTATATCAGAGAGTATATCAGAGAATATACATGAGGTTATATCTGAGAGTACATCTGAGAATATGTATTTTTTTTTATAAATCTGGAGCACGCAATCATTTGTTTCCCATTAAGGGGCAATTTTAGCGTGGTCAATCTGCACATCTTTTGGTTTGTGGGGGCGAAACCCACATAGACATGCGGAGAATATGCAAACTCCACACGGTCAGTGACCCAGGGTCAGGATCGAACCCGGATCCTCAGCGCCGTGAGGCAGCTGTTCGAACCACTGTGTCACCGTGCCGCCTCTATATGAAAGTATATCTGAGAGTATATCTGAGAGTATATCTGAGAGTATAAATAAGAGTACATCTGAGAGTATATCTGAGAGGCGATATGAGGCTATATCAGAGTATACCTGATAGTATATAAGAGAAAACATCTGAGGGTATATATGATGGTCTATCTGAGAGTATTTATGGGAGTACATCTGAGACTATATATGAGAGTATATCTGAAAGCATATATGATAGCGTATCTATAAGAGTCTATATGAGGTAAATATGATATTATATATAATAATAACCTTTTATTGTCATAAGTATGAAGTTACTGTGAAAAGCCCCCAGTCGCCACATTCTGGCGCCTGTTTTGGTAAGCTGGTATGGGAATTGAACCCGCGCTGCTGGCCTTGTTCTGCATTACCATCCAGCTGTCTAGCCCGCTGAGCTAAACCATCTTGTATGATTGTTTACATATATGAGAGTACGTATGAGGGTATATATGAGATCATAGATTAGAATTTATGGATATATGAAGATATATGAGTGTGTATGAGAATATATATCAGTTTATATATGAGATCATATATGAGGGTACGTATAGATATGAGTATATCTGTAGTTATATATGGGTATATACAAGCGTATATGTATATACGCAACACATATCTGCAGAGATTATATATATATGTGTGTGTGTTATATATGTTATATATATGTGTGTGTGTGTATATGTATGAGGGTATATATGAGAGAGTTTAGCACTGATGCCTCACGGCACCAGGCACCGGGTTCAATTCCGGCCTTGTCTGTGTGGAGTTTGTACATTCTCCCTGTTCTGCATGAGTTTCCTCTGTGTGATCTGGTTTTCTCCCACAGTTCAAATATGGATAGGTTAGGTGGATTGGTCATGCTAAATTGTCCTGTATTGTGCAAGGATGTGCAGGTTAGGTGAGGTTACAGGGATAGGGCGGGGGGAGTGGGCCTAGGTAGGATGCTCTTTCGGAGGCTCGGTGCAGATTCAATGGACCAAGTGCTGGAAAATGTGATTAGAATAGGTAGGTGTTTGATGGCTGGCCTAGGCACGACGGGCTGGAAGGCCTCCCTTTGTGCTGACTCTAATGATTGTAGGAATATGGACTGGACCCTGTGAATTCAGGGTTTTGCCCCCTGCTCCTTGGTGTGATGTTTCAGTGGACCCAGGAACCATCAAGCCCAAACTTGTCAAGTGTCTCGTGGCTGCTGCCTGCTGCGCTCTGTTGCTATGGCAGTGAACACCATATAATAAACAAAAAAAACATTCAGTTCCTTTAAATGTCACACTTATGGTTTCAAATCTGCTTTTTTTTTGAGGTGTCAGTCATGACTCAGTTGGTAAAACTCTCACTTCTGAGTCAGAAAGTTGTGGGGGTCAAGGCCTATCCCCGACACCTGAGCACATAATCCGGACTGATCGCCTTCACGCAGTACTGAGGGGGTGCTGCACTGTTCAAGCATATGAATGCTGCACTGGATGAGATATTAAACTAGGGTCCCCTGAGCTCTCTCAGGTGCTGTTTCTGTACAGTCCTGGCCAATATTTCTCTCGTGACCAACATCACTATCAACAGATTATCCGATGATCATTAGAAAACTGGCCCCTGACCCTTTCTAGCAACAGTGACCACAGTTTTAAAGTATTTGATTGGTTGTAGAGCATTTTGGAATGTCCTGTGAAAGTGCCTTTCTCAAATCTCCATGTATCCCAAAGCACTGTAGGGCCAATGAAGCATTGCTAAAGTAATTTAATTTAATTTAATTTCTCTTGTAATGTAGGACACACAGCAGTCAATTTGGGCACAGCAAGCCTCCACATTGTGATAATGAATCTGTTTTCAATGTTGATTGAGGGATAACTTTCCTGTTCCTCTTTGGAGCAGTGTCACCAGAGAATCCCCAGAGTGCAGAAGGAGGCCGTTTGGCCCATCGAGTCTGCACCGACCCTTTGAATAAACATTCCGCCCATTTACACTCCCCCGTCCACCGCGTCCAATTCCCATAACCCAGAACCTAACCTGCACATCCTTGGACACGAAGGGGCAATTTAGCAAGGCCAATCCACCTAAGCGGCATAGCTTTGGACTGCGGGGGGAAACCGGAGCACCTGGAGGAATCCCACGTAGACACGGGGTGAACGTGCAAATACCACACAGATGGAGGCCAGAATTGAACCCGGGTCCGTGGCACTGTGAGGCAGCAGTGCTAACCACTGGGCCACCATGCTGCCCACCCTGGGAATTTTTTCCATCCACCTGAAAGTGTAAACGGTCCCAGGTGACACATTCCACCTACGTGCCAGCACCTTTGACAGCGGCTTTTACAGTGACCCTGATAGTATTTGTCTGTCAGATAACATTGCCCCTCCTAATGTTAAAAAAAACATGTACATTCTGACTCACCATGCACACATGTATATATAACTGGACAGCATCATTTGAGAATGAAAACTCGACCGTTTAGGAGTCAAAGCAGGAGATGCTTATTCAAAAGATGATGAAAAGGCCAGTGGAGGTCTCAAAGTACCTTATAGTCAATTAATTACTTTGTCTGAAGTGTAGTCGCTATTGAAATACAGAGAACGTGGCTTCCCATTCTGTGTGGATAAAGCTCTCTCAAACAGCAATGCCATAATGGCCAGACGATCTGGTTTGTGTGGCATTGCTTGAGGGGCAATATTTGGCCAGGGCACTGGGGATATCACCCCTGCTCTTTCTTAAAACAGTGCCATGAGACATTTCACATCTGCCAGCGGGGGACATGTGGGTATATCACCTGAAAACCAGCAACACTGACAGTGCAGCACTCCCTCTGCTTCACTGGAGTAGCCACCAACGGGCAGCGGAATGCTCTCCCCAAAAAGTTGTAGATACTGGGGCAATTTAAATTTCCAAGACTCAGACGGATAGATTTGTGGGACGTAAGGAAATCAAGGGATATGGAACAGAGGTGGATAAATGGAGCAAAGTATAGGGGCAGGAACAGCCTAACTAGTTGGAAGGAGCGATTGCTACACTCCTGGTTTGTACAGCTCAGCTCAATAGCAGACTATGCATTCACGACTGATTCATTTTGACGGGTGTTTACAGTGACAATTTTTCATGTTACTGATGTTACTAAGTGTTCACATGACTCAAAAGAAAGGTTTACATTATAATTCTTATCGTAGAATCATTGGACTATGCAGCACAAAGGACGACCATTTACATTGGCTTTTTGAAAGAGCTATCCAATTAGTCCCACTGCTCTGCTTTTTCCACACAGCCCAGCAAATCTTTTTATTTTCAGGGATATATTTAATTCCCTTTTTGAAAATTATTAATGAATCTGCGTCTGCCACCCTTTCAGGCAGCATATTCCAGATAATAACACTCCTCACGTAAATTAGATTCTCATCGCTCCACCAGCTCCTTTGCCAATTATCTTAAGTCTTGGCGCTACCGGTACTGACCCTTCTGCAAGTGAAAGCAATTCTAACACCCTGAACTGAAAACAGAACACTGGACTGTTGGAAATCTGAATTCAAATCGGAAAATGCTGGAACGGAGCAAAAGGTCTGGAACCTTTTGAAGAAGAGTAAGATTCGACTTGAAATGTTAACTCTCTTTCTCCCTTCACGGTTGCTGCTGGGTAGTTTCAGCACTTTCTGTCTTTGTTGCAAACGTCGTCTGATTTTGAACATCTCTCCTTAACCTCCTCTGCTCTAAGGAGAAGAATCTGGGGCTGGATTCTCCGCAGCCCCCCCACCGAAATCGCGTTTGGCGTGGGGGTGGAGAATCCAATTTCACGCCAAAATCGGGCCCGGCGCTGGTCCGGCAATTTTCCGGCACCCGCGAATCGGAGTGTTCGCGGAGTACTCCGCGCAGCTGGGGGGCCATTGCCAGAGGCCCGCCCAGCGATCTTCCGTTCCTGACCGGCTGAGTTCCCGACGGGCATGGTTCTAACCACCTATCGGTGTTCGAGAAGCTTGCGTGGCGGCTGAAGACTCAGTCCATGGCCGCCCTGGTGGGGGGTGCAGGGGGATCGGACACCGGGGTTGGGGGGGGAAGGGGTGGCCTTACAGGCGGCCGGGGGACAGATTGGGGCGGTCGGATCTTCGGGAGTGCCAACATTCTTCATCTGCCTCTGCGGTCCGAGTCCGCCATGGCGTTCGGTGCGGCCACTAGAGGCTGCCGCCGTGCGCCTGCGCAGACTCAAAGCCGGAAGTGCGGGGGCCCTTATCGGTAGCTAAAGCTACGTGAACTACTCTGGGTCCCTGCTAGCCCCTTACAGGTCAGTGAATTGGCTCATCGTTTTCCCAAGGAATCTTGAGAGTGAAACGGCAGCATTTTATGCCGACATGGGGACATAGTCCAATTTTGGGACAATCCAGCTTCTCTCAGCTCTCCACATAACTGAAATCACTCATCTCCGATCGAAGTCACAGAATCCCTACAATGCAGATTCAGGCCATTCAGCCCATCGAATCTGCACCGACTCTCTGAAAGAGTACTCCACCCAATCTCAGTCCTCCGCCCTATCCCAATAACCCCTTAACCTAATTTAAACATCATTTTTGGACACAAAGGGGCAATTTAACATGGCCAATCCACCTAACCTGCACATTTTTGGATAGTATCCTGGTAAATCTTGTGAGCAACAGTGTCTCTTCAAAGGGAATGCTTTATAATTGATATATGGTTTCAAATCAATTTATCAATTAATTTCCATCAATTTTTAAATCTGTTTCTTTCAGAAGAAAGCAATCTTTAAAATTTTGTAGCTGTGAGAGTCCAATGCTTCTGGGAGGCAGAGGTGTAATCTCACTGGGCTAGTAATCCAGATACCCAGGGAAGAACTGGGGGCCTGGGTTCAAATCCCACCACAGCACAATCCATCTCAATAGTGAAATTTAAATTCAATTAAAATCTGGAATTAACGATGACCATGAAAGCATTGTCGATTGTTATAAACAATCCATTTGGTTCACTAATGTCCCTTTACGGAAGGAAATACACAGACACATAGGTAGAAAATAGAAGCAGGAGGAGGCCATTCGGCCCTTTGAGCCTGCTGTGCTATTCATTATGATCATGGCTAATCATCTAACTCAATAGCCTGATCCCGCCTTCCCCCCATATCCCTTGATCTCTTCAGCCCCGAGAGCTATATCTAATTCCTTCTTAAAATTACACTACATTTTTGCCGCTGCTGCTTTCTGTGGCAGTGAAATTCAGAGATTCACCACTCTCTGGGTGAAATTTCTCCTCACCTTAGATCTAAAAGGTTTACCCCTTATCCTCAAACTGTGACCCCTACTTCTGGAATTCCCCCACCATCAGGAACATTGTTTCTGTATCTGCCCTGTCTAATCCTGTTGGAATTTTGTAAGTTTCTATGAGATCCCATCTCACTCTTCTAAACTCCAATGAACATAATGCTAACTGACTTAGTCTCTCCTCATATGACAGTCCCGCCATCCCAGGAATCAGCCTAGTAAACCTTTGCTGCACTGCCTCCATAGCAAGAACATCCTTCCTTAGATGAGGACACCAAAACTGCATACAATACTCCAGGTGTCGTCTCACCAATGCCCGACATTAAAACACCTCTATTTCTATACTCAAATCCTCTCGCTATGAAGGCCAAAATACCTTTTACCTTCTTTACTGATTGCTGTACTTGCACGCTTACTTTCAGTGACTGATGCATGAGGACTCTAAGGTTTCGCTGCGTAGCCACATCCTCAATTTACACATATTCTGCCTTCCTATTTTTGCTACTGAAGTGGATAACCTCACATTTATCCAGATTGTACTACAACTACCATGCATATGCCCATTCACTCAGCCGTTCCAAATTCCACTGAAGCACCTCTTCATCCTCCTCACAGCTCACAGTCTCATCCAACTTTGTATCATCTCCAAGTCTGGAGATAATATATTTAGTTCCCTCGTCCAAATCATTAATATACAACGTGAACATTCGGGGTCCTATCACACTAGTCACTGCCTGTCAATCGGAAAAAGACCCATTTTTTCCAAACTTTTGCTTCCTGTCTGCTAAACAGCTTTCTATCCATCTCCATACCCGCAATCACATGCGCTTTAATTTTACATATTAATCTGCTTTTTGAGACCTTGGCGAAAGCATTCTGAAAGTTTAAATAAACCACATCCACCAGTCCTCCCTAGTCAACTCTACTAGTGTCATCTTTGATGAATTCAGATAGATTTGTCAAGCATGATTTCTCTTTCATAAGTCCATGCTGACTTTGTCCTATTATATCACTGCTTTCCAAATGCTGTGCTATGAAATCCATGATAATGGACTCTGGCAATGTCCTACTATTGATGTTAGGCTCACTGATCTATAGTTCCCCGTTTTCTCTCTACCTCCCTTTTTGAATAGCAGGGTTATATTAGCTACCCTCCAATCTTTAGGAACCATTCCAGCATCCAAAGAATTTTGGAAAATAACCACCAATGCATCTGGTAATTCTAGGGCCACTTCCTTAAGTATTCTGAGATGAAGATTATCAAGTCCTGGAGATTTATCTGCCTTCAATCCCATTAATTTCCCCCAAACCATTTCTCTACTAATATTAATTTCCTTCAGCTCCTCACTAAAACTTGTGTTTTTCAGATCTTCGGATACATTATTCATATCTTTCTTTGTGAAGACAGAAGCAAAGTACAAATTGAGCTCCTCAGTATTTCTGTGTTCCCTGTTATGAATTCTCTCGTTTCTGGCTGTACGTTCCTTTTTATCAATCCTTTTGTCTTTACGTATCTATAGAAACTTTTACAGTCAGTTTTTAACTAGCTTTCTTTCATATTGTATTTTCTCCTTTTTTAAAATTCTTATATTTTTATAATTTAAGAGTACCCAATTAATTTTTATCAATGAAGGGGTAATTTAACATTGCCAATCCACCTACCCTGTACACATCTTTATGTTGTGGGGGCGAAACCCACACAAACACGGGGAGAATGCGCAAACTCCACATGGACGGTGACCCAGACTTGGGATCGAAACTGGGACTTTGGCGCCATGAGGCAGCAGTGCTATCCAATGCGCCACTGTGCTGCCCCGTATTTTCCCCTTCTTAATAGGTCCCTTGGTCCACATTTGCTGAAATTTAAACTGCCCAAGTTTCTGCCCTATTGCTTTTACTTGCGAACTTGTATGCCTCTTCTTTGAATCTGATACTATCTCTAATTTCCCTTGTATGCCATGGTTTGGCCCTTTCTACTCTTGCGTCAAATAGGAATAATCAACTTTTGGAGGTCACCTAGCTGTTCCTCGAATGCCGGCCATTGCCTGTCCACTGTCCTTCCTTTCAGAAATCTGCCAGCCTTACATGGTCTGGCCTACATGCGACTCCAGATCCACAGCAATACCCTCATGAAATGGAGGGCAATAAATTCTGACCCATATCCTTTGAATGAATGAATAACCCCTCCCCCTCCCACCAAGGTATTGAGTTTGCAGTCCTCCAATGGTACAATTGTGCAACATTGAGTGCAACAAATCTTATTTACGACCTGGCTGTAACATAGAATAGAGTCATAGAATTCCTGCAGTGCTGAAGGAGGCTGTTCGGCTCATTGAGTCTGCACCGACCCTTTGAAAGCTCACCCTGCCTAGGCCCACACCCCTGCCCTATTCTCGCAACCCCACCTAACCAGCACATCCTTGGACACGAAGGGGCAATTTAGCATGGCCAATCCATGTAACCTGCACATCTTTAGACTGTGGGAGGAAACCAGAGCATTCAGAGGAAACCCACGCAGACACAAGGAGATTTAGATTTATTGTCGTGTGTACCAGCGAAAAGTATTGTTCTGCGTATAGGCCGGGCAGATCGCTACATATGTGAAAGACATAGGACATATGATAAATACACAATGTCAATACATAGACATCAAGTGAAGCATACGGAATAGTGATACAACTGCAGAGAAGATGCGTAGTTTTTTAAAAGGGCCATTCAGGAGTCTGGTAACAGCAGGAAAGAAGCTGCTTTTGAATCTGTTGGTGCGTGTTCTCAGACTGTGCACACTCCACACAGTCACCCAAAGTCGGAATTGAACCCGGGTCCCTGGCACTGTGCCACAGTGCCGCCCCTGTGAATTGTGATGCTGAAAACCCAATTGGTTTACTTTGTCATTCAGAGCTAGGAAGCCTGCTTGGCCCTTCAAGAACTAGTCCGAATGTGATTTGATTTTTAGTGGCCTCAGGGTGTTTTGGCAATGCTGCCTCACCAGTGTTTTCCACATCCTGAGAAAACAAAATGAAGAAAAGTATCGATGATAGCATCTTTTGGTAAACTGTCCGTGTAGTGGTGTTGCCCATGTCTGGCAGGAATCAATTAGGTTCATAGTTATTTGTCTGGGGTTCAATGTTAGCTTTTAACTGATTTCCTTTAACTGTTAATACCCAGTGCCACTATTAGTCCACACATGGTAGCACAGTGGTTGGCACTGTTGCTTCACAGTGCCAGGGCCCTGGTTCGATTCCCGGCTTGGGTCACTGTCTGTACAGAGTCTGCACATCCTCCTCGTGTGTGCGTGGGTTTCCTCTGGGTGCTCCGGTTTCCTCCCAAAAGTCCTGAAAGATGTGCTTATTAGGTGAATTGGACATTCTGAATTCTCCCTCCCAAACAGGCGCCATAATGTGGCGACTGGAGGCTTTTCACAGTAACTTCATTGCAGTGTTAATGAAAGCCTACTTGTGACACAAATAAAGATGATCAATAACACCCCTTTTGTGTTATGTCCATGACATCTTTGTAAATTTCCCCATAGCTCCGAATGATCCCTGAACTTCCATTTGCCCCCCCCCCCCTCCAACTGTATCATTAATTACTTTTCTATTTCTTTTCAGTTCCGTAGAAGGATCAAATGGACTCAAAATGTTAACTTGGGTCTCTCTCCATAGATGCTGAGTTTATCCAACATTTCTCTTTTAATTTCCAGCATCCGCAGTATCTTGTTTTCATATAGCTACCATATCCATTGTCTTAGCATTTTAGATGCAACCTGTTGCCCTTTCTCCCTACTCCTCTCTGATCTTGTCCCTTCCTTTGGTACACTTCTGCCCCCTCATCAGTTGGAATCGCTCAGAAACAACCTGACGTGGAAATGATTTGTTTTAGCTCCGCGGTGATGATTTGTTTCTTATTTTTAACTTACGTTGACTCACACCATCAATAAATTAGCTCAAGTGAATTATGTGCTCCCTCGACTGTTTGGCAAAAGCGGGAGATAAAATTGCTGAGAGTCAGTTGGAAGGCTGGAATTTAATTCAGCGATTCATGAGATGTTAGGACTGATGAAATTGTGCTCTGGTGATTTGCTGCTTCCGAAACTCAGTGAAATGGTGTTGTTACTCAGTGCTGGCCACACGTCTTAATCGGTTTGAATAAAATGCAAACAATATACATAATACACAATAATAATCTTTATTGTCACAAGTAGCTTACATTAACACTGCAATGAAGTTACTGTGAAAAGCCCCTAGTTGCCACAATCTGGCGCCTGTTCGGGTACACAGAGGGAGAATTCAGAATGTCCAAATTACCTAACAGCACGTCTTTCAGGACTTGTGGGAGGGAACCAGAGCACCTGGAGGAAGCGCACGCAGACACAGGGAGACCAATCAGACTCCACACAGACAGTGACCTAAGCCTGGAATTGAACCTCGGACCCTGGAGCGGTGAAGCAACAGTGCTACCCACTGTGCTACCGTGCTGCCCATGTGCAATATGTTAAAATTGGTGCTAAATATGATGAATGAAGATTGTGAAATTATGGAGCTTCAGATTGGAACGCAAAAGTGAACACCCCATTCTTTACAAATTTCCTGCCAGTTTCTTCCTTTATTAATACTTCAGTGTGTCTCTGCAGGCACTGGCTATTCTACGGTGTGTTGCTGATTGATGAGTCTCATGAGTCTGGGCAGGCTGTTTGATTGGAAAAGCAGGAAAGGAGAACGGGGAGATGGTCTCCGGATGAGAGCTTGGCTATGTACGATTGAGATGTGGAGAAATATTTCCACTGAGAGAGTTGACGCCAATCCTTGGAATTCTCTACCCCGGGTGCCTGTGGATGCTCAGTTGACCAAGAGGATAGGGGGTAGGGCAAGAAAATTGAGTTGAGGTTGAAGATCGGCCATTATCTCGCTAAATCGTGGGACAGTTACAGCGCAAAAGGAGGCCATTTGGCCAGTTGTGTCTGTGCCGGCACTGTGCAATCTAGTCCCACTTTCCCTGCCATTCCCCTTTAGTCTTCAAATGTTTTTCCTTCAGATCATTATTTCTTCTCTTTTGAATTGCATTGCATTGATTGGGCCTCCACCATACACTCTGGAATACATTCCAAATCCTGACTCCTCACTGCTTAAAATTTTTTTTTTGCATCGGTCACCATATTTTCTTTTGCCATTCACTTTAAATCTGTACCCCCTGGTTCTCAATCCTTCGACCAATGGGAACACTTTCTCTTGATCCACTCTGTCCAGACCCCTCAAGGATTTGAATACCTCCACCAAATCTCCTCTCAGTTTGCTCTCCTCCAAAACGTGTAGGCTCAGCTTCTCCAACCTTTCCCACATGACTGAGGTTCTTCAGCCCAGGAGCCACTCTTGTGAATCATTTCAGCGCTCTCTTTAAAGCCTTCATGCCCTTCCTCCAGGGGGATGCCCAGAATTTATTTATTTTTCAGCATTTACTGCCCGTCCCTAATTACCCTTGAGAGGTGGGGAGCCGCTTTCTTGAACCGGTGCAGTCCATGTGGTGTAGGTACACCCATTGTGCAGTTAGGGAGGGAGCTCCAGGATTTTGACCCAGTGACAGTGAAGAAACGGGGATATATTTCCAAGTCGGGATGGTGAGTGGCTTGGAGGCGAACCTGCAGGTGGTGCTCGCATGCATCTGCTTCCCTTGTCCTTCAAGGTGGTAGAGGTTACAGGTTTGGAAGGTGCTGTTGAAGGAACCTTGCTGAGATGCCGCAGTGCATCTTGCAGATGGTACGCAATTGGACGCAATGCCCCAAATGAGGCTGAACCAGTATTTCGTACAGATTTAACATGACTTCCTTGCTTTTGTACTTCACGGCTCCATGAAGGGCGGCACGGTGGCACAATGGTTAGCACTGCCATCTCACAGCAGCAGGGACCCGGGTTCAATTTTGGCCTCGGGTGAATGTCTGTGTGGAGTTCGCACTTTTTCCCCGTCTCTGAGTGGGTTTCCTCTGGATGCTCCGGTTTCCTCCCACAGCCCAAAGATGTGTGGTTATGTGGATTGGCCGTGCTCAAATTGCCCCTTAGTGTCCAAATATGTGCAGATTCGTTAATGGGGATAGGGCGGGGTGGACGGGGGAATGGTCCTGAGTAGGGTGCTCTTTCCGAGGGTTGGTGCAGACTCGATGGGCCAAATGGCCTCCTTCTGCACTGTAGGGAATCTATGATCTATGTTTTGTTAAGCCCAGAAACATGTGTTCTTTATTTACCTGCCCAATGGTTTGTGCACATATACCCCCCTACGTCGTAAGGAGATAGTGGTGTCACTGGGCTAGTAATCTACAGGCCCAGGTTAATATTCTGAGACAAAAGGTTCAAATCCCACCATTGCAACTGGTGGAATTCAAATCCAATTCCACATTGGTCCTGTGTCCCGATGCATCTCTCTGGAGCCACCACTCCGCAATTTGAGCCCTCTCGTGGAAATTCCCTCTGCACCTTTCCCCTCTGTGTGGAGAGATTTCCTGTGTGGCCTGCTGCTGCACACCTTCCTCCTTCCTTCCTCCTTCCACCATCAGGACATGTCATGGCATTCTATTCTACTGGCTGGCAGTGGAGGACGGATCCCAGTGACGAGTTCTCCATGTGGGAGTCTTACAGTTCTCCATTGGTGACCTGGTGTGGAGGGTGTTGCATGCAGCAGTGCCATGTACATAAGAACATAAGAACATAAGAACTAGGAGCAGGAGTAGGCCATCTGGCCCCTCGAGCCTGCTCTGCCATTCAATGAGGTCATGGCTGATCTTTTGTGGACTCAGCTCCACTTTCCGGCCCGAACGCCATAACCCTTAATCCCTTTATTCTTCAAAAAACTATCTATCTTTACCTTAAAAACATGTAATGAAGGAGCCTCAACTGCTTCACTGGGCAAGGAATTCCATAGATTCACAACCCTTTGGGTGAAGAAGTTCCTCCTAAACTCAGTCCTAAATCTACTTCCCCTTATTTTGAGGCTATGTCCCCTAGTTCTGCTTTCACCCGCCAGTGGAAACAACCTGCCCGCATCTATCCTATCTATTCCCTTCATAATTTTAAATGTTTCTATAAGATCCCCCCTCATCCTTCTAAATTCCAACGAGTACAGTCCCAGTCTACTCAACCTCTCCTCCTAATCCAACCCCTTCAGCTCTGGGATTAACCTAGTGAATCTCCTCTGCACACCCTCCAGTGCCAGTACGTCCTTTCTCAAGTAAGGAGACCAAAACTGAACACAATACTCCAGGTGTGGCCTCACTAACACCTTATACAATTGCAACATAACCTCCCTAGTCTTAAACTCCATCCCTCTAGCAATGAAGGACAAAATTCCATTTGCCTTCTCAATCACCTGTTGCACCTGTAAACCAACTTTTTGTGACTCATGCACTAGCACACCCAAGTCTCTCTGCACAGCGGCATGCTTTAATATTTTATCGTTTAAATAATAATCCCGTTTGCTGTTATTCCTACCAAAATGGATAACCTCACATTTGTCAACATTGTATTCCATCTGCCAGACCCTAGCCCATTCACTTAACCTATCCAAATCCCTCTGCAGACTTCCAGTATCCTCTGCACTTTTCGCTTTACCACTCATCTTAGTGTCATCTGCAAACTTGGACACATTGCCCTTGGTCCCCAACTCCAAATCATCTATGTAAATTGTGAACAATTGTGGGCCCAACACGGATCCCTGAGGGACACCACTAGCTACTGATTGCCAACCAGAGAAACACCCATTAATCCCCACTCTTTGCTTTCTATTAATTAACCAATCCTCTATCCATGCTACTACTTTACCCTTAATGCCATGCATCTTTATCTTATGCAGCAACCTTTTGTGTGGCACCTTGTCAAAGGCTCTCTGGAAATCCAGATATACCACATCCATTGGCTCCCCGTTATCTACTGCACTGGTAATGTCCTCAAAAAATTCCACTAAATTAGTTAGGCACGACCTGCCCTTTATGAACCCATGCTGCGTCTGCCCAATGGGACAATTTCTATTCAGGTGCCTCGTTATTTCTTCCTTGATGATAGATTCCAGCATCTTCCCTACTACCGAAGCTAAGCTCACTGGCCTATAATTTCCTGCTTTCTGCCTACCTCCTTTTTTAAACAGTGGTGTCACGTTTGCTAATTTCCAATCCACCGGGACCACCCCAGAGTCTAGTGAATTTCGGTAAATTATCACTAGTGCATCTGCAATTTCCCTAGCCATCTATTTTAGCACTCTGGGATGCATTCCATCAGGGCCAGGAGACTTGTCTACCTTTAGCCCCATTAGCTTGCCCATCACTACCTCCTTCGTGATAACAATCCTCTCAAGGTCCTTACCTGTCATAGCCTCATTTCTATCAGTCGCTGGCATGTTATTTGTGTCTTCCACTGTGAAGACCGACCCAAAAAATCTGTTCAGTTCCTCAGCCATTTCCTCATCTCCCATTATTAAAACTCCCTTCTCATCCTCTAAAGGACCAATATTTACCTTAGCCACTCTTTTTTGTTTTATATATTTGTAAAAACCTTTACTGTCTGTTTTTATATTCTGAGCAAGTTTACTCTCATACTCTATCTTACTCCTCTTTATAGCTTTTTTAGTAGCTTTCTGTTGCCCCCTAAAGATTTCCCAGTCCTCTAATCTCCCAGCAATCTTTGCCACTTTATATGCTTTTTCCTTCAATTTGATACTCTCCCTTATTTCCTTAGATATGTAATCGTAGGTTGAGGTGGTTCACAGACTCCCAGATTGCATGCCTTTTCTGCGGCCAAGGAGAGTCCGTTTTCCACCCCGATGTAGACTGCCAGGGGTGAAAGCCCCTTTTTAGTTATTTGAAGGGGCATCTCCTCAATATTTGGTTGCACTTTAGCCCCACGCTCCTAATCTTCGGTCACCCATGGCAGATGAGGGTGCGGAGGGCGGAGGACCTCCTGGGTCTGGCCAAGGTAGCCATCAACAAGTCCAGGTAGCGAATGGTTGAGGGTGTTTTCCGACCTGACTGTCTTCCACTCCACCGTGGCTATGTTCACAGCTGGCTTGCCGTGGAGACGGAGCACGCAGTGTCTGCAGATAGGCTTGAGGCCTTCCATGATCAATGGGTACTGCGGGGGCTGCCATTAATCAACACCCCTGGGAATGACGTTTCAATTTGATTTTGTAAGTTTTGCTTAAAGTTTTGATTTTTTTTGTCACACCAGGAGCTGCCACTCTCGTTTATTTTTGATTATTTGTTTTATGAAAGGAGTTTGCCCCAGCTCCCTCTGCTCCAGCACCCCATTTAGAATTTTATCCCTTACTTTATATTGCCTCTCTTCTATCTCCCTACAAGGATAGAGGATTAAACTTGAGAGGCTTTACCATTTGCGCCTGGTCCAATTTCTTATGGTCTTGCTGAATATGTCTGTCTCTTTACCTCACATTCAACAGGTATTGAATTTGATCGTCAGCCATGATCATAATGAACGACCGAGCAGGCTCAAAGGGCCAAATGGCTTCCTCCTGCACATATTTCCAATATATGTTTCTGTGTACTTTCTAAAAGGCAGTGGGGGCAGAAAATGAAATGAAACAGGAACAAAAATATCAGATCGCCAGCATCCACAGTAACAGGGAACCTTGGCTGACGTGTTGACCCCCCCCCCCCCCCCCCCTTTCCCCCTCCCTCCCAGTTACACCAAGGACAGTGATACCCAATATAGAATTTTACCACTGTCTTCTAGAGTTCTTCCATAATAGCACTGACCTTCAGCTGAAATTCTTTGTCCCTCAGTTCATTATATGTCTGTGCTTCGAATAATTGAACCATCAACAGAGACTGGTTTCATTCAGTGCTTCACTGTCAGACTTTGTGCTGTTAAGTTAAGAATCTGTCCATTTGTTTTTTTTTCACCCCCAGATAATCATAGATTATCATAGAATTTACAGTGCAGAAGGAGGCCATTCGGCCCATCGAGTCTGCACCGGCTCCTGGAAAGAGCACCCTACCCAAGGTTAACACCTCCACCCTATCCCCATAACCCGGTAACCCCACCCAACACTAAGGGCAATTTTGGACACTAAGGGCAATGTATCATGGCGAATCCATGCAGCACGGTAGCACTGTGGATAGCACAATCGCTTCACAGCTCCAGGGTCCCAGGTTCGATTCCGGCTTGGGTCACTGTCTGTGTGGAGTCTGCACATCCTCCCCGTGTGTGCGTGGGTTTCCACCGGGTGCTCCGGTTTCCTCCCACAGTCCAAAGATGTGCGGGTTAGGTGGATTGGCCATGATAAAATTGCCCTTAGTGTCCAAAATTGCCCTTAGTGTTGGGTGGGTTTACTGAGTTATGGGGATAAGGTGGAGGTGTTGACCTTGGGTAGGGGGTAGGGTGCTCTTTCCAAGAGCTGGTGCAGACTTGATGGGCCGAATGGCCTCCTTCTGCACTGTAAATTCTATGAAATCTGCACATCTTTGGACTGTGGGAGGAAACCGGAGCACCCGGAGGAAACCCACGCACACACGGGGAGGATGTGCAGACTCCACACACGCAGAAATGATAATAACAGAAATGATGTCACTGTTCATTCTCATCAAGGTTAGGGATGCAATTGTTGATTATCTGAGCACTTTTTTTGAACACAATACCAGCATCAGTTCATCCCAAGTGGGTATACACCCGAGTTACATTCAATGCAAAAGCTCCTTCTAAGTCACAGTAATGCTTCTAATCACACCATCCGAAGGATAATCCTTAATGTACCGATCTGACATTTCCACTCTGAAAATATGAATTTACCAGGCCCTTGGGGTTGCTGTTTCAGTGTCAATTAGTTCAGAATTATTGACTTTTTCTTTGAACCTAGCAGAAATAGGAGAATGACGACGAATCAATTTGGCTGGGCTGAAATCCCGATTCCAGAGACCAAAGGGTCCCTACTGCCAGCAGAGTGTCACCCATTGTGTCAGGTCTCCACCCTTCACAATCAGGAGAGTGTCAATTTGCTTTCTGGTTCCTTCAGTCGCGTCAGCATTCGATGCACTAGATGGCAGCATATTCCTTGCTGTGATGTGTTCACATTTTAAGAACCTCATAAAGTAATTCAGCCAGTGATTTAATTAATTTATAATTTACCCCTCCAGTTTTGAATCGATCTCTGCTTGCAATGTGCCCTTTGATAGCTACAATAAGGATCTCCTTAATTTGTTCAACTGGTCATCATTGCATTACCCATCCCTAATTGCCCTTCAGTAGGTGCTGGTGAATCGTCTTCTTCAATTACGTCAATCCATGTGGTGAAGGGCTGTCATGGAAGGAGTTCCAGGATTGTAACCCATAATGAAGGTTACAATGACATCTGCCAAAGTTGGATATCATCTTTTAAACAATTCCTCGACCATGAATCCACAGAGGTAGGAGATACCCTCTCGGCTATTCTCCCAGCGCCCTGTGGTAGAACCCACGGGTGAAACGCCATCGAGGAGAGAAGCCGCAACATGTGATTGAACGTGAAACAAACAACCAAACCTGCAGCCCTGCTGGCATTCCAGTTCCCTGCTGTGAGTATCAAATATCATCCAGGTGGAAATCTCTTTAACCTCAGTCGCCTCTGTGCCAAAACTAAACTGAGCACCACAGACAGTTTGTGAACAGCTGCAGTGTTGCTCCTCACTCTGCACCAAATACTCGAGCCTCCCTCGATCCCTCCAATTCTGTCTGTCCTTGAATGCTGGCAACACAAAATTCATATACCAATCCGCACCTGGTCAGCCAAATGTTCCACTTGCAATAAAGGTTGGAGGAGAGACTCTGAAATGTGATGAGCACTTCCGATAGCTTGGCAGTCACTTCTCTCAAAAGGCCCCCATTGATAAGACAGTCTCACTGGATCTGCTGTGCCAGTTCAACCTTCTGCACACTATGACAATGAGTGTCTGACAGCAAAGATCTCCGCATGTCAACAAAATTCTAAATGGGGATATGCTTCGGAAATCAGAAGCACAAAGGGACTTGGGAGTACTTTATCACGATTCTCTTAAGGTTAACATGCAGGTTCAGTCGGCAGTTAGGAAGGTAAATGCAATGTTAGCATTCATGTCGAGAGGGCTAGAATATAAGAGCAGGGATGTACTCCTGAGGCTGGATAATGCTCTGGTCAGACCCCATTTGGAGCATTGTGCGTAGTTGTGCGCCCCATATCTAAGGAATGATGTGCTGGCCTTGGAAAGGGTCCAGAGGAGGTTCACAAGAATGATCCCTGGAATGAAGAGCTTGTCGTATAAGGAACAGTTGAGGACTCTGGGTTTGTACTCAATGGAGTTTAGAAGGATGAGGGGGGATCTTATTGAAACTTACAGCAAACTGTGAGGCCTGGATCGAGTGGACATGGAGAGGGTGATTCCACCTGGAGGAAAAACTAGAACCAGAGGACACAATCTCAGGCTAAAGGGGTGATCCTTTAAAACAGAGATGAGAAGGAATTTCTTCAGCCAGAGGGTGGTGAATCTGTGGAACTCTTTGCCGCAGAAGGTTGTGGAGGCCAAATCACTGAGTGTCTTTAAGACAGAGATAGATAGGTTCTTGATTAATAAGGGGATCAGGGGTTATGAGGAGAACAAAGAACAAAGAAAATTACAGCACAGGAACAGGCCCTTCGGCCCTCCCAGCCTGCGCCGATCCAGATCCTTTATCTAAACCTGTCTCCTAAAGAGAAGGCAGGAGAATGGGAATGAGAAACATATCAGCCATGATTGAATAGTGGAGCAGACTCGATGGTCCGAGTGGCCTAATTCTGCTCCTACGTCTTATGGTCTTAAGGTCCTAATGTATAAAACAGTTCTTGTCAATACACTTCTGTACTGCAGTGAGGCCTGGACTGTGTATGAATGACACATAAGGGTTCTAAATTGGTTTGGCAGATTGGTTGCCAATCAAGCAGGCAACTTTGTCCAGATGATGTTGACTTTCTTCAGTGTTGTTGGAGCTGCATTCATCCAAGCAAGTGGATAATATTCCCGCGCATTCCCGACTTGTGCCTTGTAGGCGTTGGACACACTTTAGGGAGTCAAAAGGTGAATCATTTATTGCAGCATTGCCAGTCTCATCTGCCGTCGTAACCACAGCATTTTCTGGGGGGTTAGTTAATATCTGATCAAAGGTAACCCCCAGGATGTTGATAATGGGGGATTTAGTGATAATAATGTTGCTGATTCTCAATGGGAGGTAGTTAGTCTCTTTCTTTTTGGAGATGATCCTTGACTGGAAACTCTGTGGTAGAAATGGAACTTGCCACTTACAATCCCACACCTCAATGTGTGTCTCGGTCTCGTGACATGTGGACAAGCTCTGTTGTAGTTATGAGGAGTTGCAATTGGAGGCATGCACCATGCAATCATCAGCAAACATCCCCACTTCTAATCTCATGACGCAAAGGAGAAGTGTGTTATTGTATTTGGCTTTTGAAAAGGCATTCAAAAAGATGCCACATTAAGGACTACCACTTAGGATAAAAGCTTATGATGTTGGGATTTTATATTAACGCAAAGCAGCCTGCTAAGGGATATAGATGGGTTAAGTGAATGGGCAAAAACATTGGCGGATGGCACATAATGTGGCAAAATGTGGCTTTGTCCACTTTGGCAGAAAGAATAGAAAAGCAGATTATTATTTAAGGAGAAGAAGACTGCAGAATGTGGAAAGGTTGAGCAGGTCTGGTCTATATGCATTGGAGCTTGGAGTAAATATGTAAAATTCCGAGGGGCTTGGCAAGATAGATGCTGGGAATTGTGGGGGAATCTGGAACCATGTTGTACAGTTTTTAAAAAAGGTTGAAGATGAAGATGGAGATGATGAGGAATTTCTTCTTTCAAAGGCTTATTAGTGTTTAGAAATCACTTCCCCAGGAGGCATGAGGTTAATAAAACAGATTTTTGATCAACGAGGGAGTCAAGGGTCATGGGAGACAGGCTGAAAAGTGGAATTAAGGCCACATTCAGATCAGCCATGATCTTATTGAATGGGGTGGACCAGGCTTGAGGGGCCGAATGGTTCACCCGAGCTCCAGTTTCTAATGTTCTTATTAAGGCTATTCAAGAAGTAGCAGAAAGTGCCTAGAACACAACCCTGAGTGACCCCTGCAGCCTTGATTTGTGTCTGAGAGACTTTCTGGATTAGAACATGCCACTGCATTCACTCATGCTGCCATATTTTTAAATGCTATCTAATTAAAATCAGCCAACTACTCAGCAAAGTTTGTGGTGGGCATTATGTGTGACAAGATCTAGCCCTTGGGGATTACACTTGTCTAATTGTTTTTGGTCCGTAGCCCCTGTTTTCTTTCTTCTCAATCTGTTCCTCTTGGAAGTTGGTGACTTGCGCTCTGAGCTACTTAGCCCATCTGTGGCTCAGCTGCCAGCATTCCTGCCTTTTGCATCAGAACGTTGTGGGTTCAAGTCCCATTCTAGGATTTGAGCACAGAAAAAATCAAGGCGAACAATGCAGTATGATACCAAGGGAGTGCTGTGCTGTCGGAGGTACCGTCGCTCAGATAAGCTGTTAAACCAAAACCCTTTCTGCCCTCTTCAGTGTAGATGAAGTATCCCGTGGTGCAATATCGAGCATGAGCAGGGAAGTTAACCCTGCCATCTAAACTGGAGTTACTTACCGGGTCAGGCAAGACCTGTGGAGAAGAAAATTGAAAGACTTGCATTTATATTGCTCTTTTCACTATTACCAGGTTTTTCAATGTGCTTTACAGAGAATGAAGGACTTGTTGAAGTATAACTGTTATGTTCTGTGTTGTGGCCATGGTAAAGATGCACACAGGACATCTAGTTCTTTGACTCGTAAGGTAATTTATTAACAAAATGAACACGTGGAAAGATAACAAATGAACTATAGTACAAAGGGTAACTAATAAGTGAATTCTCCTGGAGTTACTTCTAATGCGACTGTCCTCTAGCACGACTTGCTACCAATTGCCCGATCTCTGGAGTCACCTGGTGGATGTCTATTACCACCTGCTGGTCAGAGGTCGTATGGATAACTATATACATTAATAGATAGCTATACACATTACTGTGCATTTGCATATCACCTCAGTAACCACTGTTGTAATGCACAAGACACAGCAGCTAATTTGTGCATTGCAAACGCACATTAGAAACAAAATTATAATAACCAAATAATCTGTTTCTTATGATGTTGCTTGATGGAAAAATATTGGCCACAACTGGGGATAACTCCCCTACTTTTCTTCAAAAGAGTGTCATTGTCCCCCCCCCCCCCCCCCCCCCCCCCCCCCCAATACGTTTGTGTAATCAATCCCCGCTGGGTCACTGTCTGTGTGGAGTCTGCACGTTCGCCCTGTGTCTGCGTGGGTTTAAGTAGGGTGTTCTCTCCAAGGGCCTGTGCAGACCCGAAGGGCGGAGTGGCCTCTTTCTCCATTGTAGATTCTATGATTCTATGAAGTGGGAATTCTCTCTGTCCTGTGGACCCAATTGGTGATCCACAAAGATTAATTGGCGGAGTTATTTCTCTGAAATGCTGGGGTCTTATTGATGCGGGATAGCAAGATATGGATAACAGACTTCATTTCTGGGGCATTTGGTGGTTCTCTCCCCCCCCCCCCCCCCCCCTTGCAGTAAATGTCTGCCCTCAGACTGCTTTGAGCAGGAACAAGAATAAAAATACAAATTAGATCATTATTTGGCTGGGTAATAGAATTGGAGTTAATGAGAACGGTTAAATGGATCTAAGCCAGATGGTGAAGTGCAAAACAAGGCACAGATCTTTTTCTTGATAGTAGGTTTATTCACAGGATGTAGCATTACAGATCACTACCTCTCAGTGGCTAACCCCCAGTGTCTCAGCTGGCTTCCTCTCTACTTTTTGAAGTGCGCCAATTAAGACGAATTAACGAACAAACCCTGAAAGGGACACTGCAATCAAAACAACATTTTAAAGGAAATTGAACAAATGAAAATCATATTTTGGGTGGAGATAACGCACACCTTTGGCCATCCATTGAGCACAGAAGGCCTCAAGCATATCGGCACACGCCACGTGCTCCCTTTTCAGGGTCACCCAGGCAGGAATGTGGCAGTGGAAGAGAGGCAGACGTTTGGGAAATTGATGTCTGGTTACAATCACAGTGACGCTCATTTCATGGCTTTCATGGCATCAATTTTGCCTTTTGTGCTGCGTTAATGTGGAGCCTGCGTGGCAATGTCAACTTTTACATGTTGTAGTCTGGAGCTACGATGGTCAGGGGGCTCCAGCTTTCTTTCCATCATATGGCTGGCCAGGAATCTCTTGCCGCCGCATTGCATGTTGCGAACCAACCTATTTGAACCCATAACATTTACCAAGTACAGGAAGGAGTCTTACAACACCATGTTAAAGTCCAACAGGTTTATTTTGAAAAAGTTAGTGATTCAAAACAAACCTGTTGGACTTGAACCTGGTGTTGTAAGACTTCTTACTGTGCCCATCCTAGTCCAACGCTGGCATCTCCACATCATTTTACAAGTATTTAAATATTCAACTTCCAGGGCAATGGGCCAAGTGCTAGGATATGTGATTAGTGTGGTCAGATCTTTATTGACTGGCATGGACAAGAGGGGCCGAATGGCCTCCTTCTGTGCTGTAAACGTAAATTTTTCCTGGAACAAACCTCTCGCCTGTCACCAGAGACATTTGTGTGGTAACATTCACATCAAGCATGGCTGACAGGAGTCAGTCCTGCTCTGGATGCCTTCCAAAGGAACCTTGTCAAGATTTACAGGTTGATAATCAATTGTATGGCCACATTATGAACACATATTCCATGGCCATCAAGTCCTGGAGTGGGACTCGAACTCAGAGTTTCTGGCTCAGAGGCAGAGATGCTACCCACTGCACCTCAAGGCCTCCCATGAGCCATTTTATAAGTGTTGTCAACAGGTTCGTAAGGTGCTGTCGGAAGAGCCTTGGTGAGTTGTTGCAGTGCACCCTGTTATCACTGTCCATGGGTGGTGGAGTGGTGCCAATCAAATTGGCTGCTTTATCCTGGATGGATTGGTTTTCTTGTGCGTTGTTGGAGCTGCATGCAACAAATGGGTATTCCACCACACTCCTGACTTGTGTCCAGTAGATGTTGGGCAGGCTCTGGAAAGTCAGGTGTTGAGATACTCAGCAAAGACTGCTTCAGTATTTGAGGAGCTGTGAATGGCACTAAACTCTGTTGTGAAACCATCAGCGAACACCCCTACCCTACTCGATAGGTTGAGTTCCCAACGGCACGGGACACATGTGGGGCTGGATTCTCCGTTTGGGAGACTAAGTCCCCATGCCAGTGTGAAAGCGGTGGTGTCTTACAGCAGGAAAACTGGCGCAAAACAGCCACCGATTCCCTGTTCCGGTGGGGGGCTGGCAGCCAGGCAGCGTAGAGCTCCCAGCTCCAGCTGCCGATATAGCCCGGAGCATTGCCGGGTTCGTAGCCGCGCATGCGCATGATGGCAGCCTGCAGCCGCCATGGAGGACCCAGCCCAGGGACCCGGACCACAAAAATAGTTCCCCCCCTTTGGCCAGCCCGTGTGCCCTGGACCGCTCCCCCAAAGAGCCCCCAGCCCCGAATAGATCATAGAATTTACAGTGCTGAAGGAGGCCATTCGGCCCATCGAGTCTGCACCGGCTCTTGGAAAGAGCACCCTACCCAAGGTCCACATCTCTACCCTATCCCCATAACCCAGTAACCCCACCCAACACTAAGGGCAATTTTGGACGCTAAGGGCAATTTATCATGGCCAATCCACCTAACCTGCACATCTTTGGACTGTGGGAGGAAACCGGAGCACCCGGAGGAAACCCACGCAGACACGGGGAGGATGTGCAGACTCCACACAGACAGTGACCCAAGCCGGAATCGAACCTGGGACCCTGGAGCTGTGAGGCAATTGTGCTATCCACAATGCTACCGTGCTGCCCATTAGAGTGCACGGATATCTCTTTTACCACATTTCAGATTCTGTTACCACACTCTAAATCTTTTTAGATTATGAGAACAGCTTCTGCACTAAATCTCACTTTCAAATGTAATCGCGAGTTGCAACTTGATTATTGTTTTACCTGAAGAGGGATATTTTCATGTCTTTATCCTCTCGGCTTTGAGCATCGCCTGGGCAGGAGCACAGGGACAAAAAAAGTCCAGTGGGAACGGTGGGAGACATTCTATTGTGTTAAACGTAAGGTTAGGTCGGAAGGGAAAATGCTGGAAAATCTCAGCAAGTCTGGCAGCATCTGTAAGGAGAGAAAAGAGCGAATGTTTCGAGTCTGATGACTCTTTGTCAAAGGTTAGGTCGGTTGGGTTCCTTTTACACCCCAGATTTCCGATCACAGCATTCTACCTCGGACACGACTGACAGCCATGTGCCAAAGTCAAAAATCTTCCCCGATATATTTTGCTGTGGCATCAAATCAAATGGGTTCATCTATAATGAAGGTCATCAAACCCTGTGAGGTAAACCTAAAGATCTTGTGTAGACTGCACAATAGTGTATCGGCAGCTAGCCCCTTCTCTATATTCCAAATTTTAATGTCTATTGAAGTCTGAGGAAGACATGCAATTTGAATAATTAACCTTTCCTTTTTAAAATGCTGTTCAATCTGTTGTGCAATTGAAATAGTCTCTTGTTCTGAAGCCTTATGAAACTAATGAGGCTAGAAATTACGATGGCTGCTAACAACAACTTGAATTTTTATCGTTCCTTTACTGTGTTAAAATGTCCCAAGGCACTGAACAAGAGCATTGTAAGTGAAAACATTGCATTGCCAAGCTGCAGGAGATATCAGCAAAGGTAAAATTGTGGTTAGAGGGATGTTGAAGTGAGAGAGAAGTTAAGAGAGGCAGAGAGGTGTTGAAAGGGAATTGCTGAGATTTTGGGCAAAGCAGCTGAAAGTGTGACCACTGACAATGGAGTTAACCCCAGCTCGAACAGCTATTTGGGTGTGACAGTTTCAGGTTTCCATTCTGCTCTGTGTGGCCCAGTGCTTCCCTGGATAAACTGGCTCTAATTTTCTTCAGGTACAAAAGCATTTACTCCGAATACTGGAAAGCTGAAATAAAAACAGAAACTGCTAGAAATAGGCAATGGTTGGGATTTTGTCAGTTAGATGGAGTGGCGTTATTCCACAATGGGTCTGAATGCCGGGAACGATCCTGCCTTGATTGTGGATATCCAGCTGTGTTTTCTGGCCATCTAGAAACTAAGGACGGCGGCCTGCCCACAGGAGCTGCTAACCAATCAGGCGTTGTTTAGCACAGGGCTAAATCGCTGGCTTCGAAAGCAGACCAAGGCAGGCCAGCAGCACGGTTCAATTCCCGTACCAGCCTCCCCGAACAGGCACCGGAATGTGGCGACTAGGGGCTTTTCACAGTAACTTCATTTGAAGCCTACTTGTGACAATAAGCGATTTTCATTTCATTTCATTTTCATCGGAGGACTGGTAGATTAGCAGTCCCAACAGTGCCACCAGAGGCAGTGACCGCTGCTGGAACTGCATCTGGAAGAGAACATAGAACATAGAAAATACAGCACAGAACAGGCCCTTCTGCCCACGATGTTGTGCCAAACTTTTGTCCTAGGTTAAGAACAAATTAATCTACATCCCATCATTCTACCGTAATCCACATATCTATCCAATAGTCGCTTGAAGGTCCCTAAAGGTGCTGTTGAAATAAGCTACATTCCCTACAGGGTAAGTGGGGTCTGAGGGTTCCAAGACCTGATTTGAGGATGGGGATATTAGTGATGGCAGGCATTTTGTTGCTATGGGGGTGCAGAGGGCGCATTCTGTGGGTCACAGATTTGCAAATAAGAGGGCCTGCCCCTCTCCCCCGTCCTGCGAGAAAGCCACCATCATTCACCAGGCAGCCTCCAGTGCCAGCAACTGCAGGACACTTGGCATTCATTCTTCACCATCCCTGCGGCTGGCAAAATGCCATGGAGGTGGGGGCCAAAGGGGACTCAAATGCCCACCATCCCTCACCATGTTTCCCCCACCACCACTTAGAAATCCTTCTCCAGAGGACTTCTAAATCCAACCCTGCAGGTCAGGTAGCATCTGTGATGAGAGAAACAGAGTTAACATGTCAGGTCATAGGAGCATAGGCACATACATTCGCAGCTGGATAAGGCCATTTGGCCCTTCAAGTCTGCCCCGCCATTCAATAAGATCATGGCTGATCTAGTTGTGATCTGATTCATATTGCTGCTGTATTATTTTAGAATCCTTCTGTGACTTTTCCCTTGGTGAGATTTTCCTAAATAATTACCAGCCAGGGGCACTAAAAACAGAAGGAATGGGTACCTTTCTCACCGAGGCAAAAAATCTTCTGCTTTTATAGGTGGCAATGCCCAGTTTTTTGGGTGGGGTGTGGTCAAAGAAGAAAACAGAAGGTCTGTAAGACAGGAGACATTAAATTATAATAACAGATTATGCCCTCTTATACACTCCAGCAGAGGAAACAGTTTCTCCCTATTTACCTGATCAACTCCTTTAAACCTCTTTAAACCTCAATTAGATCGCCCCTTAATCTTTCATACTCAATAGAGTGCAAGCCTACTCAACGTGACCACTTCTGAATAAGGTAGCCATTTTAGCTACGATGTCAAGTGGATCTGGCTGCTCGCCTTCATTGAACCATAGAATCCCTACAATGCAGATGGAGGCCATATGGCCCATCAAATCTGTGCCGCCCCCCTGAAAGAGCACCCCATCCAGGCCCCACTCCCTCGTCCCATCCCTGTAACTCCACCAACCTGCACACCTCTGTGCACGGTTCCATTTTTAGCATGGCCAATCCACTCAAGAGCAGTTGGACCTCCGACTTAATAAAAGTCCTGTCCTGCGCACCTGGTGGCGACGGGTTTACAGTCGGAGGTGAGGTTCGCGAAGAGCGAGGGAGGGGCGTCCTTAAGGGTCGCGAGGCTACAAACGGTGAGAGGGGGTAGGGGTCCGCCGAACTTCAGTGTCAGGGTTCTGAGGTTGCACTGGAAATCCAGTCCTAACAAGAGAGGAGTGCAGAGATGGGGGAGGACATAGAGCATAAAATCGGCGTACTCTGCGCCCTGTATCGCGGGGTTCACGACACAGTACCCCCGGATCTGTACTGAATGTGATCCGGAAGCGAGGGAGATTGTTTGGGATGCGGGGGAAATCTGGAGGGAACAGCGCCTTACCATGTCCGGATGTATGAAGCTCTCTGTGCTCCCAGTCAAACAGACAGGGCGTTTCGTGCCCATTGACCCGGACGGTCATCATGCAGTTCCTGAGGTGCTTGGGCCGTGACTGGTTGAGGGTGACAGCGCCAAGCTGTGGGTAGCTGGCGTGGTTGGTGGTAGCGGGATGATCCCAAGATGGCGCCCCCGTAGGTCGCACGTATCGGGTTACGTTGAAGATGGCGGCCAAGATGGCGGCCCCCATGAGTCGCACGTGTCAGGTGGGGTTAAGGATGGCGGCCCCCACGGGTAGCACGAGGCGGATGACGTGTCAGAAGGGGGTGGTACCGGCAGGCACGCAGCCACGCTGCGGGGTCTGCGGGCCTGTGAGTCTGAGTCGGGCCTGCGATTTTGCAACTTTGGGTCGGGCCAAGCAGACTTTGGCAAAATGTCCTTTCTTGCCGCAGTCGCTGCAGGTCGCGTTCTGAGCTGGGCAACGCTGCCTGGGGTGCTGGTTCTGACCACAGAAATAGTAAGGCGGGCCCCCGGGTTGGGCGGCCAGTCGCGCGGCACAGGCCTGGGACACCCTCGGGTCGGGTGATGGTCGCGCCTCCGGCGCCCACGAGGAAACTGCGTGGTTGGAGGGGAAAGCATTTAGGCTCTGGAAGGTTACCTCTAACGAGGTGGATAGTTTTACCATCTCTTCTAGGTCGAGGGCACCCTTTTTGAGCAGGCGCTGTCTGACATAGTTGGACCGGACTCCAGCCACACAGGTGTCCCGGATGGCGAGTTCCATGTGCTGCGAGGCCGTGACATCCTTGTAATTGCAGTTTCGAGCGAGTACCCTCAGGTCGCGTAGATATTCCTCCAGCGATTCCCCGGGGCGTTGACGACGTGTGGTGAGGAGATGCCGCACGAACACTTCATTCACCGGCCTCACGTAATGTATTTTCAGGATCGCGGCCGCGTCTGCGTATGTGGTCGCGTCTTCGATTAGTACAGAGATTCTGTGGCTCACCCGGACGTGGAGGAGGCTCAGCATCTGTGCCTCGGTGATGGCGGGCGAGGAGGAGGTGGCGGCGAGGTAGGCCTCAAAACAGCGGAGCCAGTGTAAAAAGATTCCTTTAGCTTCAGCTGCCTGTGGGTCGGGATCCAGGTTTGAGGGCGGCTTCCATTGCGATATCTTAGCTTATTAAATTGATGCGACCATCAATTCACACGAGATGATGAGTAGAAGTGAACAGTGGTTTTAATAAGCTAGATCTGTGCCTGCCTGCGACTGCTCTGTACTGAGTGCCGCCTACAGGCTGCAGATATATATACCACCCTCGAGGGGGCGGAGCCATAGGCAGAGCCCACAAGGGCACCAACATAATACAATATGTATTATTGTACATATGGTGAATGGTAGCAGCATATGTTCACCATAACGTGTGAAGCACATAAACAAACGGAAAATAGCTTTGAAAGTGAGAGAACATAAGCCGGTCTGGCACCTTATAAAACAAATCAATGAGCCATCAGACATCCCAATGGCATACTGTGCTAAACTTTTACAGGGAGTTCACTATAATATGTCAAATTAATTGAGAATCACCAGCACTCCAACCTGACTTCTTGCTTCATATCCAAGCTCTAACAAAGTCTGCCAGTGCAGTGACAGGAGTAGTGAAATAAGGGCTGTCAGTGCAGTCACACCAGAGAAAAACCTCCTCCATTCAAAAAAGAAAGCTGCCACAATTTTGCTTCCAGATGATAAGGGATCGAGTTTCCTCCACTATCCCACCCAAAGTCGAAGAAATTGAACAATTGGGCACGGCCAGTCAGTAATAATGCAGGAAAGTGGCACCTGATTGGCTCAGCCAGTCTCTGATCGCCAGCCAATCACAACAGATCTGACAAACTTCGGTTTCATCTTCCAATCATAGTGTGCTTCTTGCCACCTGTCCCGCCTTCGAGATGATCCAATTGGATGATCTCGGCAAACATTAATTCCTGTGAAAAACTATTTACTTTAGTCACGAAACACTAACAAGTTGACGTAACGATTAAAAAGTTGCCAATTTACAGCAATTTGGGTTGGTAGTTTAGATATGGTCAGTTTGTTCGGTCAGTCAGCTTGCATGCTGGGGTCTTTGAACTTGGAGACAAATCCAGCGCCAAAGAAGATGATTATTGTTGTCACAGGCCAATCATCTCAACCCCGGGACATTTCTGCAGGAGTCCTTCAGGGCAGTGCCCCAGAGGAGGCTTGTCCAGCTGACGGATTACAGGCCAGATGCCAGCCCCTGAGCCCTCTGCAGTCAGCCCGCCAAATCTGTTGGACATAAAACTGACTGACATTTGAAAAATGCTGTAAAGCTGCTGATCCAACCACAGGCTGGTTTCTCCCTGTATTTCTGAGCCTTGTGTCTGTGTGTGTGTGTGTGCAAGTATGCGTGTGTGTATCTGGCTCACTCCCTGTTTCAAGCTTCTCATTCACTCTCACCCCGCACACCAAATCGCACTCTCATCCACTCTCACATTGGGCTGAGGGTGAGCGAGTGAGCCAGACATACGGGCTGGACTCTCTGGTTCAGCGGCTAAGTGCCGGCTGAAATGGAGAATCCGCGGGAGGTTTACACCCAAAGAATCGGCGCCAACCCCTCATCGATTCCGGGATCGGTGAAGGGCTAGCAGCGGCGCTGGGTAAATCCCCCGGCTCCCGCGCCGTAAATGGCCTTAGAATGGCCGGGTCCCTGGCCACGCATGCGCGCGGCTGACGCCCTGCAGTGGTCGCGCCATACAACATGGCGCCTGCCGTGCGTGGACCCGACCCGCCATCCGCGACCCCACAGCCCACCCCCCTGGCGACCCCGCACTCATCCCTCCAGCCCTCCTGATCAGCTACGCCGGGTTCCCGACCGCTGAGACCATGGGTTGGATTCTCCGATCCCCGATGCTGAAATTGCGTTCGGCGACGCGGCGCTGCTTTCACGATGTTCCGCCCCCTGAAAAGCGGCGTACTCTAGGAGTACGCCGCATGCCATATCCACGGCCTCAGGCCATTGCCTGCGACCCACTCGGCGATGCTCCATCCCCAACCAGCCGCGTTCCTCATGGTGTGGGGCTCTATTGTGAGACACCTCTCACCCGTCAGGAACTCAGTATGGCAGCTGCGGACTCAGTTCAGCGTCACCACAGTCGGGGGAGGTCCACTTGTTAGCTTGTTCAATGTTTTCGAAAAGCTGGCTGGGGCTATTATGGAAACTGATGGGCTGCAATGTTTCAAGCAGGCGGCTCACCCACCACCTTCCCAAGGGAAGTTAGGGATGGGCAATAAATGCTGGCTAAGCTAGCGATGTCCACATTCCACAAATGAATAACCAACCAAATGTTTAATTTAAAAGGGTAAGTCATAGCAAGAGAGCTCAAAGCAATGGTTTGCTCCTCTTGCTCCGTGTGGGAAGTCGGTAACATTTCCAGTGCCCAGGACCAGCATGTGTGCAGGAAGTGTCTTCAGCTACAGCCCCTGGAAGCCTGGGTTTTGGAGCCGGTGTGGCTGCTGTGGACACTGTGGAGCATCCGTGAGGTGGAGAGTGTGGTGGATAGCAGGTCTAGAGAGGCTCAGAATCCTCAGGCAGGCAGGGAATGGGTGACCACCAGGAAGAGCAAGAGAGCGAGGCAGGTGGTGCAGGAATCTCCTGTGGCCATTCCCCTGCAAAATAGATATACCATTTTGGATACTGTTGAGGGGAATGACCTCTCAGGGGAAAGTAACAATTGTTAAAGTTGTCACACCACATTGTTGGTTCTGCTGCAGAAGAGAGGGGTAAAAAGAATGCAATAGTTATAGGGGATTCGATTGTAAGGGGAATAGATAGGCATTTGTGTGGCCGCAAATGAAACTCTAGGAAGGTATGATGCTTCTCTGGTTCTAGGGTCACGGATGTCTCAGATCATTTACAGGACATTCTGCAAGGCGGGGGGGGGGGGGGGGGGGGGGGGGTGAACATACACATCAGTACCAAAAACATAGGTAAAAAAATGGGGGAGGTCCTAAAAGCAGAATATAGGGATTTAGGAAGAAAGTTGAGAAGTCAGATCTCAAGGGTCGTGATCTCAGGATTGCTACCAGTGCCACATGCTAGTCAGAGTGGAGCTAGCAAGATATATCGGATGCATACATGGCTGAAGAGAGGTTCAGATTCCTGGGCGTTGGGACTGGTGCTGGCGGAGGTGAGACCAGTTCAAGCTGGATGGGTTACTTCAAGACAGGACCGGGACTGATGTCCTCGGGGAAGTATTTGCTGGAGTAGTTGGGGGGATGGGAACCTATGCAAAGAGTCGGAGGAGGAGGAAACAAGGACAAAAATAAAAGACAGAAAGGGGAATTAGAAAAGTGATAGGCAGAGAAAGCAAGGGCAGCATGGTAGCACAGTGATTAACACTGTTGTTTCACAGCGCCAGAGACCCGGGTTCGATTTGGGTCACTGTGTGGAGTCTGCATGTTCTCCCTGTGGGTTTCTCTCGGCGTGGGTTTCCTCCGGGTGCTCCGGTTTCCTCCCACAAGTCCTGAAAGATGTACGTGTTAGGTGTTTTAGACATTCTGAATTCTCCCTCAGTGTACCTCAACAGGCGTCGGAGTGTGGCCATTTGAGGCTTTTTATAGTAACTTCAGTGTTATTATCATAGAATTTGAAGTGTAGAAGGAGGCCATTTGGCCCATCGAGTCTGCACCCTACCCAAGGTCAACACCTCCACCTTATCCCCATAACCCAGTAACCCCACCCAACACTAAGGGCAATTTTGGACACTAAGGGCAATTTATCATGGCCAATCCACCTAACCTGCACATCTTTGGACTGTGGGAGGAAACCGGAGCACCCGGAGGAAACCCACGCACACATGGGGAGGACCCAAGCTGGAATCGAACCTGGGACCCTGGAGCTGTGAAGCAATTGTGCTATGCACAAGGCTACTGTGCTGCCCTAGTGACACTAAAAAAAAAATTATTATTATTATTAGATTCAATCAGGGCCACAGTGAAAAATATTGAGGGGCGGGACAAGTAATGTTAAAAAAGACAAACTTAAACGCTTTAGAACATAGAACATAGAACAGTACAGCACAGAACAGGCCCTTCGGCCCTCGATGTTGTGCCGAGCAATGATCACCCTATTCAAACCCACGTATTCACCCTATACCCGTTACCCAACAACCCCCCCTTAACCTTACTTTTTAGGACACTACGGGCAATTTAGCATGGCCAATCCACCTAACCTGCACATCTTTGGACTGTAGGAGGAAACCGGAGCACCCGGAGGAAACCCACGCACACACGGGGAGGACGTGCAGACTCCACACAGACAGTGACCCAGCCGGGAATCGAACCTAGGACCCTGGAGCTGTGAAGCATTTATGCTAACCACCATGCTACCGTGCTGCCCCTTTGTGGCTTAAAGCATGAAGCATTCGCAATAAAGCTGATGAACTAATTGCGCAAATAGATGTAAATGGGTATGATATAATTGGGATTATGGAGAGATGGCTTCAGGGTAATCACTGATGGGAACTGATTATCCAGGGTATCCAGCATTTACGAAGGACTAACAAAAAAGGGAAAGGTGGTGGAGCATTGCTGGTTGAAGCGGAAATTAACACAATAATTATTATTATTAGATTCAAACAGGGCCACAGTGAAAAATATTGAGGGGCGGGACAAGTAATGTTAAAAAAGACAAACTTAAACGCTTTAGAACATAGAACATAGAACAGTACAGCACAGAACAGGCCCTTCGGCCCTCGATGTTGTGCCGAGCAATGATCACCCTATTCAAACCCACGTATCCACCCTATACCCGTTACCCAACAACCCCCCCCTTAACCTTACTTTTTAGGACACTACGGGCAATTTAGCATGGCCAATCCACCTAACCCGCACATCTTTGGACTGTGGGAGGAAACCGGAGCACCCGGAGGAAACCCACGCACACACGGGGAGGACGTGCAGATTCCACACAGACAGTGACCCAGCGGGGAATCGAACCTGGGACCCTGGAGCTGTGAAGCATTTATGCTAACCACCATGCTACCGTGCTGCCCCTTTGTGGCTTAAAGCATGAAGCATTCGCAATAAAGCTGATGAACTAATTGCGCAAATAGATGTAAATGGGTATGATATAATTGGGATTATGGAGAGATGGCTTCAGGGTAATCACTGATGGGAACTGATTATCCGGGGTATCCAGTATTTACGAAGGACTAACAAAAAAGGGAAAGGTGGTGGAGCATTGCTGGTTGAAGCGGAAATTAACACAATAATTATTATTATTAGATTCAAACAGGGCCACAGTGAAAAATATTGAGGGGCGGGACAAGTAATGTTAAAAAAGACAAACTTAAACGCTTTAGAACATAGAACATAGAACAGTACAGCACAGAACAGGCCCTTCGGCCCTCGATGTTGTGCCGAGCAATGATCACCCTATTCAAACCCACGTATCCACCCTATACCCGTTACCCAACAACCCCCCCTTAACCTTACTTTTTAGGACACTACGGGCAATTTAGCATGGCCAATCCACCTAACCCGCACATCTTTGGACTGTGGGAGGAAACCGGAGCACCCGGAGGAAACCCACGCACACACGGGGAGGACGTGCAGATTCCACACAGACAGTGACCCAGCGGGGAATCGAACCTGGGACCCTGGAGCTGTGAAGCATTTATGCTAACCACCATGCTACCGTGCTGCCCCTTTGTGGCTTAAAGCATGAAGCATTCGCAATAAAGCTGATGAACTAATTGCGCAAATAGATGTAAATGGGTATGATATAATTGGGATTATGGAGAGATGGCTTCAGGGTAATCACTGATGGGAACTGATTATCCGGGGTATCCAGTATTTACGAAGGACTGACAAAAAAGGGAAAGGTGGTGGAGCATTGCTGGTTGAAGCGGAAATTAATACAATAATGAGGAAGAACTTTAGCTCTGACAATGTGGAATCTGTATGAGTTGACCTGAGAAAAACCAAGGGGCAAAACACGTTAGTGGGCGTCGTATATAGCCACCCAAATAGCAGTGGTGGTATTGGGAATGACATTGAACAGGAAATTAGAGATTCATGTGATAAAGTAACATCTGTAAGTACGGATGATTTTAAGTTGTATTTCAATTGATCAAATCGAATTTGTCACAATACCGTAGAGGAGGAATTCCTGGACATCCCAGAGTAATTAAGGAAGTGGATCTAGAAATACTGAATACATTGGTGGTGCTCCTCCAAGATTCTCTGGACCCTGAAACTATTTCTACTGATTGGAGGGTAGTTGATGTAACTCCACTATTTATAAAGGGAGGTAGAGAAAAAACAGGGAATTATAGACCAGTAAGCTTGATGTAAGTAGTGGGGAAAATTTTAGAATCTATTTTCAAAGACTTTATAGCAGAGCACTTTGAAACCAGTGCCAGGTACGGACAGAGTCAGCATGGATTTATGAAGGATAAACCATGTTTGACATATCTACTGGAATTCTTCGAGGGTGTAACTCGTGGAGTTGATGAGGGGGAGCCAGTGGATATAGTTTATTTGGACTTTGAGAAGGCTTTTGGACAAAATTCCACATAAGAGATGGAAATTTAAAATTAAAGCATATGTGATTAGGGGTAGTTGAGGTGGAAAAAAACTGGTTGTCAGACAGGAAACAAAGAGTAGGAATTAATAGGTCTTTTTCCAAATGGCAGGGAGTGACCAGTGGGATACCACAGCGATCGGTGTTGGGACTCCAGCTGTTCACAATATATTAATGATTTAGATGAGGGAACAAAATGTAATATCTCCAGATTTGCAGATAACACCACGTGGGTGGGAGGGTGAGCTGTGAGGAGGATGCAGAGATGCTTCAGTGTGATTTTGACAAGTTGAGTGAGTGGGCAAATGAATGGCAGATGTGGTATATTTTGGATAAAATTTGGTAGCACAGACAGAAAGGCAGACTATTATCTGAATGACCAGAAATTAGGAGAGGGAAATATGCAACGAGACCCGGGTGTCCTCGTACACCAGTCGCTGAAGGTAAGCAGGCAGGTGCAGCAGGCGATAAAGAAGGCAAATGGTATGTCGGCCTTCATAGCGAGAGGATTTGAATACAGGAGCAGGAATGTCTTGCTGCATTTATACAGGACCTTGGTGAGGCCACACCTGGAATACTGTGTGCAGTTTTGATCTTCTTATCTGAGGAAGGATGTTCTTGATCTCGAGGGAGTGCAGTGAAGGTTTACCAGACTGATTCCTGGGATGGCAGGAGTGATGTATGAGGGGAGATTGAGTTGGTAAGGATTGTATTCGCTGGAGTTTGGAAGAATGAAGAGGTATCTCATAGAAACAAAGAACAAAGAACAGTGCAGAACAGGAACAGGCCCTTCGGCCCTCCAGGTGAAATGAAAATCGCTTATTGTCACGAGTAGGCTTCAAATTAAGTTACTGTGAAAAGCCCCTAGTTGTCACATTCTGGCACCTGTCCGGGGAGGCTGGTACGGGACTCGAACCGTGCTGCTGGCCTGCCTTGGTCTGCTTTCAAAGCCAGCGATTTAGCCCTGTGCTAAACAGCCCCTGTTTGCGCCAACTATGGTACCTGCCTAAACTAAAACCATCTGCACTTACGGAGTCTGTTTCCTTCCATTCCCATCCTGTTCATATATTTGTCTAGATGCCCCTTAAATGCCGCTATCGTACTGGCTCTCACCACCTCCCCAGGCAGCACATTCCATATATTTACCATCCTCTGTGTAAAAACTTGCCTCGCACATCTGTTCTAAACTTTTCCCTACGCACCTTAAACCTATGTCTCCTAGTACTTGATTCTCCTACCCTAGGAAAGAAAAAAATGAAATATGAAAATCGCTTATTGTCACAAGTAGGCTTCAATGAAGTTACTGTGAAAAGCCCCTAGTCGCCACATTCCGGTGCCTGTTCGGGCTATCCACTCTGTCCATGCCACTCATAATCTTGTAGATAACCTATAAAATTCTAACAGGACTCTTGACAGGGTAGATGCAAGAAGGATGTTTCCGATGGTGGGATCTCCAGAACTAGAGGTCACAGTCTGAAGATATGGGGTAGATCACTTAGGACAGAGCTGGGGAGAAATTTCTTCACCCAGAGAGTGATGAGCCTGTGGAATTTGTTACCATGGGAAATAGTTGAAGCCAAAACATTGTATGCTTTCAAGAAACAGTTAGATATAGCACTTAGGGAAAAGGTGATCAAAGGATATGGGGAAAGGTGAGATCAGACTATTGAGTTGGATGATTGACCATGATCATAATGAATGGCGGAGCAGGCTCAAAGGGCATAGTGAGTTCCTACTGCTCCTATTTTCCATGAGCTCAATTCAACTAATTGGGAACAATCAGTGAGCGGGTTTAGCCGCATGTTTCCGGGTGCTTGCAGTGCCGAGAAATACATGGCTATTGAACGCGACTCCCGTTGTATAAAGGGCCTCAGGGGGGAAGGCTCAGCCAAGGCTGCACAAAGCCCCTTTTTGTACACTGGGAAGCTCCACTCGCCGGAACTCCCCAGTGTAGCAAGGGACCAGTGATGCACCATCAATTGGACTCGAGTCGTGAAGAAGTTCCAAATAACAGGCTTTAATATACTAGATGTGTGCACCACCAAACTGCCATCCTGGCAGTGCCCATGCAAGCTATGATGTGGAGATGCCGGCGTTGGACTGGGGTGAGTACAGTAAGAAGTCTTACAACACCAGGTTAAAGTCCAACAGGTTTGTCTCAAACACGAGCTTTCGGAGCACTGCTCCTTCCTCAGGTCTCCTGAGGAGCTGCACTCCGAAAGCTCGTGTTTGAGACAAACCTGGTGGACTTTAACCTGGTGCTGTAAGACTTCGTCCCATGCATGCTAGCAGTGGCACCTGGGCAGTGCCAGGCTGACATCCAGGTGGTACAGCCAGGGTGGCACTGCCAGGGTGCCCAGGTGGTACCAGCAATGCCAGGGCAACACTCTGCCCAAAGGGCATGCAGCTGGGGGCCTCCGATCCCCTGGGAGACCCTCAGAAGTGCAGTTCCGTCTGGTCCCTTTGCTGAGCAGCACTCACATGAGGCCTCTGCGATGAAGGGGATGAATCTCAAAGCCTCAGGTACCTCGGGAATCTCCACATTAGAGTGAGACTAGCTGTCTCATACTAATGTGCACATTTGCCAAATAATGAGCCTGCCCGCAATGGGCCGGTTTTCTCGCAAGATCACATTGGCTCTCGCGAGGTGTTGCGAGCCAGGTAAATCCCGGGTGCGGGATCTCCCGGCTTTTATCGGCCGAGCTGCACCGTGGCGAGTTGCCTTTCAGACTCAGCGTGGCCATTGAATCACACCCTAAGTTTCTTTGGAAGAAAATCATCGTTATATTCTCAGGCATACATATTAGAAATGCTCTTCATCGACTTTTTACTTATAGGGTGTACAATGTGAAAGTCAACAGAAGGGTTTGTGGCAAAAATAAGTCAAGGTAGCTGGATGTTCGTGTACAGAGACAAATAAGACTAAGAGGAGATTGTCTCTGTGGAGTGAAAGCAGATAATAGCCAGCAAAAACAAAAGACAAAAGCCATGAATAGTGAAAGAAAACCAAGGCTGTTATTAGATCAGCTGCAAGGTTAATGGAAAAGAGGATACTGCACACGCACTGTAGTAATGAGAAAAGCTTCTTCACCTACATTAGGAGACAGGGCCATCAAAGACCGAGCCATTGAAAAGGACAGATTAGAAAAACGCCAGGGCGGAGAGATACTAAACAAACATGTTTCATCAGTCTTGACTGGAGAAAGTGTTGGCCAAATGACAGCATGGTGAGGTTGACATTAAAATTGTTATTATTGAAATAGATTAGGATAGCATCTTCGGTGGATGAGAAATTTTAAAATCAATCGAGCTGCCAGCCCAAATGAGAACCTGCCCTCGAAGCTTCGAAGAAACAGGTATCCATGCTCATGAGCCACTTGCCTATGCTGTCCATAGCTTGTTAGAGTGGTGGGCTGCTCCCTGTGGAAGGAAATTAATATTGCTTTAAAATATTAAAGAAGTAACATGCTCAAGGTAGGTAACTATGGGCCCAGGAACTTGACCAGCCAGCAAAGGTTTGTGCGGGCAGAAGTTAGCCTGCAGTTTTGCAAATTATTTCAAGTATTTTCCAATTTCTTTTTGAAGACTACCATAGAATTTACAGTGCAGAAGGAGGCCATTCGGCCCATTGAGTCTGCACTGGCTCTTGGAAAGAGCACCCGACCCAAGGTCAACACCTCCACCCTATCCCCATAACCCAGTAACCCCACCCAACACCAAGGGCAATTTTGGACACTAAGGGCAATTTATCATGGCCAATCCACCTAACCCGCACATCTTTGGACTGTGGGAGGAAACCCACACACACACGGGGAGGACGTGCAGACTCCGCACAGACAGTGACCTGCCGGGAACCGAACCTGGGACCCTGGAGCTGTGAAGCATTTATGCTAACCACCATGCTACCGTGCTGCCCCGTACTTTGACGGGGTGAGATGAAGAATAGAGGAAGGAGGCTCATGTGGAATAAAAACACCAGCTTGTACCAGTTGGAACAAATGGTCTGTTTCTGTGCTTCACATTCTATAGAATAGAATCTTTCCATGAGGAGGCAGCAAGAGTACTCCTCATTTTAAGTCACCTTCAGGACTCAAATAGCCCTGGATCTGAATGCTTTAGATATAAGAGCGATTTGACACTTATTAAATAATAATGGGGATAGATTGTGTTAACCTTGACTAACTGCTTCAAATGCTCAGCTTAGGGATACCAAGGTCAGCCCACCAAACTAGGTTAGATATTAGATGATGTTTCTTCTCCCAGAGAATAATGAACCTCCAGAACAGTTTGCTGACTTGATCACTTGATACACTTTAATCCACTCTGAGAAAAAAATTGGATGTGTTTCCGAGGCAAGGATCAAGTTGCACAAGAAGTTAAGTACAATGTGTTAGGTTATCATATGGGTGTGTGAAATGCAAAGTGCATCAAAACTATTTTGGGACAAGCTTTGTTACTCTTTTCCTCTTCATCGTTTTGTATGTTTGTGTAACAAGTAAAGATTTGTATTTATAGAACATTTTCAATTAACACCACGGGTCTCCAACTGCTTTACGGCCAATGAAGTCCTTTTAAAGTGTAGTCGCTGCTGTAATGTAGAAAACATAGCAGCCGCTTTTGCACGGAGCAACTTCCCACCAACAGCAGTGAGATAATGATCAGATAATCTGTTCTTGTGATGTTGACTGAAGAATAAATGTTGTTCGGGATCCTGGGGATAATTCCTCTGCTCATTTTCAATATAGTGACATTGGTGGTTGTACATTGACAGTGCCTATGTTTGGAAACGGGTAACTCAGTACAGATTGACCTATAGGATCCAGTTGATGTTTAACGTTAGCCAAGATTGGGGCATCTAAATGGAAATTAATCGAGCCCCCTGCTATTGAAATTTCACAAGGCTGCAACAGGTCTCCTGCTACAAGAAACAACTATTTATACCAGGCACTGATAGATATGGGACTGGGACCTTTTCTCTCCTCTTCATAGAATCCCTACAGAGTAGAAGGAGGCCATTCAGCCCATCGAGTTTGCACTGACTCTTTGAAAGAGCATCCTACCTAGGCCCATTCCCTTGCCCTATTCTCATAACCCCACCTAACCGTTGGACACTAAGGGGCAATTTAGCATGGCAAATCCACCTAATTTATGTAAGTCAGACCAACTTGCAACCAATCAGTCCAGGTTAGTGCATCCAAACCAGTTAGGGGCATTCTGGACAAGACAAGTATTTATTTATTTTGCTTTTGGAAGGTTATTGACAGTCCAGTTAGTGATTGTCTGGACCAGGGTGGTGACAATCTAAACCAGGTTAGTTACAATCTAAACCAGGTTAGTTACAACCTGGACCCGAATAGTGACATTATAGACAAGGTAAGTGAAAACCATGGGAGGCTAGTGACAGTTCAGACTGTGTTAGTAACAATCTAGACCAGGTTAGGGACAAGCCTGGCAAGCTTAATGATAATCTTGTTATGGATGCAAAATTTATGAGATTGTTATGTTTTGTGGCTATTTCTTTAATTCCAGGTATACTGCAGGAAATAAAGGGAGTCATGTCACCTGCTTTGAATTCTGCATGACAACCAACCTGGATGGTTTAAGGTTGATGTGGGAATTAGTGGGGTCCAGGCTTACTCACTGGGAAGAAGGTGAAAGATCTCCGTATCTGCAAACAATGGCAACAGCAGCTGTGCTGACTTTCAGTCTCCAGGTTTGGGCAGAAAAAGAGAGAGGGGTCTCACAGAAAGAGGGAAGAGAGTGGGTGTGCGGTCAGCACAGAGCATGTTACGTGTTCTCTGGGCAATGCAGGGGCAGAACACAGAACGTTCCATGTGCTCTGATTAAAGAGACACATCATATGGCAGCCTAACTAATCAGGAGATGGTTCCTGGGACGGCAAGATGGGGAAAGGATTGTCAGAATAGGCCTTATTGCTGTTAGTTTGGACCTGTAAGGGTCTTTCCTGTTACACAGCAGCGAGAATGAGGAATTCAGAAGTTACAACACAGTACACTCTGCCAGCTTTGGACAACAGAACTCAGACTTCTCAGTGCAGAGATACGGGTGGGACTCAGTTCGATTGGTTGGCTGGTGGCATTTGCATTGGCCAAAAGACCATATTCTGCCCAGTAACAAGTGGTGATTGGATCCTGCCTGAGAGGGACTGCACACTGGCCCAGGAGGTCATAACAGACTTCTTCAGAAACTGAAAGAAGCATCTTTTGACAGCCACACAACATTACAACTTGGTGAAATGAGAAGAGGTAACCTGTTGGAAGTTAGGGTGACGTTGGACTGATTTCCTTCAAAAACTAAAATTCTGTGGCTATCAGACAGTTTTAGTTTTAGTATGGGGTTTTCAATTACGTTAAAAGGTTAAATGGGGGCTATATTTCCTGCACTTTCGAGTGTAGGTCGCCCGCTAAATAGTTGACAATGTTTCTTTTGGATTGTTTGTTGCAGTAAAAAACTTGAAATCTTGTTGTGTGCTTCCTTTAAGTTGTTTGCTGGGACGGCAAATGCCTTTTTGAAAGTTATCAGTCTCTACGGAGATTGTAATAATCTACATAGGTTAATGACAGCTGAAACCGGGTTTATGATTGGACCAGTTTAGAAACAATACGGACCAGGTTGGTGAAAACCAGACTAGGTTGGTGACAATCCCAATTGGTTGGTAACAATTCAGACAAGGTTAGTGACAATCCAAACTATGGCCAAGATTGATCTAGCTGATGGGGTGTAAATTAAGTGGTTCTATCAACCCTACCCAAAGTATTTTCCAACACAAACGCATTTTAAGACATGAAAATTAACACAACCCCAGACGGCAACAATAAAAACCGAACTCTATCGCAAATTTCAATGGGAGCTCGTGGTTATGTTTCTTATTTGCCAGTGGCTTTATTTCTGACCTCTCTCCATTCTTGCCATTATGAAAGTACTAATTCTTGCTAACATATACTTTCAAAGATGCAGCCATCCCTCTGGGAGCTCATGAAAGCAATGGACATTCGGAACTCGATTTATACCCGTATTGACAGGTGGGAGAGGGTTGGATTGGCGGTGGTGAGAGAGGGAAGAAAGAACGAATATCGGGCAACCGACCCTATTTCTGTCCCCCTTTTTAATTTTAAAATGCAGAAATTATTCCCCTACAAGGCAGGTGGGGGCCTAATTAACGTACCAAAGCCATTGCTGGATCACATTATGGGTGTAACGACTTAAATGTAACAGTGAGCGAGGCGTAGGCTCGAACTGTTGAGATGCAGCTGCTGACTCTCGAGGTTCTTTTTTGCACTCCTTGTGGTCCAAGAGGACCAGTGATGCTCTCTCCCAGCTCAGCAACAATACCTTCAGCTTCCCCCAGCTCCGATTTCCAGTGTCCATCCAGCTTCCCAATTGTGGTGTTGCCCATGCCCGGGATTGCCCCCTAAGTTCCTTGTGTGGACATTTCTGATGCTCATTTTCTCTTCCGTCCGCTGGCCGTCATCCCATTTGCTGTTTCTGCGAACCCCAACATGGGTGGTGACCCACAATTTGGGGACCACAATGGTTAGCACTGTTGCTTCGCAGCGCCGCGGTTCCAGGTTCAATTCCCGCCTGGGTCACTGTCTGTGCGGAGTCTGCACGTTCTCCCAGTGTCTGCATGGGTTTCCTCCGGGTGCTCCAGTTTCCTCCCACTAGTCCTGGAAAATGTGCTGTTAGATAACTTGGACATTCTGAATTCTCCGTCCCTCTGTGTACCCAAACAGGTGCCGGAATGTGGCGACTGGGGGATTTTCACAGTAACTTCATTGCAGTGTTAATGCATGCCTACTTGTGACAATAATAAAGATTATTGATTATAGACTGATGTGTAGATGAGCAAACTAAATGACATTTCTGGCTCAGAGCGTGCTTTATTAATAAAACTGTTTGAAGACTTCACAAATAAAATAAATTGGCATCAATACAAGAGCTATGAGCATAAAGCTTAAGAGCGAGAACATGAAATGGGAAGTTGCTTCTGTTTAACATTATCATCTATAAAGAGCAATTTAAGCTGATAAATACATTTCTCTGATTGTGTGTTTCAGATACTTGGGAATAACACGTCCTTTGACATACCCAGTGAGACAGAATGGGAGATCAATGGCCAGAATGGTGATCACTGTTTGGCTCCTTTCAGCATCCATCACCCTCCCGCCATTATTCGGTTGGGCCAAAAATGTCACGGTGGATCGGATGTGCCTCATCAGCCAAGACTTTGGCTACACTGTCTACTCCACTGGGGTGGCTTTTTATATCCCCATGACTGTCATGCTGATAATGTATCACAGGATATACAAAGCTGCGAAAATAAGCGCGGAAAAACACAAGTTCCTGAGTATTCCCCGACAGTACGAACAGGACGGAGTCTACAACATGGAGGAGGACATTCGAGCTCACCGAGCCACCAAGAGGTCCAAGGCTGCAGAGGAATGCGCCACCTTGTCTAAGCTCCTCAGGCATGACCGCAAGAACATTTCTATCTTCAAGAGGGAGCAGAAGGCAGCCCGGACATTGGGGATCATTGTTGGGGCCTTCACCTTCTGCTGGCTGCCCTTCTTCCTGCTGTCTGCGGCCCGGCCCTTCATTTGCGGGATTAAATGCAGCTGCATGCCCCTGAGGTTGGAGAGAACGTTGCTCTGGTTGGGTTACACCAATTCTCTCATAAACCCACTCATCTACGCCTTTTTCAACCGGGATCTGAGGACTACTTTCTGGAACCTGCTGCGATGTAAGTACAGAAACATCAACAGGAGGCTCTCAGCTGCCAGCATGCACGAGGCACTCAAGGCCACTGAGCGGCACGACTGTATATTGTAACTTGAAACAGAGAAATTGCACATGTGAATCGAGGAGACAGCCCAGAGGGAGATCGATTTGAAAACTATATCAGAACCCGATTGCCCTCCAGGAGACTTTGCAGAATACTTGATCCCGTAAAGACGCAAACATTTGAGAAATGAAACTGCCAATCTTTTCGTCAGGGATTCAAACACTGCCAGGCATTGTGAAGGCTAGTGCAATATTTTTACTTCAAAGGCTGGCCAAGTGAATGGAGCTGAGGGACGGCGGGGAAAATGCATCCAGTGGCATCCGCAGATATGAAGAGAAGGATAAACAGAACTCCAAGGAGAAAGATTGATAGCAATCCGGAAGGAAATCGCTGAGTTCCAAGTCAGCAATCCGCCAATTGGTTTGGAGGAAGAACGTGAATGCAAAAAAGTGGGATGGTTTTGAAGCGCGGACAAATTATCGAGTAAATTAACTTGTCAAAGAATGCGAGACTGAGCCATGAAGAATGAGTTGGAAGGCAACTGAAATCAGGAGAAGAACATGGATAGCCAACTGTACCATGAAGCTGGTTGTTTTTTTTTTGGTGGACTTTGTAATGTCCTAAAATACTAAACCAGGATGCCTTGTATTTAAAAAAGACGTAAATTTATTTATGAAAAGCGATCAAAACCACAGAAGACAGAGAATAGCCTTATGGACAAATTCATTGAATTCAAAGGTGATAGAGCCTTGGACTAGGGTGTCGTTGAATATTTACTATTGAACAAACTGAAGTTAAAACCAACCTTTGTTTTTGCTATTCCCGGTCAGAATGAAAAGAATGATTCCCAGTATGTCAAGCCAAGTGATATTTTGCTGTGCTTTTCTAATGTTGGGACACAGAAACGTGGGATAACACAGGAGCACGTACACTGTGCTGGCAGATCCTAGCTAAAGCTTTGCTCCACTGTTAATACATTATAAAGCATTAGCAAACATTACATCTGCATGAGCACAGGTTTAGAAACTAATATATACTGCGCCAGAAAGGGAAGGGAAGCATTTAAATCGCACCTTCCACAAACTCAGGATGTCGCGAAGCGCTTTACAAATAATGAAGTACGTTTTTGAAACATAGTTATTGTTGTAATGTAGGAAATGTGGCAGCCAAATTGCAGTGCAAACAGCAATAAGATAAAGATCAGATTTGTTTTTATTACAGTAATGGGGACGAGGGAAGAATATTGGACAGGGCACTTGGGATAATTCCTCTCTTTTTGTTCGAAATAGAGGCTGTGGAGTCTTTTAGGTCAACCTGAGAGGGCAGACCGGAACTTTGGTTTAATGATTCAGATGAAAGATGGCTCTGACAGTGCGGTACTCCCACACTTGCACTGGAAGTGCTCCAGCCTCTGAATTGAGACCTTGAAGCAGGGCAAGGGGCTGGATTTTCTGCTGTTGGGATTCTTCGTTACGCCGGCAGTGCACCCACATCTGGGAATTTCCCGACAGCGTCGCACTGCCCACAATGGGAAACTCCATTGGCCGGCTGGCGGGTGCGGAGAATGCCGATGGGGGTGCGCTGCACCAGAAAACTGCTGCGGTGGGGCGGAGAATCCCACCCAGGAGCTGATACCATATGCTTGATACATCACAAAAGGAAACTGAGCTGGGGGACTGTGAAACATATAGTGAGCAGCTGGCCTTGGTGTCGGAGATCCCTTTAAGGCAGGCCAGGTGTTATAATCCATTGTTTCAAAGACGTGTACTGTTAATTCTCGATTAAAAAAGCAGGATTAAAGTGTTGAACAGCGTACCTTACTGTTCAGTTGGTTTAACCTGAGTTTTTGATATCCCCAAGATTGTCTCTCAGTCGTGCTCCAGAACTTGCTCGTCCCTAGCCAAGCTGTTCCAGTACAGCTACAACACTGGCATCTATCCAGCAATGTGGAAAATTGCCTAGATATGTCCTGTACATGAGAAGCAGGTCAATTCCAACCCAACCAATTACCGACCTATAAGTCTACTCTTGATCATCAGCAAAGTGATGGAAGAAGTCATCAACAGTGCTACCAAGTGGCACTAACTCAGCAATAACCTGATGTTCAGTTTAGGTTATGCAAGGGTCACTCAGCTCCTGACCTTAATACAGCCTTGGTTCGAACATGGACAAAAGAGCTGAATGCCAGAGGTGAGGTGAGAGTGACTGCCTTTGAGATCAAGATAGCGTTTGACCGAATATGGTATCAAGGAGGCCTAGCAAAACTGGAGTCAGTGAGAATCAAGTGGAAAACCCTCCACTGGTTGGAGTCATACCCCAGGGTCCTTGGCAAAACCATGACCAATGACCTTCCATCATAAAGTTAGAAGTGGGGATACTCGCTGATAACTGCATGATGTTCAGTATCGCGCGAATGCTCAGATAATGAAGCAGTCCATGCCTAAATGCAGCAAGACCTGGATAATATCCAGGCTTGGGTTGACAAGTAGCAAATAACCTTTATGCCACATAAGTGCCAGGCAATGACCATCTCTTCTTGACATTCATAGGCAATATCATCGCTTAATACCCCACTACCAACATTCTGGGGATGACCATTGAAATGTTACTCATTTGTTCAAAAGCATGTGTAAGGATAAGCTCAGCAACTACAGGCCAGTCAGTTTAACCTTGTGGTGAAGAAGTTTCCAAAAACATTAATGCAGGACAAAAGTGCCACACAAGTGCCAGGCAATGACCATCTCCTACAAGAGAGGATCTAACCACCGCCCCTTGACATTCAATAGCATTATCATTGCTGAATCCCCCACAATCAACATTCTGGAGGGTTACCATTGATCAGAAACTGAACTGAACCAGCCATATAAATAATTTGACTACCAGGGAAGGTCAAAGCTAGGAATCCTATGGCAAATAACTGCCCTCCTGACTCCCCAAAGCCTGTCCATAATTCAGGACTGTAATGGAATACTCTTCACTTGCCTAGATGAGTGCAGCTCCAACAACACTCAAGAAGCTCCACACAATCCAAGGCAAAGCAGCCTGTTTGATTAATACCTCTTCCACAAACATTCAAACCCTTCACCAATAAACAATGATAGCAGTGTGTCCCATCCACAAGAGGCACTACAGGAACTCACAAGGCGCCTTAGGCAGCACCTTTCAAACCCATGACCATTATCTTGCATCAGGATGTAACCAAACGACTTGGATAACTGTAGAGACATTCTGTTCTTCCGCTAAGTAGGATTATGTGAGGATACTATAGAATCAACAGGCCTTTGCTTTCCCTGTACAGATAGTGAGTTTGCCACCTAAAATAGCCGTTTTGTTAGGAGCTCTCAGTAAAACACCCACAATGTTTTGATGGCCGATGTCGTGTGTTAATTCTTTTTATTTTGGGCAACGTAAAATCTGTTCTTTAGTGAGGAAAGGGGAAGTCCATACCGGGTAAAATGAAGACCTTTGAGTTATTTACAATTACGGTATAGGGGCTGGTTTAGCTCACTGAGTTAAATCGCTGACTTTTAAAGCAGGCCAGCAACACGGTTCGATTCCCATACCAGCCTCCCCGGACAGGTGCTGGAATGTGGCGACTAGGGGCTTTTCACAGTAACTTCATTGAAGCCTACTCGTGACAATAAGCCATTTTCATTTTTTCATTTTTCATATACACTTCCCGGTAGCTCCTACCGGTCTCTTTCTGGTCGGTGCCTTCCTGGCTGACCTTTTACACAATGCTAAATGGAGTTCCCCCGCCCCTCAGCGGGGGAGTTTGTACTTTGCAGGGGAGGTGATCATTCCAACTCCGTAAGTCACGTGTGGGATATTTCCTCTTCCACTCTCCTCACATGGTGATCATACTGCAGCTCCTAACCTCAGCACCAGCATCATCTTCGGTTAACAGTATTCTGCCTATCCTATTGGCAACATTGGACTCTCAGGGTCTTGACATCTTTGGCAACTTTTAGGTTCAGTGAAAGGATAGTTAGCGCTTCCATATACACAGCATTTAGAAGCTTTGAGACAGGAGGAGGTCAATTAGCCTCTTGAGTTCATGACTGATCTATGACTGAACTCGAAATGCCCACCTTTACCCCATATCCCTTCTCACCTTTGCTTAAGAAAAATATATCAATCACAGGTTTAAAATTTATGGATCTAGCATTTATTGCCATTTGTGGAAGAGAGGTGTAAGCTTCTATCACTCTAAGTGTAGAAGTATTTTCTCACTTGACTCTGAAAGGTCAGAGATTCTCCAAATTGCAGAAAACTTTTCTGTCTGCGTACCCTGTCAGTTCCCTTAAAACCATGGAAGCTTCAATCAATTCACCCCAGCATCTACTAAATTTTAAGGAATGCTACCCTTGTTTGTGAAATCTGCCCTTTTAATTTAATCCTTAAAGTCCAGCTTTCATTCCAGTAAATGTATTGCTCCCAATCTAACCTTCTTAAGGCCTGGGCCCCACAACTCCCTCACATCAGTGCTGCAGGGGCTGAATTTGTAGAATGACAGCGACTCGACCCCAACCCTCTCAGAGGGTTGAGAGTTTGGAATTCTCATCCTCCAAAGGTGGTTAGAAGTCTTTGGATATTTTTAAGTATAAGCAAGGAGGTTAAAGGTTATTGGGATGGGTAGGATATGAAGTTGAGGTTAAAAATTAGATCAGCCATGATCTTATTGAATGGTAGAACAAGCCCAAGGGGCCAAGTGGCCTTCTCTTCCAAATTTGTATGTTCAAATGTATGAATAATCCACTGCCTACAAGAACCTATTATCCCTTGAGGTTTTAGTTCTTCTAGCATTGGCGATATAAATTTGCATGTTCCGCCATTGACCATGGCTCACAACCCTAAACATGGAATCCTGACTTGGGCTTGTGGTGACTCTCGAAAGGGCAAGGACGACAAGCCCTGGGAATCTCAAATGACCCTGTTATCCTTGCTTGGTACATCGAATTGCCTATCCTATCACCCCCCTCACCCACAATCAACCCCCTCAGAGCACTGACATTATAGTAACCTAAAGCCAAGCAGTGTGAGCCAAGGTAAGGGAAGTAACACTATTTTGTTATGAGATTGGAATGGAGCCTTGCTCTGGTGTTAATCTGTCATTTGGTATTGCTGCGAAGCAGAAACTGCAGTGACGAAGCCCCTTCCTCTCGCCTGCTGCTCGCCATCCTTTAGACACTCTTTGATGCTGTTGGAAGCCTGATCAAGGAAAGGGATAGGTGACGAACTTTCTAATAATGCTTCTTAGCTCTGGGGATTTAACTTGCAATCTGCTGCATCCATGTAAACCACAGCTTTAAGCAGATTTACCACACTGGTGTAACGGATGGTAAACCGAATGAACAATTACTAACATAATTATACAAACTCATTAGGTTGATTACAGAATGAGCTTTGCCAATAACATATAGGCCAGTTAACTATAACACAGCATTTAAAAATAGCACCTTTTTCTCCTTTAACCCAGCTGCAGTTCCTTTCAATGTATTTCCCATATTATGGAGCCATGCAGGAGGCCATCTGTACCGGTGCAGGTTCTCTGAAAGATCTATCTAATTAGTTCCAGTCCTTTCTTCATCGCCCTTCAAATTTTTCACTTGAAAGTAGAAATCCAATTCCCTTCCTAAAGTATTATCAAACCTGCTTCCACCACCTTTGAGATCGGAACAACTCATCGAGTTAAAATATTTTCCCCCTCGGATTTTTCACCAATTATCTTAAATCTGACTCGTTGGGTTACTGACCATCCTGCCAGCGGAAATAGTTTCTCTATTAAACCACCGCCACCCCACCCCACCCATCCCCGCCCTCCTCACCCGCCCCGCCATTATTTAGAATGACTCTCTTCAATGTTCCTTCAAACCTTTTGAAAATCCCAAGGCAGAGAAGACATAGTCAAAAATCGAAAAGGGCGACAGTACATGGTACAGTAACTGAGGGGAGCTCGGTGAATAGACCCAGTAATACTAAAAGGAATAAAACTGGAGATGTTAAGATTCAAAACAGAGGTAAAAAAACCAACATAAGTGTACTTTACCTGAATGCTTTTAGTATTCGGAATAAAGTAAATGAGTTGATGGCACAAATCATCGTAAATGACTATGATTTAGTGGCCATTACTGGAACATGATTAAAGGATGGTCACGACTGGGAGTTACTATCCGAGGGTATCAAACTATTCGGAAGGACAGAGTGGATGGTAAGGGAGGTGGTGTTGCTCTGTTATTTAAGGATAACATCCGGGTAATAGTAAGGGATGACATCGGTGCTATGGAGGATAAGGGTGAATCCATTTGGGTGGAAATCAGGAATAGTAGGCGAAAAAGTCACTGATAGGAGTAGTCTATCGGCCACCAAATATTAACGTTATGGTGGGGCAGGCAATAAACAAAGAAATAACTGATGTATGTAGAAATGGTACAGCAGTTATCATGGGGGATTTTAATCTCCATGTCGATTGGTTTAACCAGGTCGGTCAAGGCAACCTTGAGGAGGAGTTTATAGAATGTATCCCCGATAGTTTCCTAGAACAGTATGTAATGGAACCTATGAGGGAACAAGCGGTCCTAGCTCTTGTCCTGTGTAATGAGAAAGGATTGATTCATGATCTCATAGTTAGGGATCCTCTCGGAAGGAGCGATCACAATATGGTGGAATTTAAAATACAGATGGAGGGTGAGAAAGTAAAATCAAATACTAGTGTTTTGTGTTTAAACAAAGGAGATTACAATGGGATGAGAGAAGAACTAGCTAAGGTAGACTGGGAGCAAAGACTTTATGGTGGAACAGTTGAGGAACAGTGGAGAACCTTCCAAGCGATTTTTCACAGTGCTCAGCAAAGGTTTATACCAACAAAAAGGAAGGACGGTAGAAAGAGAGAAAATCGACCGTGGATATCTAAGGAAATAAGGGAGAGTATCAAATTGAAGGAAAAAGCATATAAAGTGGCAAAGATTGCTGGGAGACTAGAGGACTGGGAAATCTTTAGGGGGCAACAGAAAGCTACTAAAAAAAGCTATAAAGAAGAGTGAGATTGAGTATGAGAGTAAACTTGCTCAGAATATAAAAACAGACAGTAAAAGTTTTTACAAATATATAAAACAAAAAAGAGTGGCTAAGGTAAATATTGGTCCTTTAGAGGATGAAAAGGGAGTTTTAATAATGGGAGATGAGGAAATGGCTGAGGAACAGAACAGGTTTTTTGGGTCAGTCTTCACAGTGGAAGACACAAATAAAATGCCAGCGACTGATAGAAATGAGGCTATGGCAGGTGAGGACCTTGAGAGGATTGTTATCACTAAGGAGGTAGTGATGGGCAAGCTAATGGGGCTAAAGATAGACAAGACTCCTGGCCCTGATGGAATGCACCCCAGAGTGCTAAAAGAGATGGCTAGGGAAATTGCAGATGCACTAATGATGATTTACCAAAATTCACTAGACTCTGGGGTGGTCCCGGTGGATTGGAAATTAGCAAACGTGACACCACTGTTTAAAAAAGGAGGTAGGCAGTGAGCAGGAAATTATAGGCCAGTGAACTTAACTTCGGTAGTAGGGAAGATGCTGGAATCGATCATCAAGGAAGAAATAGCGAGGCATCTGGATAGAAATTGCCCCATTGGGCAGACGCAGCATGGGTTCATAAAGGGCAGGTCATGCCTAACTAATTTAGTGGAATTTTTTGAGGACATTACCAGTGCAGTTCTGGATTTCCAGAAAGCCTTTGACAAGGTGCCACACAAAAGGTTGCTGCATCAGATAAAGATGCATGGCATTAAGGGTAAAGTAGTAGCATGGATAGAGGATTGGTTAATTAATAGAAAGCAAAGAGTGGGGATTAAGGGGTGTTTCTCTGGTTGGCAATCAGTAGCTAGTGGTGTCCCTCAGGAATCCGTGTTGGGTCCACAATTGTTCACAATTTACATAGATGATTTGGAGTTGGGGACCAAGGGCAATGTGTCCAAGTTTGCAGATGACACTAAGATGAGTGGTAAAGCAAAAAGTGCAGAGGATACTGGAAGCCTGCAGAGGGATTTGGATAGGTTAAGTGAATGGGCTAGGGTCTGGCAGATGGAATACAATGTTGACAAATGTGAAGTTATTCATTTTGGTAGGAATAACAGCAAACGGGATTATTATTTAAACGATAAAATATTAAAGCATGCCGCTGTGCAGAGAGACCTGGGTGTGCTAGTGCATGAGTCACAGAAAGTTGGTTTACAGGTGCAACAGGTGATTAAGAAGGCAAATTGAATTTTGTCCTTCATTGCTAGAGGGATGGAGTTTAAGACTAGGGAGGTTATGTTGCAATTGTATAAGGTGTTAGTGAGGCCACACCTGGAGTATTGTGTTCAGTTTTGGTCTCCTTACTTGAGAAAGGACATACTGGCACTGGAGGGTGTGCAGAGGAGATTCACTAGGTTAATCCCAGAGCTGAAGGGGTTGGATTATGAGGAGAGGTTGAGTAGACTGGGACTGTACTCATTGGAATTTAGAAGGATGAGGGGGGATCTTATAGAAACATTTAAAATTATGAAGGGAATAGATAGGATAGATGCGGGCAGGTTGTTTCCACTGGCGGGTGAAAGCAGAACTAGGGGACATAGCCTCAAAATAAGGGGAAGTAGATTTAGGACTGAGTTTAGGAGGAACTTCTTCACCCAAAGGGTTGTGAATCTATGGAATTCCTTGCCCAGTGAAGCAGTTGAGGCTCCTTCATTACATGTTTTTAAGGTAAAGATAGATACTTTTTTGATGAATAAAGGGATTAAGGGTTATGGTGTTCGGGCCGGAAAGTGGAGCTGAGTCCACAAAGGATCAGCCATGATCTCATTGAATGGCGGAGCAGGCTCGAGGGGCCAGATGGCCTACTCCTGTTCCTAGTTCTTATGTTCTTATGTTCTTAAGATAACCAAAACTCCTCATCCTTCTGATAGATCTCCTCAGCAAATCCTTTTAAAACTTTTTTTTTTCGAGTACCCAATTAATGTTTTCCAATTAAGGGGCAATTTAGAGTAGCCAATTCACCTACCCTGCACATCTTTTGGGTTGTGGGGGCGAAACCCACGCATACACGGGGAGAATGTGCAAACTCCACACAGACAGTGACCCAGAGCCGGGATCGAACATGGGATCTCGGCACCGTGAGACAACACTGCTAACCACTGCACCACCGTGCTGCCCACCTCTGCAAATTCTTGACATCCTTCCCAAAGTGTGATGTCCAGAGGTGGCCAGACGACTCCAAATGACCTCCCCTTTCTCAAAAAACTTGCATCCAAGCTTATGTAAGCAGGAGCCGAAGACACTACCCATCATCACCAACTTTCTCCCAGCTCCATTTGAATGAAATGGGCCAGTAACATGTGGCGTTGAACTCCACGTCCATGATTGAGGGTCCTCACCTAAACCAGGCAGGTGACAGCAAGTGTTAAAGGTTGAAACCCTTGCTGGTGAAATTTTAACTGGTTAGTAGTTTGCTTCAATAATGTAGCCAGAGTCAAAAATATTGCCATCACTGAATCCCCCACTCTCAACATTCTAGGGGTCACCATCGATCAGAAACTGAACTGGACTAGCCATATAAATACTGTGGCTACAACAGGTCAGAAGCTGGGGATTCTGCAGAGAGCTAACTGAGCTCCTAAAACCCAAAGCCTGCCCCCAACCTACAAGGCACAAGTCAGGAGTGTAATAGAATACTCTCCACTTGCCTGGATGATTGTAGCTCCAACAACACTCAAGAAGCTCAGCATAACCCAGGCAAAGCAGCCCGCTTGATTATAATATAGTAATAATATAATTATCGCTTATTGTTATAAGTAGGTTTCAATGAAGTTACTGTGAAAAGCCCCTAGTCGCCACATTCTAGCACCTGTTTAGGGAGGCCGATACAGGAATTGAACCCGCTCTGCTGCCTTGTTCTGCATGGAAAGCCCGCTGTTTAGTCCACTGTGCTAAACCAGCCATGGCACCCCACCCACATTCACCCCTTCCACCACCGACAGACAGAGGCAGCTGTGTGTGCCATTTACAAGATGCACTGTAGCGACTAACCAAGGCTCCTTTGGCAGCACCTTCCAAACCCATGACCTCTACCACCGAGACGGACAAGGGCAGCAGGTGTTTGGGAACCTCACCACCTGCAAGTTCCCCTCCAAGCCACTCACCCATCCTGATTCGGAAATGTGTCGCCGTTCCTTCACTGTCGCTGAATCAAAATCCTGGAACTTCTTCCCTAACAGCACTCCGGGTGTACCTACACCAGATAGACTGTAACTGTTCAAGAAAACGGCTGCCACCACCTCATCAAGGACAATTAGAGATGGTAAATAAGTGCTGGCCTGGCCAACGATGCCAACATCACATAAAATATTTTTTTAAAAAAGAAACAATCCCCAGCGAAACATTTCCCTTTTCATTCTGCTGAAATCCTCAGGCCTTTTCAGTTCTGGTCAGAGTGTCATGGCTGATTTTTGCTTCTACATGTTTGACAACTGCATTGCAGTGTTAATGTAAGCCTACTTGTGCCAATAAAGATTATTATGATTGTTATAATGTCCGTACATACAGCTGCACCCTTTGTGCGGCATGGTGGCACAGTGGTTCGCACTGCTGCCTCACAGCTACAGGGTCCCGAGTTCAATTCCAAGCTTGGGTGACAGTGTGGAGTTTGCGCATTCTAACCTGTCTGCGTGGGTTTCCTCTGGGTGCTCTGGTTTCCTCCCACAGTCCAAAGATATGTAGGTTAGGCGGATTGGCCACACTAAATTGCCCCTTAATATCCAAAAGGTTAGGTGGGGTTACTGGGTTTTGAGGCTAGGGTGGATGCGGGGTCTTTCCAAGGGCCGGTGCAGACTCGATGGGTCAAATGGCATCCTTCTGCACTTTAAATTCTATGATTCTCAAAGGTAATAACAAAGGCAATAACACTGAGTTGGAGGACTCACCATGTAGGGAAGACTGGATGTAAGTCTCTGCTATCTATGTAACAGTGTGGGATAGATAGTGTGCTTTCCAAATCACCCTGGAAATCTATAGGCCTTGAGATTACATCCTGGAAGACTAATTTATGAATACTTCACCTATTTATTTGAACATTTCTGGAAAAACAGACATGTGGTAGAAGGTTTTTGACTCACCAAGGCAAACACGGGGATACCAAATTTCAAACTGTTATGGGCCAGGGTTTAGAGAACCCCTACATGTATCATGGGGTTCACCTGACCCACACCTTTTACTAGATTGTGGTATGGAGAGCACATGGCCCACTCTACAGATGTGGTACAGCAGAAATGAAAAATTATTTTTTAAAGCAAAACAATGTTTATTCTATGAACTCAAGTTAACCTTTTAAAACATACAGTGAACATCTCAGCAACCATTAATTCAAATACAACTCCCAAAGACTACAGCACTAAGTAATCCTTTAAGCTTTCCTTTTAACATCCATAAGACTTAAAAACACCTTTTTACAGAAAGACATCAGGTTTAACTTCACTACTGAGAACAGTTACCACGTTGAAATCATCAAATGGACACTCATAAGCTTGCAGAGATTCACACACATCCTGCTGTGATTGCAGCTTCTCCAAAACTAAAATGAAACCAAACCCACCCTGCAGCAAAAAGCCTAAAGTGAAAGTAAAAAGCTGGCAGACAGCCCAGCTCCACCCACTCTCTGACATCACTGCAGTAATAAACACCCATTTCTTAAAGGTACACTCACTACAATTATTCTATAAAAACACCCATTTCCTAAAGGTACTCTCACATGACAAACAGCAACAATTTATTCTACAGGAGAAAATATTTACTTGAAACTCCCCTCCATACTGTCTAGTGGAGATATTAAATGGCAAAACATTTCTTTAGACACAACAGAGAGAGAAGAATTTCAAAATATGTTTAAGGTTTTATATGCCAGGAATCCTGTCTTAGTTTCCTGGCCTCTATTTCTAACAACAAAAATAAAGATAGTCGCTGTTTGAATGTTTGGTTAAAATAGATGGCTGGCCAACATTTATGACTACAGGGTATGTTGCACTCTATGTACTGTTGACTAAAGGTTGCCTGTGACAGCATCTTCTGCAGCTGAAATAAATTACATCTCATGCTTAAACCTGCAAAATTCCCTGGTATTCTGTCAAAAAAGTCAGTGCCGAAATGAAAAGGTTTATATGATTATGGTGGTTGATCATTGAACATAGTCAATGCTGAGATGGGTAGATTTATGGACTCCAGGGAAATTAAGGGATATGGGTCCCTTGGACAATTTGCCAACCTGAAAATGATCCATTTATCCTGACTCTGTTTCCTGTTCGTTATCCAATGCTCCATCCATCCCTCCATCCATGCTAATATACCCCCCAACACCATGAGCTCACATCACGCATGGTGATGTTTTGTGTGGCACCTTATCAAACCACTACTGAAAATGCTAATGCACTTGTTATGACACCCTGGGCTAGGGCAAGGTCAATTTCAGCCTCCTCCCTCCCCCCTTGAACAGATTCACAATTCAATTCAATTAGGGGCTGTTTAGCTCACAGGGCTAATCGCTGGCTTTGAAAGCAGACCAAAGCAAGCCAGCAGCACGGTTCGATTCCCGTACCAGCCTCCCCGAACAGGCACCGGAATGTGGCGACTAGGGGCTTTTCACAGTAACTTCATTTGAAGCCAGCTCGTGACAATAAGTGATTTTCATTTCATTTCATTATTCAATAGTTTTGAGATAAATACCCAAAGTCTTTGGCCCCTGGCTGTCCAATAATTTCAGTCACCAGATTTGTAAATTTAAACACAATGGGCGGGGTTCGCCATTTCTGAGACTAAAGTGCTAATGCCAACGCAGAATTTGTGGACTTTCACGACAGCAAAACTGGTGCCGAATGCAGTGACCTTGGAGGGGGCTAGCACTGGTGTCATGTGGAACACAATCGATTCCAATGAATGCTCCATCATTCAAATAGGGCTGATATGTTTCTCATTCCCATTCTCCTGCCGTCTCCCCATAACCCCTGATCCCCTTATTAATCAAGAACCAATCTATCGCTGTCTTAAAGACACTCAGTGATTTGGCTTCCACAGCCTTCTGCAGCAAAAAGTTCCATAGATTCACCACCATCTGGCTGAATAGAATTCCTCCTCATCTCAGTTTTAAAGGATAATTTCTTTAATCTGAGGCTGTGACCTCGGGTTTTAGTTTTTCCCACGAGAATGTCCATTCTATCTAGCCCTCTCGGTATCCTGTAAGTTTCAATAAGATCCCTCCTTATCCTTCGAAACTCCAGCGAGTACAGACCCAGAGTCCTCAACCGTTCCTCATACGACAAGTTCTTTATTCCAGGGATCATTCTTGTGAACCTCCTCTGGACTCTCTCCAAGACCAACACCCTTCCTTCGATCCGGGGGCCAAAACTGCTCACAATATTCCAAATGGAGTCTGACCAGAGCCTTATACAGCATCAGAAATACATTCCAGCTCTTGTATTCTAGCCCTCTCAACATGGATATAGATATAGAGAAATACAGCACAGAACAGGCCCTTCGGCCCACGATGTTGTGCCGAACTTTTGTCCTAGGTTAGTCATAGAATTTTGGACACTAAGGGCAATTTATCATGGCCAATCCACCCAACCTGCACATCTTTGGACTGTGGGAGGAAACCGGAGCACCCGGAGGAAACCCACGCACACACGGGGACGATGTGCAGACTCCACACAGACAGTGACCTAAGTCGAAATCGAACTTAGGACCCTGGAGCTGTGAAGAAATTGTGCTATCCACAATGCTACCGTGCTGCCCTTAAAACATGAATGCTAACATTGCATTTGCCTTCTTAATTGACAACCGAACTGTCGGTCAACTTTAAGGGAATCTTAAAATCGGACCCCTGAGTCCCTTTGTGCTTCTGATTTACGAAGCCTTTTCCCATTTAGAAAATAGTCTATGCCTCTCTTCTTGGGCGAAATTCTCCGACCCCCCGCAGGGTCGGAGAATCGCCCGGGGCCGCCGAAAATCCCGCTCCCGCCATGGCAGAAATTCTCCGCCACCAGGGAATTGGCGGGGGCGGGAAACACCACCCGCCGATCGGCGAGCCCCCTGCGGCGATTCTCCGGCCCGCGATGGGCCGAAGTCCCGCCGCTGGGAGGCCTCTCCCGCCGCTGTGGTTTGAACCACCTCTGGTGGCGGCAGGATTGGCGGCACGAGTGGGCCCCCGGGGTCCTGGGGGGCGCGGTGCGATCGGACCCCGGGGGGTGCCCCCACGGTGGCCAGGCCCATGATCGGGGCCCACCGGTCGGCCGGCGGGCCAGTGCCGTGGGGGCACTCTTTTTCTTTCGCCGCCGCCACGGCCTCCACCATGGCAGAGGCGGAAGAGAATCCCCCAGCGCGCATGCGCTGTTGGTGACGTCAGCGGCAGCTGACGCACTGGCGCATGCGCGAACCGGCGAAGGCCTTTCGGCCAGCCCTGGCACCGGGCGGCGGGCGTCAAAGGCTGCTGGAGCCGGTTTGGGCGGCAGTCGGTGTGGTGCCAACCGCTCCGGCACGGGCCTAGCCCCTCAATGTGAGGGCTTGGCCCTAAAGGTGCGGAATTGTCCGCACCTTTGGGGAGGCCCGACGCCGGAGTGGTTGGCACCACTGCGCTACGCCGGGACCCCCCGACCCGCTGGGTAGGGTAGAATCCCGCCCCATACTACCAAAGTGCATAACCTCACACTTTCCACATTGTATTCCATGTGCTACTACCTCTAGCCTGTCTAAGTCCTTCAGCAGCCCCCCTACTTCCTCAAAACTACCTGTCCCTCTGTCGACCTTTGCATTATCTGCAAATTTAGCAACAGTGCCTTCAGTTCCTTCTTCCAGATCATTAGTGTATATTGTCAAAAGTTGTTGTCCCAACACAGACCCCTGAGGCACACCTCTAGTCACTGGCTGCTATCCTGAAAAAGACCCCTTTATTCCCACTCTCTGCCTTCTGCCAGTCAGCCGATCCTCTATTCATGCCAGTATCTTACCCTTAATACAATGGGCTCTTAACTTATTTAACAGCCTTCTACACAACACCTTGTCAAAGGCCTTCTGGAAATCTAAATAGATCACGTCCACTGGTTCTCCTTTGTCTAACTTCCTTGTTACCTCCTCAAAGAGCTCTAACAGATTTTTCAGACATGACCTCCCTTTGACGAAGCCTTGCTTGCTCATTCCTATTTTACCATGCACTTCCAAGTACTTTGTGATCTCATCTTTAATAACAGACTCTAAAATCTTACCAATGACCAAAGTCAGGCTAGCCTGCCTATAATTTCCATCTTCTGCCACCCTCTCTTCTTATACAAGGGTATTACATTAACCATTTTCCAGTCCTCTGGGACACTCCCTGCCTCCAGTGATTCCTGAAGTATCACCACCAATGCCTCCACAAACTCCTCAGCTATCTCCATTGGAAACCGGGGGTGACATTCATCTGGTCCAGGTGAGGTATCCACCTTCAAACCTTTCAGTTTCCCCGGAACTTTCTGATGGCCACTACACTCACCTCTGCCCCCGCGAAGACAGATACAAAGTAGCTATTCAGTTCCTCTGCAATTTCTTTGCTTCCTATTTTTCCAGCCTCAACTTTTCCTATCTTCTTTTATATTACTAGCTAGCTTGCACACATATTTCATCTTCTCCCCCCCCCCCCCCCCCCCCCCCCCCCCCCCATTGCTTTTTTAGTTGTCCTCTGCTCGCTTTTAAAGGCTTCCCAATCCTCTGGCATCCCACTGATCATCCTTCTCCGTGTATGCTTTTTCTTTTGCTTTTATGCTGTCCTTGACCTTCCTCGTCAGCCATGGATGCCTTGTCCTGCCCTTAGCACGTTTTCTCCTCCCTGGGATGAAGTTCTGTTGTGCCTCCCAAATAACCCCTAAAAACTCCTGCCATTGCTGTTCCACTGTCTTCCCTGCTCGGCTCCTTTTCCAATCAACTCTGGCCGGCTCCTCCTTCATGTCTTTGTCATTACCTTTATTCAATTGTGAAACCGTAACATCTGATAGCAGCTTCTTCCTTTCAACTGCTGGGTAAATTCTATCCTATTGTGGTCACTGCTCTCGCAGGGTTCCTTCATCTTAAGTTCCTTAATCAAGTCTGCCTCATTACACATCACCAAATCCAGAATTGCTTGTTTCCTAGTGGGCTCTACCACAAGCCACTCCAAAAAAAACCATCTCTTAAAATTTCCACAAATTCTTTTTCTTGGGATCTTTCTTTTTCCTCTCTCTTGAATTCCAACCTTCTCATTTCAATCTCCATTTCTTTCCCTTTTTGCTGCATCTCCATTTTTTTCCTATTCTTTTTCATTTCCTCACGTGTTCAAACTGCAACCAAATGCTTTCCAGCTCAATTTCCCCACCAGAAAATGCCCTCGATCCTGGACTACTTTGTGGGCTCTCCTGCATTTCTAGCATCTCTGTCAAATTTACCCGTGAGCAACCATTTCTGTTATCTCTACCTTCCTCACTTTAGCTGGTCCTTCTGTTTTCAATTCACCTAAGAATTCTACGAGCTTGACTTTTCGAAGAAATAGCTGACGTCTTTCGCCCTTGTCTGCCAATAATTACAGTCACCAGGTTTGTAAGTTGAAACACAATTACTTTTTATTCCGAACAAAACTATAATGAAAATGCAGCAAATACAACTGGTAAAATATTATCCAATTCCTAATCACCCATTTAACTTGCTCCCATCATCTACACACACAAAACAGACAATGACAGAGGGGAAGAGAGGAGTGAAAATAATTAGTAAAAGCAAAAGAGTCTTTAAGCAGACCTTCCTACAAAGTAAGCTTTCAGATCGATTGTCGGGATTCTCCAATCCCCAGGGGGCGGTGCGAATGCCGCCCCGCAACCCCGAACTCGGCTGCCGTATTTTCCGGCGCTGTTTTTCGGGCGGGGGTGGGGTTCATGCTATGTCGGTCGGGGGCCATTGGCAGGGGCTGACCGGCAATTCTCTGGGCCCCGATGGGCCAAGTGGCTGTCCGTTTTTGGCCAGTCCTGCCGGCGTGGGTTACGTATGGTCCCACACAGCAGGACCTGGCAGGTAAGCCAGCTGGGGTGGTCCTCGGGGGGGTGCGGAGGTGGATCCAACTCTAGGAGGGGGGCACACAGTGGCTTGGTGTGATCAGGGCCCACTGATCTGCGGGTGGGCCTTTGCCGTGGGGGCACTCCTTCCTTCCGCGCTGGTACCTGTAGGGGTCCTCCATGGCCGCTGCACAGAAGAGAACCCCACCGGGCATGTGGCAAAACATGCCAGCGGTTCTGCACATGAGCAAGATCACGCCGGCCCTTTGGCGCATGCGCAAACTCGCACAGTCCCTTTGGTGCCGGCTGGAGTGGTGCCAACCCCTCTGGCGTCTACCTAGCTCCTGAGACTGGTGAGGATTCCTCACCTTGGGGGCCCATTGACACGGGAGCCATTGGTGCCAGTTTTCCCGCCGGTGTGGGGACTGAGTCCTCGGAAAGGAGAATCCCTGCCGAGGTCTTTGTTTGAGGCCTGGAATGGCTTCACTGGAGATTAATTCAGGTTCTCTGTAGATTCAAAAATACAGCAATTCAGAGCCTTTCTGGAAAGAGAAAGTGAGAGTGAGAGTGAGAGGGAGAGAGAAGAAGGAGCAGGTCCTTGTCCATGTGTGTTCAGGTCTCAACTCTGCTTTCCTTAGGTCCTGGCATTATCCCACTCATGCAAGGTCCAATCACAAACTGTTACCAGGCAGAATGTGGCCTTTTTGGCCAATTCATTGACCACCAGCCGACCAATTGAACTGACTTCCACCTCGGCTGCCTCAGAGTCTGAGTTTTGCTGTCCAAAGCTAGCAGCACCATATCCTCAGCAGCTCAGGTACCATGATAATCTCAGTGCCAACTGGCGTGCATTCAAGCAGAGATTTGAGATACACATGGTAGCATCTAACGTAGATGGCATGGCCGATGCTGAGAAGATAGATCTTCTACTCACCATTGCGGGTGAAAGTGCAACAGAAATCTTCACCTCCTTCAAGTACTCCAAAGGGCAGGACAAGAGAGACTTCCAGACAGTCCTGGACAAGTTTGAAAACTACTGCGAGGTGAACACAACAGAAATCTCGGATTTGGTACAGAAAGGTAGGCTTGCAACAGAAGCAAATGGCAATTTTGATTGGCAGCCATCTTGCGCAAGGAGCCGCACATGTGCAGTTCCCGAGAAGTCGCGAACCGGCGAAACAGTGTTTTGCGCACTGTCTCTTTGCACTGTACATACTAGCTGAGATCTGTCAGTCTTGCTGAGATGTCGCTGAGATGAAAAGAGCACTCAATGAAGGAAAAGTGATCTGCGCATGCGCAATCCATTCCTACACTGTACATCACAAGCGTCATGATGTCAGAGGCCCCGGACCACGCCCACTTAAAGGAGAAATGTCCGAAAATAGTGAAAACTAAATTTAAAGCCAGAAAACACAATTCTTTCACCTGGAACGACAGCACAATGCCTGAATATTGACCAGTAGCTGAAAGTAACCTCCGCAGAACCCTGCAAAAAGTAGTTAGCACCGCCCCAAGAGATAATTTAGTCCTTGAAGACTACGACTCAGACGATGATTTCACCATTGGACGTGGCGACCTCAGCACCAAATCCGAACCGCAACAAGATGTGTTGCACATTGAAGCATCCAACACAGTCATGGAAGTGTTCTTCAGATTTGAGGATCCTCAGCTCAGCATAGACGACATCCTGACCCATGAGTACAGGATTCTGCTGTGGCCTGACGCCAAAGGACACAGAGCGACACAAGCCCACAGAGACCGGCCTGATGCCAAGAGAGTGGTCCACGCACCACAAAGAGTCCTGACTCCACACAGAAAGTGATGACAGACTCCACAGAGAGAACACTGCACGTCTCCACACAGAGAACACAGAAAGACTCCACAGCGAGACCACTGCACAACTCCGTTGAGAGCGCACAGATCGACTACACAGCGAGACCACTGCATAACTCCACACAGGGAACGATGCCAGACTCCACAGAGAGAGTGGTACAAGCCTCCACAACGAGCTTGTTGACAGACTCCACAATGGAAGCAACACAAGACTCCCGAGTGCAGTCCTTGCATGAACAAGACCATGAAGGTCTAGCAACCTTATCTAAGCAACCAGCAGCAGATGATGCAAGTCTGCCACGCTCAAGTGCACATCAAGACGACTATGACAGTCCACCACGCTCACGTGAACAACAAAAAGATTATGACAGTCTACCCAGATTATTTGAGCCACCAGAAGAAGACTGACAGTCTACCCAGCTCATCTAACCGACAAGAAGACACTGAATGTATACCCACTGTGTGTGCGACAAGTGACAAAGGCTTCACAATTCCCATACAAAATGTGCGACATCTCAGCGAGACTGACAGGTCTCAGCTAGTATGTACAGAGGTACTCGACGATCAAAGTGAGGCTACTAGTGACTCCAGTGACACCACGTTAAGTCAAACCACATCTACTCGAGCCTCTCCACAAGAACCTGAAATGACTCCAGATGGGGAGCATCAAGAAACCAAAGGTGATTCAGGTGAACCAGAAAGGGCTCCAGACGGAGAGCATCGACAAGACAAAGATGATTCAAGTGAACCGGACATGACTTCAGATGGTGAGCGCCGAGGAATCAGAGACGGCACGCTCAATGAAAGGCAGATGCCACAACGGACACTGCCACAAGTAACTTTGTGAAGGACTCAAATTCTCCACTTGGTGTGGTCATTGAGCGCAACGAACACAACAAAACCTACAAAAATAACAACAAAGACAACACCAAGAAGCGTACCAGAGGCAACAAACACAACAACAAACACATCACTAACAACAATGACAAAAACAATAAAACAACAATTGGTACGACATGGTACAACTCTGCCCATGAAGGACAATGTTGCTGCTCAGCTCAGAACAATGGTGAGAGTACAAACATACCATGGCATGTCAACGCATCTTACCAATTCACGTTTGCTGCACTACAGTCAAGCAAACCAGATTTCAGGAAAGATGTCATCAAGAATTGCTACCACAAGCATAAAAAAAGAGTTCACCTCAGACAATGAAGTGATTTGACCATTTGAACACCTCCTGATGACTTATGTAAACACCAGGACACTGACGGCGTTCACAAGGGAATTACACTCGACCGTGTAAATCATGAACATTGGACTCATAACTATTATTTGGTACTGTATAATCCTCAATGTCATCATAACTATTATTTGGTACTGTATAATCCTCAATGTCATCATAACTATTCTTTGATCTTGTATAGTCATCACAGTCATCATAACTTGCACATGTCATCACTTATTTACCTGGTTTTGTTCAATTGTTCTTTAACACTGTACAGAAAATATGTAACACGAAAAAAGGGGATGTGGTGATCTGCATCACTGTAATTGCACAAGGGGTTAATGTAAATACACGACGACCAAGTAAACACTAGAGGGAGCACCAGAGACGTCATGTAATGCAGACATACAGCTAATGAACACATAGAATAGGACACGACCAATGGGCAGTCAAGACACCCAGAGGTGACACTGCCACAAGGGGGCATTACACAACCCAGGACAGGGCACACATGCTCTGTCTCATTCCACAGGCGACACTTAGAGAGTAGGACAGGGGCAGATCAGAAGCATCATGCCCACCACGTGGCTTAGAGCAGACTGGTTAGTTAGACTGAGTTACTATAGCAAGATTAGCAGGAGAGTCGAACTCAGAGAACTGTGCTAATGGTTCAATAAATCACATTGTACTTAATTCAAAGTCTGGAGTATCTTTTGGTCAAAGCTGCATCGAGTTGCAGCCTGTGTTATCCCAGAGTACATAACACAACAAGCCTGTCTTCATCCAACAATCTGAGGAATGAGAGAATACCATAACCAGTGTAACCGGGCAACTAAATCAGAGAGCTGATCGACCAGCATAAGCTAAGTTGGCAAATTTGCCAATCGTGGTCCACTTAAATAATCGTCTTTGAAATTCAGTTCAAATAAATCAATGAAAGGCTTGGAGATAATAAAAGCATAATTTCTCCAGCAGTAGTTAGATTGTAAAATGTTGCTGTCTTTCAGTGAAGTCTTACAGTAGATTGGTTGTATCCTTGTGTTCATAGAATAGATTATCATAGAATTTGCAGTGCGGAAGGAGGCCATTCGGCCCTTCGAGTCTGCACCAGCTCTTGGAAAGAGCACCCGACCCAAGGTCAACACCTCCACCCTATTCCCATAACCCAGTAACCCCACCCAACACTAAGGGCAATTTTGGACACTAAGGGCAATTTATCATGGCCAATCCACCTAACCTGCACATCTTTGGACATGTTGCACCAGAACAAAGAAACAGATAACTGGGGAACATTTTATACTTAACTTTTAGCATTTATTTCTTCTATTTTTGATCAAATGGGTGCAGAAACTAAACTGCATCATGACCTTATTTACCTCAATCAAAGAAAGAGTAATGCTGCCAAAAGGAGTCCCTGAGGCAGATTAACAATAAGCAGTATGGGCGGCATGACTAAAGCAAGCTGACAGGAAAGTCCCCCATTCAAACCCCAGAGTGCGATGAGCTAGCGATTCTCAGCTCAGGATTCTCCATGCTATTAGAATTGACAGAATGAAACATCTAAGTCGCTTCACAAACATCTTGCCAAATAAAATTTGACACCACGCCACTGAAGGAGATATCAGGGCAGATGACCAAAATCTTAATTGGGCAAAGAGGTAAGTTTTGAGAAGTGTCTTAAAGCAGTGATTTTCAAGCTTTTTTCCCCGGGACCCACTTCTGCCAGCCTTCGTGACCCACGCTAACCGACCTTCGCGACGCGTGCCATGTTCACATACCTTTAATGTGAAAGTAAAGCCTGCTTGGTCCTCACGATACACTTCAATCGGGTTCAAAGGAGGAGAGGGAAATGCGCAGATTAGGTGCAGACTTCAGCCAGTTCCTTTGAGCCGCCTTTATCTTTATGAAAATGGAAAATCCAACCAGGGATATGGAGATCATTGTGAAGGGCAATAGCAACAAAATGTGTGTTTGACTCAGCACTGGATACTCCTGGGAGATGGTACTGTGAATGCTGACAGCCTCATGGGCTTTTGGCGTGTTTTTAATGTGGTATTATAGGACAGCTACAGCAGCATAGTCTTTTCATTTGGAGTCAGCTGTAAGGTAATAACTGGCTCTGGGGTCTCAACCTCAAAAAGAATTTTTCACCCACCACTTCTCTTTCAAAGTCTGAAACATCTCCTCTCATTTGCCAGTGCTTCCCTGCAGACAACACACATGGGCTTTGCATCCTTATTTGCATTGGCACAATTGACAAAACCGTACCTCAAGCAATTACCTTTGTACTGCTTTGTTCCCGAGTTAGGTTTCTTCTGTGAAGGCTGTTAATCAGAGACCCTTAAGCTCTGTACAGAGCTAAAAAATAGCACTGCTCTGCTCCTGCCCTGGACTCTCCTGTGCAGCTCTCTCCAGCAGATTCGGTTGTGAGATCCAAAAGGTAAACGGCCTATTTGATTCTCTGGCTGACTGTTATTTTTAAGAATTCACTCACTTGCCTTGCTTGCCAGCAACTAGAAAATGGAAACAACATTGCTCCATGATTTGGTGCCAAAAGAATGTATCGTGAGAGCGCTTGACATCAAGTGTGCATGCAGGGTGCGAGACCTGCTCTCTGCTGCCGCTTCTGGCCGGAAGACTCCACACAACCTAATTCATTTCCATTTGAAAGGCAGCAGCGGCTGCCGTTCTGGATGAAAAAGCTGGCAGCGGCCGTTGGGCACATCTCCCGCTTTCGAGGCCATTCGACCGATCGCTGGCACCTGCCCTCGACCCACCCATGGTCATGACCCGCATGTTGAAAAACCCTGGGCTGGATTCTCCGATTCTGGGGCAATGGGAAAACGTGACCAAATCCCGCTGGGAGGATTTCCCACTGTGGGGGCCGTGCATTGTGGTGATGGTGGTGGTGGTGGGGTGGGCAGAGATGGGGGGGGAGAGCTGGGGGGAGGTGAAAATTTGGGCTTTCAGCCCGTAAATCAGATGCAACTAAGTGTAAGTCATCCCATTTGCATCTTTCCACCAGCACGGGATGTGTATCTCGCTGCTGCAGGGAACCGGAGCATCGGAACGGCATTGGCTCCCGGTGCCGAACCCATTTTCCGGCCAACTCCAATATTCTCCTCCAGAACCCCAATACCGGCATCAGGCAATGGAGAACCTGTCCCTTGAACCTATTTCTAGCTAGCTCTTTCTCATACTCTTATTTGTTTCCACCTTATTAACCTAAGAGTCATTCTTTGCAGTTTTAGACATTCTGTCCAATCTCTTGACCTGCCACCCATCTTTATTCATTTATATTGTAGCCATGCTGGCCACGCAAAATGGACACTGAGCCAAACTAAAATGGAAGGCTGCTGAGAAACAGACAGTTCAGCCAGAACAGCAGTCTGCAAAGAGCAGTTTGCATTCTGCAGCAGCAGAAACCAGTTTGGGCTCAGGTAAAGAGACCTTAGCTAGGTGCAAATGGCAAAACGCTTTGCATGCTAATGAGGCCATCAGACTTGAACACCCACACAATAGATACATTTGGTTCTGAATGGACACATTCCAATCAAGACCCAGACATCGAGGCACCAGAAACCTCCGAACAAAAGGACATAAGAAACGCCCCCTCCATCACGGAGACCCCCTCGCATTGGGGAATTAATCCAGTATCGATAAGAAATTGATCCAATAGGTAGAGCCCGCCCGAGAAGAGGGAAGGACAACGGAACCCCTATAAAAGATAGGGACCTCGTGTTGTCCGGTCTGTTAAACCTGTGCTCCGGCCCCGACTGACACCTGGTATCCTGACTCCAGCCGTTGAGCACCAGCCGCCGAAACCGTAAGTTCAACGCTCGCTACGCGATCCAAGCCCGCTAGACTCCCAAGTGCCAGAACGCTTGCTGAAGGCTGCAGACAAAACCAGGACGAAGGCCTCGTTCTCTGACCTTGCCTGTTCCTGTTAGATAAGTATTCTGTTTGCTTATGTTTAGTTGTAGCTTAGTCTCTTAGTGTGTGTGTGCATGAGTATTTATTATTAACTGTATAATAAATATTGATCGTTTGAACTTGACTAATCGGTGTATCGTCTTTATTACTTTGAATTTGACCTTGGAATACTTGTGACGTTGCCTATACGGCAGCTGGCGACTCCAGAGCTTAAATAATTACATAGAACAGAGCCTAGCAGTGTTAAGCACACGTCGAACTCGGAGGCGTGTTAATACACTCCAATAAACGCGTTTTACGCCCATAGTAAAACGTGCAACATTTAGTGGCGACATCCGCCGGGATCCTGTTGTAAGTGGAAACACCACAGTGTCCAGGACCCTGAAATTTGAATTAGAACTCCAAATTGCAGAGAAAGAAAGAGATCACAAGTATTCAAGGTGTTCAAAATAATAAGCGAAATTCGGAAGTGTGTTTTAGTGCATGCGTACTAACAGGGCTGTAAGGTAAAACTGAAAGCTTTTTGTTGCGACAAACTTTCGGCAGTTTTTGAACGGAACATAGCGTAAGCCGTACCCGTTTTTCGAAACACCACCCCAGCAACCCCCTGTTCCAAATTATAAAAAGAGAGTCAGAGGAAATGGCCATGCAGGCAATGGAACGTCTGATGGATCCAGCAAAGTTTGTGGTCGCAGCGACCAGCAGCAGTAGCAGGGTAGGCCAGTGTCCCACGTGGGAGCTGGAACTCCGCAAATATCTGCAGGGAAAGGGATGGCCCCTTTGGAAAGAGTTTTGTGCAAATGAGGAGACAGGTCCCGGAAGTATAGGTCATACTTGGTGGGAGAACCTCTCTCAGATACACAAAAAGAGTTTAAGTAAAGCACGCAAGCCGATGGCGATTGTGTCCTGCTTGGCACAGTTGCGAGGCGCAGAGGAGGTCATCAGGACGCTCCGGGCAGATTTAGAGGAAAGGAACCGAATGAGTAAGGTCGATGTCAGGGACATCGAGAAAGAAAACCTGGATCTTAAAGGGAAGTTGGCAGAGAAGGGTAGAGAGGTGGATGATGCCAAGAGGGCTCACCAGTCTTGTCTAGCTCATCTGAACAGTTCCCAGACCCAGTATGAGAAAGCCTATCAGGACGTGCAACGTGCCGTTCTGATAAGACAGGAATCGGAGAAGCAGGTGGAGGCATTGCAGAGGCAATGTTCGGATCTCAAAGCAGCTTTGAGAGCACTCCACGCTGCAACGACCGAACAAAGACAAAGCACAGTTGACCACGCGAAATGCAGAAAACAGATTGCGGAACTGCAATCTCTGCTTTCGGTGCAGAATGGCTTCCAAAGCACCTTTGGAGCTCAGTTAGATGGGGAAAATGCCCCAGATTGGCAGGAATTAAGCGAGACAGCGCAGCGGTATGTTCAGGGAACATGTGCGCCCGCAGCTCAGCAGAAACGACAGGCACCCCAACCCCCCACAGCTCAGACCATAACCGCACCCATGAATCCCGTAACCACACAGAGGAAAGCCGAATCAGAAGGCGCCCCAGACATAACTTACACCACCCCTTTAACAGTAACCCAGCTAAGGGACGCTTGTGAAAAGATCACTCCGTTCCTCCCCACCGCAGACCCCCACCAGTTCTTTGCGAAAGTAAAACAGCAGGCTACCATGTACGGCCTGGATGAGAGAGAGCAGGTTAAGCTCACCGTGCTGAGCTTAGACCAGAGTGTAGTGGCAGCCCTCCCCGACCCACAAAACGTGGCAGGAGGCAGCCTAGAGGAGATGCACACTGCTATTTTAGATGCCATCGGGTACAATAGAGGTGACCCCGTAGAAGGCTTGAATAAGTGCAGGCAGAAGAGATCTGAACACCCCACAGCATTCGCAGGAAGGCTGTGGATTCACTTCAGCGCAGTTTTCGGACAGCTAGATAGAGCGCATTTAACCCGCGAAAACATGGTTAAATGGACGCGCACAATTATCTCACACGCAACAGAAGCAGGACAGAGCGCTTGCAATAATTACGACCCCTCAGAAGAGGCCCATAACGAAAAATGGGTCCTCAAAAGATTGTCCCGCGCTTGGGAGCAATCGCTTCAGGCAAAAGCAAAGGTTAGATCCCCAGAAGAGGCTCAGGCTGCTGCAGATATCCAAGCAGTCAGAGAGCACCAGAAGCCCGCATGGGTAAATGAAGGCAAGAGCAGCCCTCAACAGAAAGGCCAGGAATGCTATAACTGTGGACAGTTAGGGCATTGGGCAAAAGAGTGTAATGCACCCCAGCGATCTCAGAGAGGCCAGCAGACAGGCACTCTGAACCGCAACAAAGCAAAACCAATCCACAATGTAGCAGTACAGTCAGGACCCACCAATGTGGACGAGACGAACTGACGGTGTTCGGGCTCCCCCACTTGGGTCTGTGACACACTATGGGACTCATCAGGAAGGCCCGTAGTCACGGCAAAAGTCAAAGGGAAGCCCATAGAGTTATTGTGGGACACAGGAGGATCCCGCACCACCATTAACTCCACAACCACGGCACACGCAGACACGTGGCCGACCACCTCCACCATCACACTTAGCGGGTTCACCGGACACTCGCAGCAGGGACATATCACAGCACCCGTAGCGATCCAGCTAGGGAACATTAGCACAAGACACCCCGTAGTTTTAGTAAATCTTCCCCGGACAGCAGAGCACATCCTGGGGATCGATTTCATGAACGCACACAGCTTGTCGTTCGACCCAGTGAACCAGTGTGTCTGGCGAATGGCGAGATCAGACAGAGCCCCAGCCACCCTCACAGTAGGAGACTACGCTAATCGGATTAGCGCAGTGGGAGAGTACTCATTCGACCTGACTACACTCCACACCGACCGACAAATTAAGGCCCTACTAAACAAACACAGGACAGCATTTGCAAGTCACCGTCATGACTGTGGCAGAATGACTGGACAAGTTCATGTTACCGGACAGGACCCCCGACCGCAAAAGCAGTATAGATTTCCCCTCGAGGCAGAGGTGGAAATAGAAAAGGTTATAGGCAGCTTGTTGGACCAAGGTGTACTGAGAACGGTAGCCTCCACCAACAATGCCCCTATTTGGCCAGTGAGGAAGCCCGATGGATCATGGCGTCTGACCATCGATTATCGGGAACTCAACAAAGTAACCCCCGCAGTAGCCCCAACGGTAGCTACTAGTCCCGAGACCATGCTCAAGCAGGGTCTCAACGCCAAGTACTTCACGGTATTGGACATCAGTAATGGATTCTGGTCAATACCATTGGCAAAAGCGTGCCAATACAAATTCGCATTCACTTTTAAAACACAGCAGTACACGTGGACATGCCTCCCACAAGGATTCCACAATTCCCCCTCCATTTTCCACCGACAGCTGGCAAGTGGATTAGAAAAATTTTCCCGACCCGATTGTCTGGTACAGTATGTAGACGACCTACTACTGCAGACAGACACAAAGGCAGAGCACATTTCGCTTCTGGCCGAACTCCTGGAACTCTTAACTGAAATTGGCTGTAAAGTTAACCCGAAAAAGGCCCAAATATTGGAAAGTAAAGTGATGTATTTGGGATCAGTCATCACACACGGCAAACGCGAGATCGAATTCAAAAGAATTGATTCGATCGTCAAATTGCCCCTTCCCCAGAATGTTTCAGCCCTCCGGTCGTTTTTAGGACTGGTTGGCTATTGTCGGAACCACATCGACGGATTCGCGACAAAAGCCGCCCCACTTTCAGACCTCCTTAAGAAAGGAGCCCCCTGGGAATGGCTTCCGCAGCATACAGGCGCTGTGGAAGAGTTGAAACGAGCCCTTAGTGCAGCACCCGCGCTGCTAGTCCCCGACCAACTTTCCCCGTACGCAATCGAGGTAGCTAGCACAGATCTAACCCTCTCGGCCGTGTTGCTTCAGGAACGGCACGAGCAGCTAAGACCAGTGGCTTATGCCTCCCGACTGTTAGACCCAGTAGAACAAGGATTTTCAGCCTGTGAGAGGCACCTCCTTGCTGTCTTCTGGGCAGTACAGTACTTTTCCTACATAACCGGACTAAACCCCATCACCATTCTAACCGAACATACACCCACACAGCTACTCCTAGACGGTCGACTGAAGGACGGTTCAGTTAGCCAGATTAGGGCAGCTAGATGGACCCTACTTTTACAAGGACGGGACATTACAGTGAAACGGACACGCACACACACATACTTAGCCGACAACCTCCAATACCCCGGACAGCCCCATGACTGTGAAATTGTAGCTCCCCTGCATAACACAGGACCCTTTTTAGCCAAAACACCCCCCAGGAAGATAGGGAACCCGAAACAAAGCCCCCAGCCCACAGACACGTGTGGACCCTTGAGGATTTATGTAGACGGTTCCTCCACAGTTTTAAATGGTGAGCGTATCACAGGATGCGGCATCTATGTAGAGGACGCGCAGGGGCGCGCTCTCGAAGAAATCGCTCTTAAGTTACCAGGTCACTTAGGCGCGCAGGCAGCAGAGCTAGCAGCCATAGCGTACATAGTGGACCACCCCGATTCTTTCCCCAGCCCAGCAGACATATATTCAGACAGCTTATATGTCTGTAACAGTTTAACCGATTTTCTGCCCCTGTGGAGGACACGAGGTTTTGTCTCCGCAGACGGGAAACCCCTTCCATCAGCCCCCTTACTCCAGCATATCCTAGAGAAAGCGAAGGACAGGACCTTCGGCATTATAAAAGTTCGAAGCCACCATAGGTCATCACCCCCTGGGAATGTAAAGGCCGACGCATTGGCTAAGGCAGGTTCCAGGAGAGGACACTTATGGACCCCCCCAGCTAGCGCACCAGCTAGCGCCCCTGTGAGCGCAATCCAAGTCTCACAGACTGATATTAAAGATCTCGTGGCAGCACAAAAACAGGACGGAGACCTCAGGGAGGTTTTCAAGGGAAACTTTGTGCCTGCTTACGAGCACTTTAAACACGCACTGACCACACATGAGGGTGTGATCATTAAGGACCGACTTTATGTGGTCCCACAGCAGGACAGGAATCAGATGATTGCCTTGTTCCATGACGGACACGGGCATCAGGGAATTGATGCAACAACGAGGCACCTCAGGCAACTCTGTTGGTGGCCTGATCTCAGGAATGATGTAACGCACTACATAGAGAATTGCCTGATTTGTGCTCAGAATAACCCGGACAGGTATTCTAAGAAGGCACAACTTCGGCATACTCGCCCAGTTAACGGCCCTTGGACAAACCTCCAGATCGACTTTATAGGTCCATTGCCCCCTTGTCGGAATGGCTATAAATACGTTCTGGTGGTGATAGATACCTTTACCAAGTGGGTAGAGGCATTTCCCTCACGAACAAATACAGCAAAGACAGCTGCAAAGATCCTGACCCACCACATCTTCACGAGATGGGGTTTACCCCGAAGTATCGATTCGGACCAGGGATCTCACTTTACAGGACGGGTCATGAGGAACGTCCTGACAATATTCGGAATCAAACAGAACTTCCACATTGCGTATCATCCACAGTCCAGCGGGATTGTGGAGCGCATGAATCGGACCCTAAAAACTACCCTCAGGAAAATGGTCCAAGAGAACAATTCCACATGGGATTCAGTGCTCCCCTTTGCACTTATGTTCATAAGGAACACTGTCTCCACATCGACAGGATACACACCACACACACTCATGACCGGACGCCCTATGAAAGGTACAGAATTCCTTTTAGGACTGGACATGACAAGCCCCGAAGTGACGGCCCTCACACATGAAAAGGCAGTTAAAGATCTAGTTGAGACTGTGAGGTCTGCACAGCTCGCAGCCGCAGTCCAGCTAGGGAAACGCCGACAGCAACGGACTGCCTGTTTCAATAAGACCGTACACACCACAGAATTCCAGGTTGGGCAACAGGTAATGTTATCTGTTTATAACCCCAGCAGTTTTTTGGCTCCAAAATATTCCGGTCCCTACTCAATTTCGGACAAAATTAGCCCCTCCGTTTACAGGATAAAGTATCCTAATGGGAAGACCGCGTGGTTCCATATAAACCAGTTAAAGGCATATGGAACACAGGCCAACCATGCCCACCATGTCCTGCTGGATGCAGCAGAACACTTCACCCCGCCCACCAGAGACACTTTTCCACCATCCCCCTCACAGACCAGTTCATCAACGGACTCGCCCACGACTCCGCCCACAGACCACTACAGACCACGCCCCGACACGCCCACAAGCTGCCACAGCAGAGACAGTAGGACAGACACTGACTCTGAAGACAGCGACACCACACAGCCATACAGCCCACACTGCACCAACTACGACCCCGACTCCAGTGACCCCATGGAACTCACTTACCTCAAAAACCCCGAACCACCACCCGACCCCGACTACCCCGACAACACACTCGACGCCACACAATGGCACAGGGACAATTCCTACAGACTTGTCCGCAATGACGAAAGTGACCCCCGGTCACACAACTCCAAAATTGCATGCCTGATCCACACAAGGGTGTGGGATCCGGGAGAGCAGGACGACACGGTGTCTGACTCCCGACACGGCAACCCCTTTGTGACCCTGTTCACAGAGGCAGAATCAAAGTGAGGTGTCCAGATGATGTAAGATAGGAATCGTTTGAGGGAAACGATGTCCTTTCTGATGGAACCTGCACGTATGTTTGTCTTCGTTTTATGTTTGTTTGTTTCAGGAATGTAAATGTTTCAGCTGGAGGATGGACATCTTCTTTTCAGCTGAAAAGATTGTGACCACCTCACATACACGTTAGCTTGTCTGCCGAAACTTCTGAGAACTTCGGTTTGATTGGAGATCTTTTCCAACGTTGTAACACTTGTGGCAGCCTGGTGAGCAGCTCACCGTATCGTCTAAAATATCTGAAGACCAGCTCATGTCCTCAGTTGGAGCATCTTGGCTCCCTTGGTTTCTTTTTTAGGTGCCCCTCTATTCGGCGAAATAGAGGCTGCAAGTCATGGTAAACACATTCGTACCCGTTTTTCCAGGTTACTCAGGCAGTGGACAAACGGCACTGAGGACCCGCCCTGTCTGAGAACCAACCCTTGGTCAGCCAAGCTCGGGTATGGCACAGCACGCCCTACCCGGGGATCCCATCCAACTCTTACCCGTAGCGGCCCATACGCAACTCATTCGGATGTTTCTTTCCAAATTTGTTTTCATTTTAGGTTAGGTAGCCCTTCGGCCGCCATCCCACATGCTATTTACATCCGGAAACATTCGGATGGTAAATCAGCAAAGCCTGCGAGACGGCTCGCAGAAGGAAGGATTGTTAGGTGTATGCTGGTCTTTAAATTCGCTTTTTGAAAAAAAAAAATGAGGGGAGTCACAGGGTGTGACTTAGCCAGTCATTTTAAAGGGTCAATTGGGATTTGAAAGACAGATGCACTAACAAGTAAAGGTCTTAAACTGTGTATTGACAGATACTGTGCTTGATCCCAAAGGTTTCAAAGGACGAGACAGAGGTCGAAGCCAGGATTGTCAATACCGGAGGAAGAAGGAAGAGAAAGAAGAAGAACAGCAAAATGATGGAAGCCCACTTATTACTATTTAATGTCATATGTATATGTGTGGAAACAAGACACGTTTCCCCCACAACCCCCACCGTAAATGTTAGTACAGCAAACCCCCAGTGCTCAGCTCTGATCAGCGAGGTTCAGACCTGGTGTACTAAATTCATGACGTGGTACTCCATGTCCTACATAATCGAATCACTGTTGGTGATTGCGATCCTCACCATCCTAGTGCAGACCCTCAGGTTGAGGAAATGGAAGAGGAGAGCCTCTCGTTCCAGCACCTCACCCATCTATAGAGTGCAATCCCCCATCTTCGGATTCCACCAAACCCCTCAACCCCTCACTGATTACAACACTCTGTAAATAAAATTCAGCCATGTATTATATTGTTCCATACTCGACTGCCGAGTTGGGAAGTGTGATGTTGTGGTGTGAATGGTTAAGGTTTAGAGTGATTAAATGTTTAAGTTAAGGTTAAGGTTAATAGTGATAGGTAGAGGTTCCCAATTGTAGTAATGCATGTCCCTTTGACATAGGGCCAAGTAGAAATGTTAGTTAAAATTTTTTTTTCTCTTCTTCCCATAGTTTAGAACAGAGTAGAACAGGAACTGGCAAGAGGTCAGAACACAAGGAGGCAAAGTACATAGGTGATCCTTCACAATAGTATGATTGTGAGGATCACAAGGAGGGAATGTAGCCATGCTGGCCACGCAAAATGGACACTGAGCCAAACTAAAATGGAAGGCTGCTGAGAAACAGACAGTTCAGCCAGAACAGCAGTCTGCAAAGAGCAGTTTGCATTCTGCAGCAGCAGAAACCAGTTTGGGCTCAGGTAAAGAGACCTTAGCTAGGTGCAAATGGCAAAACGCTTTGCATGCTAATGAGGCCATCAGACTTGAACACCCACACAATAGATACATTTGGTTCTGAATGGACACATTCCAATCAAGACCCAGACATCGAGGCACCAGAAACCTCCGAACAAAAGGACATAAGAAACGCCCCCTCCATCACGGAGACCCCCTCGCATTGGGGAATTAATCCAGTATCGATAAGAAATTGATCCAATAGGTAGAGCCCGCCCGAGAAGAGGGAAGGACAACGGAACCCCTATAAAAGATAGGGACCTCGTGTTGTCCGGTCTGTTAAACCTGTGCTCCGGCCCCGACTGACACCTGGTATCCTGACTCCAGCCGTTGAGCACCAGCCGCCGAAACCGTAAGTTCAACGCTCGCTACGCGATCCAAGCCCGCTAGACTCCCAAGTGCCAGAACGCTTGCTGAAGGCTGCAGACAAAACCAGGACGAAGGCCTCGTTCTCTGACCTTGCCTGTTCCTGTTAGATAAGTATTCTGTTTGCTTATGTTTAGTTGTAGCTTAGTCTCTTAGTGTGTGTGTGCATGAGTATTTATTATTAACTGTATAATAAATATTGATCGTTTGAACTTGACTAATCGGTGTATCGTCTTTATTACTTTGAATTTGACCTTGGAATACTTGTGACGTTGCCTATACGGCAGCTGGCGACTCCAGAGCTTAAATAATTACATAGAACAGAGCCTAGCAGTGTTAAGCACACGTCGAACTCGGAGGCGTGTTAATACACTCCAATAAACGCGTTTTACGCCCATAGTAAAACGTGCAACAATATATTTTTTATTTAAGATTGATAGATCTTTAACTTTATTCGTTCAACACGGATGGTGGGTCCTCCCCTTGGACCTTTTCTTTATTGTTGGAACCTATCTATTCTCTGTATTTAAATGTCTGCCATTGAACCTGTATTGACCTATCCCTGAACCTCATTTGCCAGTTTTTTTGGCTAGCTCTGTTTTCATGCCCTCATATTGACCTTAATTTGAAATACGAGTCTGAGATCCACTCTTCTCTCCCTCAAACTAAATGTAAAATTCAAGCATATTTATGATTGTTGCCAGCAATGGGTCCTCTCAGCTGCGATTGCCTGGCGTGGATTTGTGGTCACATTTTCAAGCGTGGGCCGCACCGTGGGCCAAACAGGTAAGTGTGTAAACGTCGGAATCCCGAAATCTGTTGGAGGGCAGCTCGTCTCTCCACATTGCAAATCCTTCCCAGCCCAAACCCAACGCCCCCAGTCCCTCCCATCAGACCCAAAATCACACCCCCAACAGAGACCCCGCCACTAGATCTCCTGTCAGAACCCCCATCAGGTACCCCATCAGACTCCCAACAGAGACCCCCACATCAGAGACTCCTATTTCAGAGTCCGCCAATCAGAGACCCACATATCAGAGACCCCTTATCAGAGGCACCCCATCAGAGACCCCATATTAGACACCCCCAGCTTAGAGATGCCCCCATCAGGCACCCCCATATTAATGACCCCATATTAGAGATCCCAAATCAGAGACACCCATATCAGAGGCCCCCCATCAGACACCCCCTCCATCAGCGACTCCCATTTCCAACACCCGCACCTCCGAGACCTTCACATCAGAGAATTCTCCATTAAAGACCCCCATATCAGAGGCTCCCCCATTAGGGACACCCGTCAGAGACACCCCATCAGGGATGCCCCATTAGAGACCCCCATATGGGAGACAGACGCATATCACCCCACACCCATCCCCACTTTAGAGATCTCCCCCATCAGTCACCCCTGCCTGGAAGATAAAGAACAGTCCAGGCAGAAACAGTGAAGAATCACTGCTTTTTCACTTACCTGTCCCTTACACCTGCAGCCTCAACAGATGTGTTGAAAGCAGCAGCTGTTACACGTGCTCGCGACTTCCCAAAACACATCACGAGGCTCTAAGCCCTCAGATCCTTTGATCTTCTAAAAAATTAATTTAGGAACGTGGGGGTCACTGGTTAAGCCAGCATTTATTGCCCATCCCTAGTTGCCCTTCAGAAGGTGGTGGTGAACTGATTTATTGACACACTGCAGTCCCTGTGGTGAGTTACATTCGCGCCACACAAGTCCCTCCGTAACAGTACTGTGGGTGTACCTTTTTTAAAATTCATTTACGGGATGTGGGCATCGCTGGTTATGCCAGCATTTATTACCCATCCCTGATTTCCCTTGAGAAGGTGGTGGTGATCTGCCATCTTGAACCTCTATGGTCATTGTGTCCAATTACTTTAGAAAACTTTAGAAACCTTAGTGTTGGGTGGGGTTACTGGGTTATTGGGATAGGGGGAGGTGTTAACCCTGGGTAGGGTGCTCTTTCCAAGAGCCGGTGCAGACTCGATGGGCCAAATGGCCTCCTTCTGCATTGTAAATTCGATGAAAAGTTGTCAATGACATTGGAAAGAGTACAGAGAATGTTTACGGGAATATTCTGCTCTGAAGAAGAGTCATAAGAACTCGAAACGTTAACTCTGATTCTGTCTCCACCGATGCTGCCAGACCTGCTGAGTTTATCCAGCATTTTCCGTTACCAGGAAAAGGGAGTCCAGTTAGCATGGAGAGACTGAAGAAGCTGAGATTGTTCTCCTCGAGCAAAGAGGGTTAATAGGGTGCGCGTTTCTTGAAATTGTGAAGGGCTTTTAATAAAAAAATGAGGTTTAATTGGGCAGGAGGGGAACTGAGAAATCTCTCCATCTGCGTGGAATTGCTCTGATCAGGAATGCATTACCTGAAAGGGAGATGGAACCAAATTTCATGGGAATTTTCAGGAAGCGATTGGATATATTACTCAGATTAATTTATGGGTAAAAAAGATGCGGTGTGGCTTAAAAGAGTTGGTACAGACATGATGGACCAAATGGCCTCCCTGAGCTGTGTTTTTCTGATTCTCAGATAGATTTTTGTTGGGCAAGGGAGTCAAGCTGGATGCTCAGCGAGACCTTGGTGTCCTCTGAAGGTCACGCAGATACAGCAGGCAGTAAAGAAGGCAAACGGTATGTTGGCCTTCATAGTGAGAGGGTTTGAGTGTAGGAATAGAGGTGTTTACTGCAATTGTATAGGGCATTGGTGAAGCCACACTTGGAGTATTGTGTGCAGTTTTGATGTCTTTATCTGAGGAAGGATTACCAGGCTGATTCCTGGGATGGCAGGACTGTCATATGAGGAGAGGTTTGGATTATATTCATTGTAGTTTAGAACTGTGAGAGGGGATCTCGAAGAAACTTATAACATTTTAACTAGATTAGACAGGGCAGATTCAGAAAGAATGTTCCCGATGGTGGGGGAGTCCAGAACTAGGGGTCATTGTTTGAGGATAAGGGGTAAACCTTTTAGGACTGATGTGAGGTGAGTTAACAAAGATAATTTGGAGTTCGGGACCAAGTGCAATGTGTTCAGTTTGCAGACGACACTAAGATGAGTGGTAAAGCAAAAAGTGCAGAGGATACCGGAAGTCTGCAGAGGGATTTGGATAGTTTAAGTGAATGGGCTAGGGTCTGGCAGATGGAATCCAATGTTGGCAAATGTGAGGTTATCCATTTTCATGTCATAGAATTTACAGTGCAGAAGGAGGTCATTCGGCCCATCGAGTCTGCACCGGCTCTTGGAAAGAGCACCCTACACAAGGTCAACACCCTATCCCCATAACTGAGTAACCACACTCAACAGTAAGGGCAATTTTGGACACTAAGGGTAATTTATCATGGCCAATCCACCTAACCTGCACATCTTTGGACTGTGGAAGGAAACCAGAGCACCCGGAGGAAACCCACGCACACACGGGGAGGATGTGGAGACTCCGCACAGACAGTGACCCAAGCCGGAATCGAACCTAGGACCCTGGAGCTGTGAAGCAATTGTGCTATCCACAATGCTACTGAATAACAGCAAATGGGATTATTATTTAAATGACAAAGTATTAAAACATACTGCTGTGCAGAGAGACCTGGATGTGCTAGTGCATGAGTCGCACAAAGTTGGTTTACAGGTGCAACAGGTGATTAAGAAGGTGAATGGAGTTTTGTCCTGCATTGCTAGAGGAATGGAATTTAAGACTCGGGAGGGGGGGGGGGGGGGGGGGGGTGGTTATGCTGCAATTGTATAAGGTGTTAGTGAGGCCACACCAGGAGTATTGTGTTCAGTTTTGGTCTCCTTATCTGAGAAAGTACGTACTGGCGCTGGGGGGTGTGCAGAGGAGATTCACTAGGTTAATCCCAGATCTGAAGGGGTTGGATTATGAAGAGAGGTTGAGTAGACTGGGACTGTACTCATTGGAATTTAGAAGGATGCGGGGGGATCTTATAGAAACATATAAAATTATGAAGGGAATAGATAGGATAGATGCGGGCAGGTTGTTTCCACTGGTGGGTGAAAGCAGAAATAGGGAGCATAGTCTCAAAATAAGGGGAAGTAGATTTAGGACTGAGTTTAGGAGGAACTTCTTTACCCAAAGGTTTGTGAATCTATGGAATTCCATGCCCAGTGAAGCAGTTGAGGCCCCTTCATTAAATGCTTTCAAGATAAAGATAGATAGTTTTTTGAAGAATAAAGGGATTAAGGGTTATGGTGTTCGGGCCGGAAAGTGGAGCTGAGTCCACAAAAGATCAGCCATGATCTAATTGAATGGCGGAGCAGGTTCAAAGAGTCAGATGGCCTACTGCTGCTCCTAGTTCTTATGTGCTTATGCGAGGAGAAATGTTTCACCCAGAGAGTGGCAAATCTATGGAATTCACTACCACAAAAAGCAGTTATAGATGTTTACAGCATGAAAACAGGCCCATCAGCCCAGCTGATCCATGCCGTCCATTGAGGTCAAAATGTTGTGTAATTTCAAGAAGGAATTAGATATAGCTCTTGGGGCTGAAGGGATCAAAGGATATGGAGGGAAGGCAGGATCAGGGTATTGAACTTGATGATCAGCCATGGTCATAAATAATGGCGGAGCAGCCTTGAAGGGCCAAATGGCCTCATCCTGCGTCTAATTTCTATGTAAGGGTTATGGGAGACGGACAGGAAAATGTGCAGATCCGTTACGAGACCATAAGATGTGGGAGCAGAAGTCGGCCAACCGGCCCATTGAGTCTGCTCCGCCATTCAATGAGATCATGACTGATCTGATGTGATAATCCTCAACTTCACTTTATCCCCATAACTCTTGATTCCCTTACGGATTAAAAACTGTCTATCTCAGCCTTGAACATACTTAATGACCCAGCCTCTATAGCTCTCTGCCTAAAGAATTCCACAGATTCACTACGCTCTGAGAGAAGAAATTCCTGCTCATCTCAGTCTTCAATGGTGACTCCTTACTCTGAGATGATGCTCTGGTCCTAGACTCTCCCACAAGGGGAAACAATCTCTCAGCATCCATCCTGTCAAGCCCTCTTGAGAATCCTATGGGCGCGATCCTCCGCTCCCCACGCCGCGTGGGAGAATCGCGGGAGGGCCCCCCGACAAATTTCACGCCCCCCTCGCGCTCCCCGCGATTCTCACGGCGACCGGTGATTCTCCAACCCGGATGGGCCGAGCGTCCTTCTGTTCGCGACGGTGTCACGACGGCGGCAACCACACCTGGTCGCTGCCATCGTGAAACGGGTGTGGAGATGCCCGTTTGGGGCTTGTAGGGGGCCTGGTGGCGAATGAGCACCACGACTGTGCTCGGGAGGGGACAGGCCCGCGATCGGTGCCCACCGATCGTCGGGCCGGTGTCTCAATCGGACGCACTATTTCCCCTCCGCCGCCCTGCAAGATCAAGCCGCCACGTCTTGCAGGGTGGCTGAGGGGAAAGACCACCGCGCATGCGCGGGTTTGAGCTGTCAACGTCAGCCGTGCATGCGTGAGTTGGAGCCGGCCAACCTGCGCATGCGCGGCTGACGCCATTAGGCACGCCGGCCGTGTCATTCTCGGCGCGACGCCCTCGCGGCCGAGAGTTACGGAGCGTCGCTCCTCGCCCCGCCGGGAGGGGAGAATAGGGGGCGAGGAGCGGCCTCCAAGGCCGTCATGAAACTCGGCCGAGTTCATGACGGCCCTCCCTATTTTACCCGGGAGTGGAGAATCCCACCCTATGTCTCAATGAGGTCACCTCTTATTTTTCTAAACTCCAATGAGTACAGGCCCAACTGACTCAACCTCTCCTCATAAGAAAATCCTTCCATACCTGGGACCAACCTTGCAAACCTTCTCTGGACTGTCTCCAACGGCAGGATATCAATGCTATGAACGTATTGAATTTTGGAGCATGCTCATGGGGCTCAATGACATACTCTGGCTTCCAAGTCCTATGATCCGAAACAAGTTGAGTCAAATGGTCAGTTTCTGGATGTGAATTTTACTTAGTGCAAAGTATGCAATACTATGTAAAATGTAGCGTTAGCTTGGAGCCTCCAACTTGTGTTCACTCTCAACAAGGCTCAACACCAGAATTGCAACCTCACTAAATTACTCCCTAAACTGACCCGTGCCCACATAATGTAAATACAACTTGGATATGGAAGTGGGATCCAATTTGCCATCAGAACATGGCGGTGAGGTTCCCGCGAGAAAAGATGCTCACTTTATTGTGATCTGGAATAGGTTAAGCCACATTTTACATAACATGTTCTGTGGGAAGTGGAGACCACGGCAGAAACTGCAATGTGAATGCTGCTTCAAATCTTATAAAATCTCCTTGCGATTTATTTTTCAGTCAAGCTGGAGTTTTATTGAATCCGCCAACTTGGATAGCCAAGCCTCCAAGAGACTGCAGGGATTAAAGCTGAATCACTAGGAGCTGTTGTTGCTGAATCACTAGGACACTGCTGTGAGCAAATGCAAGAAAAAAATTGTCAGAACATATTTTTGAATTTCATTCTTCAGCGCTCTTGTTTTTTTAGTTATCAAAGTGTCAAAAACCGTGAAAAAGATTGTTTCTTGACCGATGGTCAATTTGGTACTTGTCATGTTCTTTGTTGTAGTCGCAAAGAGAAGGAATCAGAAGTGGCAAACATCAGGTTTGTATAACATAGTGCGAGGGGTTTATTTACAAGATGTTGCTCAACAGGGGACAATGTGTCAACTCCACAAAAGCCTGTGAAACACTCAGATGACATTATTGTGTAACACGTGACATTACACCAGCCAATGGTGTTACTCTGATACATAGCACCCCTCCCTCTTTGCTCCTTTAGTGTCAACACATTGTGCAATAACAACATTGTTAAGTTATGGACACCTATGAACATTAGTAAGACAATCTCTTTGGTGGGCATCTGTCTCATTTTCTGTAGACTGGTCAGTGAAATGAAAATCGCTTATTGTCACGAGTAGGCTTCAATTAAGTTACTGTGAAAAGCCCCTAGTCGCCACATTCCGGCGCCTGTCCGGGGAGGCTGATACGGGAATCGAACCGTGCTGCTGGCCTGCTTGGTCTGCTTTAAAAGCCAGCGATTTAGCTCAGTGAGCTAAACCAGCCCCTGCTGGTTACATCTGCCGAAACAAACTCAGGAGCCGCCTCTGGATGTGTGGGTGATTCTGTCTTAATATCCGTAGTTGTAGTTCTCAAGTCGACCATGTCACTGTCCATACTCTCAGTGGTGTAAACATCTGGTACAGATTCTGTACCCTCACTAAGTGAAGACAATAATTGATCAGCAGTGACGTAACAAATTGTGAAATGTGTTCCCCTTCCTCCTGTGTACGATGGTGAAGGTGGAATCTTTCAGCTGTGCATAGTGGATGGGGAGGGAAATGTTCTTGAAAGACAGTCTTCACTCATCATGTGACTTGTCTCCAGGTTTAGCCGGGTGTACTGAATTCTGCACTAACATGAATGTCTACCTCCCAACTGAGCTGAGAAAGGGCACAGTATGCAGGTCTGCTGATGTCTGATTGGCTTTAAGGAATGACAAACCCTTCCTCAAAAGAATTCCATGTCTCTCCTCCTCATCAAACACATCCATTGAACTTTTTCTTCCCACCATTCGTGGATTGCAGCTCCCTGGTCTGTGTTACTGAGCCTTCAATCAGTCTTCCCTGCCATTTATTTTCTGTCTGTTTAAAACAGACAAACTCACAGCACACAAGTAGACCAGCTGTTTCTATGCCATGCTGTCGATTCCCGGGCAGTAGGTTGCAGAGCCGCAGCCGCGTAGGTTCGCATTCCTGCAGCCGTTTCAGTGCCTTGTGCACAGTCTCCGCAGCTTCACCCACTACAGCAGTAAGTGTACTGAAAACTTCCATCCTCCATTTGAAGTCAGCCCCCAGTAACCCAAAGTTGTCCGCTAACTTTTTTCAAAAATCCTTTTACTTGCGGTCGTGGCTGCCGGGATCGACCGGATAATTCACCGACGCCCCGTTACATTGTCCAGTGTCCAAGTATTTACCGGAGAGTTGTTTTACTTGCCATAGCGATGATTTCACCTTGGAAGTCGGCGATATTTCTCCTAACCTCATTCCCGATGGTGTATGGGTCTGGATCACCATCGATGATTCCTTCCCCTCGCTCGCAAAATCATCTTCGAAAGTTGTTTTTCTCCCGTTTCTTTTTTATGGTCTGGGTCTCATCACCAGTTTCTACTTTGTTATGTTCTTTGTTGTAGCCACAAGGAGAAAGAATCAGAGGATACACACGTTGAGTTTGTATAACACAGTGCAAGGGATTTATTTACTAGCTGCTGCTCAAACAGGGTACAATGGTGAACTCTGCCAATACCTGCGATACAAACGCTCCGATTACTGTGGTATACTGGGGTATTATTGTGTAACATGTGACATTACACCAGCCAATGGTGTTACTCTGACGCATAACAGTTATTTTAAAAAATAAATTCAGAGGACCCAATTCTTTTTTCCAATTAAGGGGCAATTTAGCGTGGCCAATCCACCAACCCTGCACACCTTTGTGTTGTGAGGGTGAAACCCACGTAAACACGGGGAGAATGTGCAAACTCCACACAGACAGTGAAACAGAGCCGGGATCGAACATGGGACCTTTGTGCCGTGAGGCAGCAGTGCTAACCACTGATCCACCATTCTGCCCTAATACATAACAGTGATGATGATTACGTTTTCTTTCCAACTGATGCGGAAAGGTATTATTTTACAAGGATGGACATGTTGGAGGGCCAAGATGGGCCCGAGGTGGGGTATTTAGTGGCCAGAGGTCAAAATAATTCAACCTCTTGGAGTCTATCCAGCCAGGTTTGACTGCCCTACCTTAAACGTGCTAAGGAAAAGTAGGCCTAAATTCCTGCACGGATGTGACCTGATCAGGAATAAGAACTGAAAAATAATGTCACTCAGTCGCAGGTTGGTCAGGGGAAAATATACCATCCTTTACGTTAGAGCAACATTGGGTGCAAGGGATGCTTACGTAGCGGTCCTTGTTCAGCATCTTGTTGGGGAGAGCTGTTAAATTTTGAAAGAACACTTTCAGCAAAGCAGAGTAAATCATTTCACTGCAGAAAATGGCCAATTTAGATTTGGGGTTGGCCAATTAATGTCAAATCAGTGGAGGAGGCGCCAATTTCTTCGAAAATGAGTTGTCACGCTTGGGTGGCTTCTTAAGCCTCGTTAAACATAATCATGAATCCTTGGCAATCTTCTTCGTGTCATTAAACCACTTTTCTGGGATGTAGCCAGCTGCTTTATTTATGAGAGATCACAGTCTATTACTTGGCAATCTCCCTTGAGCTTTGTAACATGTGCTGATTGACAATTGTCCCACGTCTATTGTCTTCTCTGAATTTTCTGCCATGTGACAAAGTTGCCATTCCTTGATGGGAATGAGTCTCACGTTCTGCTGAAGTAATGTCCCAAGTCTGTGCATTACTGCATCAGTTACTGCACTAGCATAGCCCACGGAAGGGCTGTGTAATGATTTTGGATGAGGGACAAATGACCTGGACACCAGGAGAACTCCCCAGCTCCTCTTGCAATACAATTTTGGGATGTTTAGTGCCCGCTGAGCAGATGGACACGGTTTCAATCCTTTGATAAACCTCCAGTGCAAAATCAAATCTTGGATGGGGAATATGGAGCAACAGAGGTTATTCCACCACTTTGCTGCCAATCTTGTGATCGTATAATTAGGTTTGAGCACAATTCCAGATTGATTTGTAGATTGATAGAATAGAAGCTGCTTTGCTACAGAAATCCTGCTGATGACAACGTAAAATGCGCCATTGTTACTGAAGCCAAACAATAACTCCTACAGAAGGAAAATGTTCAAATATTGTTTATACATTCCCCCATAGCCAAGGTTGACACATGCTATATAATTAGGCACAGGAGATGGTTCATTGAAAAAGTATTTACCTAGTTAGATGAATTATGAACTATTTAAATAATATAAATAACTTTTCCCAAGGTATCAGTTTTTTTGCCTGATTTCCACACATAATGAAACATATCAGTTAAAAATCTGCAATTGGCAGATACTCTGTCCTGAGGTCCTGTATCGGGGGACTAGATCTGGTCAAAATACCTGGACAGGAACAAAATCACCAAAGCTTACAGCACAAAATGAGGCCATTCAGTGCATCATGCCTCTGCCAGCTCTATGAGCGAGCTGCCCAATTGAATGCAGTGAAGAATGAAGGCATTTGACAAAACTTTCAGACAATGCGAATTAGTGACAGGAAACTCAGGCAGATCGTGCTTCAAAAGACAGGCCTGTCTGCTGGCCATGCCTTTTAAATCCTCGGGGTGCCAAAAAGCACTTTGGATGCACAGAATTACTTTTTTGTCGTGTTGTTACTGTTGGCAATGCAACAGCGAGCTTACAGTGCAGCAGTAGCACTTCATCTGCAAGAGGATGGACGGCTACTTAAACTGGTTTATTTTTATGTGGCGGTGGCTGAGGGATGCCCCTGCTGTTTGTTCAAACATTTACATCCTCCTGAAGAGGCGGACAGGCTTTTGATTGACCACTTTACCCAGATTTTGGCACCTCCCAACAGCGCTGCGCCGAAGCGTCAGGCTAGACTCCATGGGGTGAGGCTTAAACCCACCATCGTCTGATTGAAAGACAAGAGTGTGCTCACTCAGACAAGGCTGACACTTGGCAGTAATGCATTCAGAGATGGCCAAATTACAAAGAAACAGTGCCTCGAAGCGGGAGAGAAGATTGGTACCGTTCCACAGCAGGCACTTCGAGACGGATGCCAATTTAAATGCACTCTAAGGGATTTGACAATGTCAAGGATGGGCTGAACAAAGTACATGGTGGTCAGGCATGACAGAGTAGTTTACTTGATCATCACCACTTGAATCAATCTCCTTCTCACTGACTGGAGTGTGTGCAATCCGCACAATGTACAGTTTGACGGCAATTCCTCTCCTTTAACATCCACCAATAAGACGCAGAACAGTAATATTGGGGAATCATAAAATCATACAATTATAGAACGTTTAAGTGGGCAGGCACATGGACAGCAGTAAATTGAAAGGGTGTAGGTTAGGTTGATCGCAGAATAGGATAAGTGGTCGGCACAATATCGTGGGCCGTAGGGCCTGTACTGTGCCATGTTCTATGTTTACAGCAACAGAAGGAGGCGATTCAATTGGACTGTTTAGCTCAGTTGGCTGGACAGCTGGTTTGTGATGCCAACAGCATGGGTTCAATTCCTGTACCAGGCGAGGCTATTCATGAAAACTCCGCCTTCTCAACCGTGCCCTTCGCCTGAGGTGGTTTTTATTATTCGTTCATAGGATGTGGGCATCGCTGGCTGCATCAGCATTTTTTGCCCATCCCTAATTGCCCTTGAGTGGCAAGTTAAGAGTCAACTGTGGGCCTGGAGTCACATGTAAGGGTGACAGCTTTCCTTCCCTGAAGGATATTAGTGAACCAAATGGGTTTCATGCTCATCATCAGACTTTTAATTCCAGATTTTTATTGAATTCTGCAGTGGCGGGATATGAACCTGGGTTCCCACAGCATGACTCTGGGTCTCTGGTTTACTAGCCCAGTGATAATACCACTAGGCCACTGTGGTGACCTTCAGGTGAAATCACCACCAGTCAGGCCTCTCCCACAAAGGAGAAAGCAGCCTATGGTCATCTGGGGCTATGGCGACTTTACTAACTTTTACTTTTAAAAATTAATTTAGAGTACCCAATTCATTTTTTCCAATAAAGGGTCATTTTAACGTGTTCAATTCACCTACCCTGCATATCTTTGGGTTGTAGGGGCAAAACCCATGCAAACACGGGAGAATGTGCAAATTCCACACGGACAGTGACCCAGAGCCGGGATCGAACCTGGCACCTCGGCACCGTGTGGCAGCAGTGCTAACCACTGCGCCCCCGTGCTGCCACACTAACTTTTACTTTGCCTGGACACCTCATGATTTTTTTTTCTTTTAAAATTTATTTTAAAGTACCCAATTCTTTTTACCAATTAATGGGCAATTTAGCATGGCCAATCTACCTACTTTGCTTTTTTGGGTTGTGGGGGGTGAGACCCACACAGATACGGGGAGAATGTGTAAATTCCACACGGACAGTGACCCGGGGCTGGGATCGAATCCGGGTCCTCGGCGCTGTGACGCATCAGTGCTTGGCCACCTCATGATTTTGAACATATTTATCAAAGCTCTCAACTTTCTCTTCCCCAAGGAGAACTGTCCCCACTTTTCAATCGCTTTATGGAACTGAAGCTCCGCAGCCTTAGAACCATCTACTGAATCTTTTCTGCATTCTCTGTTATATCACAGAATACCATAGAATCCCTACAGTGGAAAAGGAGGCTTTTCGGCCCATCGAGTCTTTACTGGCCCTCTGAAAGAGCACCGTACCTAGGCGCAATCTCCCACCGGGGGACAATTTAGCATCACCAATCCACCTAATCTGCATGTTTGGACTGTGGGAGGAAACCGGAGCACCTAGAGGAAGCCCATACAGACACGGGGAGAATGTGCAAAGTCCGCACAGTCACCCAAGGCTGGATTTGAACCTGGGTTCCTGGAGTTGTACGACAACCGTGCTAACCACTGTGCCACCATGCCTTCACATCCTTCCTAAAGTATAGTGCCCAGGATTGGATGCAATATTCCAGTTGAGGCTGAGGTCTGCACAAGTTTAACATTACCAATGCCACCTCATCCCCAAGTTTCTGACTGAGTCACATTCTGTCCTGACCTCTATTCCTTTGAGTAGGCATCCTGCAGTTCTCTACCTCATAGCACTGAGATAGCCACACTGCTGATCGAGGATAAAGGCAGCTGGGAATGGGCAACACACGGAGCTTTCCCATCACTGGCCATTGGGACCAGTACTATAAGATACTCATGGATGAATCCAATATGAAGTTGAAGGGAAACTCTTTACCCGCAGCATGTTTAGAATATGAAACTTGATACCACAAAGAACAGATATATTTCGGAGGAAGCAAGGCAAATCTATGGGAGATAAAGCAATGAAAGGAAATCATAGAATCAACAGTGCAGAAGAAGGCCATTCAGCCCATTGAGTCTGCACCAGCCCTTGTAAAGAGCACCCTACCTTAGCCCACCCCACCACCCCATCCCCGTAACCCAGTAACCCCACCTAACCTTTCGTTTGGACACTAAGGGGCAATTTAGCGTAGCCAATTCACCTAACCTGCACATCTTTGGACTGTGGAAGGAAACCAGAGCACCCGATGGAAACCCACCCAGGCACGGGGAGAACGTGCAGACTCCGCACAGTGACCCAAGCCGGGAATCGAACCTGGGACCCTGAAGCTGTGAAGCAACTGTGCTAACCACTGTGCTACAGTGCCAAAATGTGGATGGAATGAGTTGAAAAGAGTCTTGTGTGAAAAATTTGCATTTGCCTGGATCTGTTGGACTGAATAACCTGTTCCTTCGCTGCAAATACTACATAATTCCAAGCCAATAAACAAGTAACAGAATAATCACTAACCACAAAATACTGGGCAACGATTCTTCCCTGTGTTGCGCCTGTCTGAAACTAAACTGATCTACAAAGAAACATGAGTACATTTAATGTGGAGTCTGTGAGGGTTTCAGGTTCAACTCTCCAGAGACGTTCCATAGGATCCCTGCAGTGCAGAAGGACACCATTTGGCCCATCGAGTCTGCACCAACCCACCGAATGAGCACCCTACCTAATCGCGCTTTACCGCCCTATCATCGTAACCTCACATGTTGATCATGGCCAATCCACCTAACCTGCACATCTTTGGACCCTCCTGGACTGCAACAATTCTTCAAGAATTTCCTTTGCGCAATTTTGTGACTGTGTGAAAGAGGTTCATTAAAAACATTTGAAAAAAATAAGAGGGGACAAGCAAAATAACAGACCTTAGCAAATGGGGATGGTTTAGCACACTGGGCTAAATCGCTGGCTTTTAAAGCAGACCAAGGCAGGCCAGCAGCATGGTTCAATTCCCGTACCAGCCTCCCCGAACAGGCGCTGGAATGTGGCGACTAGGGGCTTTTCACAGTAACTTCATTGCAGCCTGCTTGTGACAATAAGTGATTTTCATTTTCAAATGACAGAGCTCATTGACTGACGTACTCTGCGGGTTGTATTTTACCTCCCCCGCCAGGTGTGTTTTCAGCAGGGGGGCATGGGCAGCCCACTGCCTTCCCACCCACTTCTGAGCTCGGGAGCCAAAATCTGAAGCCCACCCATCATATGTAAATAAATAGTTATGGGTCAATTGAGATGTTGACAAGCCAATTGAACCCGATAATATGCTGCCAGCATGATAATAAGGTTGACATGGGCAGTCAGGTGAGAGTGGCTGTTTTTATAAAAATATTTTCAGAAGGATGGGCAGGAATCAGGCATTACTATCTTCCAGGGTGGGGTGTGATGATGATGTCCTTTGAAAATTGGGCAGGGGGGGGAAGGTCCCCGAAGATAATACCCTCTCTTTCTTCCTATCCGTCTACCCACCAAATGTCACAACCCCTAACCCCCCCCCCCCCCCCCCCCCATCCCCCCCCCGAAGCAGGCCAAACCCGCCTTGCCCGATTTCCCAGGTTTAGCTCAGTCTCGGTTCCATTGGGCCTTCTTCTTGGGCCTGCTGGTAGTCCAAGCAATGCCCACTACTGAGTTCTTGGTGCTGCCGGGACTGCCGATGCTGTAGGCCTTCCCAGTGTGGGGCGACCGTCTCCCTGTGAGCCAGTTTGGCCTGCGTGCAGCACATTATGAGAGAGAGGGGTTCCTCACACCACAAGAAGGTTGGGGTGGGAAGGTGAAGGGAGGATGTCCACAAAGGAAAGGGGGCAGAAAGGGGAGGTGCAGAGATTGGGGTTGCCGGTCAAAATGGCGTACCAATCTGCGGGGAGCCAGTCCTGCTGGCCAGTTCAGCTCGCCAGTACTGGAAATCACGAAAGTGTGGTCTCAGTGGGGAGAAACTCCTGAGGCCCAAAAAACCAGCAAAGTGACAGTGAATAGTGTTAAATGTACTTGAAAGCAGACTTTGTTTCAAAGAACAATGAACAATACCTCCATGCCTGCACCGATCACGTGTCCTATCTAGACCAAGCGCCTGTATCCTTCTATACCCCATCTGTTCATGTGCCTATCCAGATAAGTCTTAAAGGTCACTAACGTATCTGCCTCAACCACCTCACTTGGCAGTGCATTCCAGGCCACCACCACCCTCTGTGCAAAAAACGTCACCCGCACATCTCCACTGAACCTTTCCCCCCTCACCTTGATCTTGTGCCCCCTTGTAATTGTTATTTCTGCCCTGAGAAAAAGCCTCCAACTTTTCACCCTATCTATATCCCTAATAATTTTCTAAACTTCTACCAGGTCGCCCCTCAGCCTCTGCCTCTCTGGGGAGAACAATCCCAGTTTATTTAATCTCTCCTCGTAGCTAAACGTCTCACTGTGAGCCAATTTGGCCTGCTTGAAGCACATTATGGCTGGAGAATGGACTGGCATGGAGTACATTGGCTACCAGTGGGCATTCCTTTGGGTAGGTGGAAGTGGCTGTTGGGTGGGGTGGTAAGGATGTTCTGAAGCGCGCCTACTGAATCTGACAGAACTGTGCCTTGCTCAGATCAAGTGAATTACCCAACAGATGAAAGTCTCCAAGTGCTGCAAGAAGCAGTGGTGAAAAGATGGCCTGAGAAACACCACAAGTGCATATTGGGCACGCTGACATGAATTCACAACCCAAGGTGGTATCTTGTACAAAGGAAATAGAAATAAGGAGATGAGAGGAGATATGCTGAAGCACATCCATGCATGGCTTCAAGGAATTGAGTTGAATTTAAGAAAGGCAATGACGTGCTCCACTGACCAAACAAGAGCAATGAAGTTAAAGACTACATTGGCCAGCTCAGTGGCTGTAAAGAGTACCAAGCTAAACAGGTTAACGAGCCGTTGATGGCGCATGATATTTCATAGAATTTACAGTGCAGAAGGAGGCCATTCGGCTCATCGAGTCTGCACCGGCTCTTGGAAAGAGCACCCTACCCAAGGTCAACACCTCCACCCTATCCACATAACCCAGTAACCCCACCCAACACTAAGGGCAATTTAGCATGGCCAATCCACCTAACCTGCACATCTTTGGACTGTGGGAGGAAACCGGAGCACCCGGAGAAAACCCACACACACAAGGGGAGGATGTGCAGACTCCGCACAGACAGTGACCCAAGCCGGAATCGAACCTGGGACCTAGAGCTGTGAAGCAATTGTGCTAACCACCATGCTGCCGTGCTGCCCTTATGCCAGATATGCCAGACAGACCATGGAAGAAGCTGGATGTAGAGATCCAGACCTCTTAACTATAGCAGGAACTTGTTATTTTCATACTGTAAACTTCTATTCTGACTTCTGGAAGTTAGGCAAGCTGACTTAATTAATTTCAGGAGAAAATGTAGAATTTCAGAAAGCACACTTTAGTCAGTACAGCATTCCAGACATTGTGATGAGTGACAATGGGCTTCAGTTCATAACTGAAGAATTCAGTGACTCCACAAAGGATTGGAAAATTGAACACGATGCATCATCACTGCACTATCGGCATGGTAGCACAGTGATTAGCACTGTTGCTTCACAGCACCAGGGCCCAAGGTTCGATTCCCGCTTGGTACACTGTCTGTACGAAGTCTGCACGTTCTGCCTGTGTCTGCGTGGGTTTCCTCCGGGTGCTCCGGTTTCTTCACACAAGTCCTGAAAGACATGCTGTTAGGTAATTTGGATATTCTGAACTCTCCCACTGTGTACCCGTACAGGCGCCCTGTAGCCACCTAAGGTGGCCACAAACGGACACAAAATGGAAGACTGCAAAGAGTGCAGGGTAAACGGACATGTTAAAGAGCAAACAGCTTGCAGAAGCAATTATGCATTGAAACAATTGCAGAAACCAGTTTCCTGGCAGCTGCAGAGATCAGGCAGCGCTGTAAATGGGAAAGCCGTTAACATAGTAATGAGGTGATACCGGGCAGTCCCAGGTACAATGGATACAATTAAGTTGATACTTTTAATAGCAGCCCAGACACGCTAGAGCCAGAGAAGCCCAGGACAATGGGTCCTAAGAACCGCCCCAGCCATCAAGGAACGGCCCTAGGATTGGGGGGTTCAAACCACATCGATTGGGAAGAGGCCCAATCGATCCCCAGCAGGTGAGGAAGCCCGCCCCAAGGGGCGTGGACCCCTGGGACCTATAAAAGAGAGGTCCCACGCATGGTTCAGTCTTCTGATTCTTTCTCCTGATTCCGGCTTCTGAATCCAGCCTCGAGACCCCTGTCTTCTCCATCAACCGATTGAACTGAAGCCGCCAATACGTAAGTGCCTAAACAACGACCGCTACCTGAAACCGACATTACTGACACCCTTGCCAACTAATAGTGATCCGAAGCCTGCAGACCAGACCAGAACAAAGGCCTTGTTCCCTGGCCTCGCAGTTCCTTCTTAGATAAGTATTAGTCGTTTAGTGGTAGAAGTAAGTTTAATCTTTAGCGTGTGCATGAGTGTTATTATAATTGTGTTATAATAAACTCTAATTGTTTTGGACTTACTAATTGGTGTACAACTTTATTGCCTTGAACTTGACCTTGATACTTGTGACGGTGTCTTTACGGCACCTGGCGACTCCAGAGCATAGAATTTGAAACAGAGCCAAAGGGAGTGTTAAGCACACTCACCCAAAACGAGCAACAGCCCGAATGTGGTGACTAGGGGCTATTCACAGCAACTTCACTGCAGTGTTAATGTGATAATGAAAATTATTATATTATTATAACATGCAGATTAGGTGGATTGGTCATGCTAAATAGTCCCTAGGTGGGGTTATGGGGATAAGGTCTACTTGTGACAATAATAAAGATTGTTTTTATTATTATAATAAAGATTACTATTATCCCTAGTCGAATGGAAAGGCTGAGGCAGCTGTGTAAATCACCAAAGAAATTGAATAAATCCAGCACAGATTTTTAAAAAATTAATTTTTACGTGACATCGGCGTTGTTGGCTAGGCCAGCATTTGCTGCACACATCTAATTGCCCTTGAGAAAGTGGTGGTGAGTTGTATTCTTGAGCCGCTGCAGTCCATGTGGTGTAGGTGCACCCACTGTGCTGTTAGGCAGGGTGTTCCAGGATCTTGACCCAGTGACAGTGAAAGGATGGTGACAGGTTCGGTTCCCGGCTGGGTCACTGTCTGTGCGGAGTCTGCACGTCCTCCCCGTGTGTGCGTGGGTTTCCTCCGGGTGCTCCGGTTTCCTCCCACAGTCCAAAGATGTGCGGGTTAGGTGGATTGGCCATGCTAAATTGCCCGTAGTGTCCTAAAAAGTAAGGTTAAGTTGGGAGTTGTTGGGTTACGGGTATAGGGTGGATACGTGAGTTTGAGTAGGGTGATCATTGCTCGGCACAACATCGAGGGCCGAAGGGCCTGTTCTGTGCTGTACTGTTCTATGTTCTATATTCCCAAGTTTTGGTGTTGAATGACTTTGAGGGCAACTTCCAGGTGGTGGTGTTCCCCTGTGTCTGCTGCCCTTGTGTTTCTAGATGGTAGTGGTTGTGGGTTCGGAAGGTGCTGCCTAAGGAGCCTTGGTGAGCACCTGCAGTGCATCTTGTAGATGATGGTGGAGGGAGTGAATCGTTGTGGAAGAGATTCCAAACAAGCCGGCTGCATTGCTCTAGTTGGTGTTGAGCTTCTTGAGTGTTGTTGGAGCTGCATTCATCCAGGCAAGTCGGGAGCATTCCATTACGCTCCTGACTTGTGCCTTGTAGGTGGTGGACAGGATTTGGTGAATGTGGAGGTGAGTCTCCCACCACAAGGTTCCTAGCCTCTGACCTGCTCTTGTAGCCGCAGTATTTGTATGGCTTTGATCTGAAATGCTTTCACTCACATCAATGGAAAAGTGCCTGTCATGTCTTGTGATTGGCAGCTTCCATACAGCCAGCTGTCTGGATTGTTTAATTTAACTGCATTTTATGCTTGAATGGACCTTAAGCACCCTGCTGTGTAACTAACTGCAATATTTATGAAGATTTAGCTATAATTGACAACTCCTGACTACGTGAAAAACAGGAAAGTGTTTTCTGCGCATTAAAAGAGGAAGTGAGAGCACTTTACTGCTCCTAATTGGAACATGCATGGAGCAGTTGTCACCTTGATCATACACAGTGGAAGTGAATGGCCAAATATACCAGCAATCGCAGCCACAGACCAACAGAGAAGCTGTTCCTTCACTGCCTGTGGTCGATCAGGAAGCTGGGATATCGCCAGCTACACACAGTACAGAATGACCATCACTCCCAGAGTTCCACCATCCCAAAATAATGGAAATGGAACAATCATGGCAACAACAAATGCCACATGAATGAGAGAGAAAGAATGTCACACAGATGAACAATCAACGACAATGCCCTCTACACGATTTAGTGACTGTGTGCAATGCATGTGCAGAGACTAATAAGAATGACGAGCAATTGCATGAGAACAGTTGTGGTATGGTGGGTAACATGGATAATTCATAGTTACACTTAATAATGCATGCAAACGTGCCTGTTCTTTGTTATGGAAGGGAGATGGCTAGGTTTTGAAATGCAATTGATTACCAAGTGCCATACCTGGCTTGCCATAGTAATGTGACCTCCGCCATGTGGCAACATCTACTGGCAGCCATATTACATTCAGTTCAATAAAGACTCCAAACTAGAAAGACTGTCGTCTTTGAGCTTGTAAAAGAGGAGAGAGGCATAGAGAGGAAGGACAGAGAGGGGAGGGCCAGCGAGGGCAGGGAAAGGAGGGGCAGAAGGGGAGAGAGTGGAGCAGCAGAGAGGTGACCTGACAGGAGGGAAGTGGAAAAGGGAGTAATTGAAGAGAGGCAAGTGGAAGAGGGAGGACCTGAAGAGAGGGGAGCGGCGAGGGTGGACCTGAAGAGAGGGGAGAGGCAGAGGGTGGAGCTGAAGAAAGGGGAGAGGCAGAGGGTGGAGCTGAAGAGAGGGGAGAGGCAGAGGGTGGAGCTGAAGAAAGGGGAGAGGCAGAGGATGGAGCTGAAGAAAGGGGAGTAGTAGAGACGGAAACTATAGAGAGGGGAGCAGCAGGGAGGGAAGAACTGAGCGAGAGGGAGGAACTGAAGAGAGTGTGCAGGGAAAGAGTGAAGAACTGAAGAGGAGGAGCAGCAGAGGGAGGAACAAAAGAGAGGAGAGCAGCAGAGATAGAAACTGAAGAGAGAAGACTGGCAAAGAGGGAGCAACAGGAGAGAGGAGGGACAAAAGGAGGAACTGTGGAAAAGGGAGGGGCAAAATTATGATGCACTATCAATTACGACGAGACGAGAGTAGAGAGTAATCGAGGCTTTATTACGCAGAGATGTGGAGCCTCCCGCAACTACTGTCGAAATGGCTGCAGCTCGGAGAGACCACACATTTATACGGTGTCTACTGGGTCCGTCGTTGCGAGCGCCGCAGTTGTGGTGGCGATTCAGGCGTCGGTTCAGTTGTCGGTGACTCCGGGAGCATGTAGACCTCATCTTCACCCACGGATGGGACCAAGGGGAGAGCGGATTGTCCTGGAGCGGGGGCTGTGGTGGGGTGCGCCGGGGGTAGGGAGGGTGGCGCCGGGGCAAAGAGGCGTTGTTGCGGAATCCATCATTTTAAAATCTTTGCGTAATAAATTGATGCACTATCAATTATGACGAGACGAGAGTAGAGTGTAATCGAGGCTTTATTACGCAGAGATGTGGAGCCTCCCGCAGCTGCTGCTGAAATGGCTGCAGCTCGGAGAGCCCACACATTTATACTCCGCCTACTGGGCGGAGTCAGCAGGCAGCGATCTACCCCCATACCTGTGTACAGGGGCCTTACCGTAATACCCTCGTATGCAGTATATAATACAACAGTGGTGACTACCACAAGGAAGGACTGTAATAATAATAATTAATCACTTATTGTCACAAGTAGGCTTCAATGAAGTTACTATGTAAAGCCCCGAGTCGCCACATTCCGGCTCCTGTTCGGGGAGGCCGGTACGGGAATTGAACCTGCGCTGCTGGTCTTGTTCTGCATTACAAGTCAGCTGTTCTGCCCACTGTGCTAAACCACCCCCTGTAGAGTGGGGAGCGGCAGAGGGAGGAACTGAGGAGAAGAGCGAGGCCGAGAGGAAAGAACTGAAGAGGAGGAAGTGACAGGGGGAGGCACTGAAAAGAGGGGAGTGGCAGAGAGGAGCAGGAGAGGGAAGAAATGGTGAGAGGGGATCAGCAGAGAGAGGAGCGGGAGAGGGAAGAACTGGTGAGAGAGGAGCAGCAGAGAGAGGAATGGCAGTGAGAGGAGTGGCAGAGAGAAGAGTGGCAGAGAGAGGAGCGCCAGAGAGAGGGGAGCGGCAGAGAGAGGAGCGGCAGAGAGAGGGGAGCGGCAGAGAGAGGGGAGCAGCAGAGAGGGGGAAGCAGCAGATAAAGGAGCAGCAGAGGGAGGAGCGGCAGAGAGAGGGGAGCGGCAGAGAGAGGGGAGCGGCAGAGAGAGAGCAGCGGCAGAGAGAGGGGAGCGGCAGAGGGAGGAGCGGCAGAGAGAGGAGCGGCAGAGAGAGGAGCAGCAGAGAGAGGGGAGCGGCATTTCTGGTTGGTCAGCTTCATCTTTGATCTCTTGGGCAGCACGGTGGTGCAGTGGGTTAGCCCTGCTGCCTCACGGCGCCGAGGTCCCAGGTTCGATCCCGGCTCTGGGTCACTGTCTGTGTGGTGTTTGCACATTTTCCCTGTGTTTGCGTGTGTTTCACCCCCACAACCCAAAGATGTGCAGGGTAGGTGGATTGGCCATGCTAAATTGTCCCTTAATTGGAAAAAATGAATTGGGTATTCTAAATTTAAAAAAAAATCTTTGATCTTGGGTGCACCTCTTCTGGAGTCAATGCATCAAGGTTTCAGTTTTTTGTAGGTTGTCAAGAGTAGATGAGGTTTTAATTGATGCGGTCACACTGGATTCAGGAATAGTTTTACTTTGCTTGTTGAGTGTTTCTGTACAGACGAGCTGAGATCTGTCAGTCTCACTGTGATCTTGCACATCGTGTATGCTGATTGTGATCACTGTGTCACTATTCGTACATACAGTGGGTAGACATTCATTGTCTTCTTGTTGTTCATCAAATAAAGTAGATAGACCTTCATAGTCATCTTTTTGTTGTTCAAATTTGCTGGGTAGACTTTCATAGTCTGCTTCTGGTTGCTCAGACAAGGTGGATAGACCTTCATAGTCTTCTTCATGCATGGTTGATGCTCTGGAGTCTTTAATCGCTTCCATTCTGGAGTCTGTCAACGAGCTCTCTTTGGAGGCTTGCATCGCTCTCTCTGTGGAGTCTTTCATCGCTCTCTGTGTGGAGCCGTGCAGTGTTCTCTCTATGGAGTTGATCTGTGCTCTCTCAACGAAGTCGGTCAGTACTTTCTATGTAGTGTCGTTTTCTGCTTGGCTATCTGACAGGTTGTGTCATCCCAATGTATCAACGACCTGCCATTGCATCATGGTGTTGGATTAATCTACCATGAGTAGAGTCATGTTGAGCTTTCCAACCGTGTTGCAGATGCTATTATGATCATTTCCGAATAACCCAGCCATGTCTGAGTAGTATTCTTCAATGTACAAATCATCTTCTGTGGTTTTGGACTTGTTTTCGTGCTCTTCATTTTTAATTAACAAATCATCTTTTTTAGTTTCGGATTTGTCATTGTGCTCTTCACTTTGGATGCTGCAAACTGCTTGTTCTAGGATGCTGCAAAAGTTATTTTCAACTGCTGGTTGAAGTTCTGCCTTTTGAGGTAAAAAATTTAGGTTTCGTGCCTTTAAAAGTCTTATTTGTGATGTTCGGGAAGTTTCCCTTTAAGTGGGTGTGGTCTGAGTCTTCTGACATCATGGCGCTCGTGAAATGCACTCGTGAAACGCGCAAATCGATCTTCAATCAGAGTGTACTCTTTCAACTGCGCATGCGCAAGGAGTCGCGAATGCGTAAATCGATCTTCAGCCTGTGCGGGCTTTCTCAACTGCGCATGCGCAAGAAGTCACGCATGCGCAAATTGGAATTTTGCCCGTTTGAGTCTTTTGTTGTTGTGCGCATCTGCGTACTTGTTTGAATCGGAGGTACCGCAATGAAGAATCTGGTTTGAATGCGGAGACACCTTTTTAACTTCCTCAGTCTCATGGAAGATTTTTTCGCTGTTCTTTCTTTGTGAAAACTCAAGGTACTGACTATATTTTTTTCTTGCGACATGCACTTTTCAATTGCGATTTCCAGCGTTAAATCTTTCTCTTTTAATGATGATTGTCTGAGTCCCTCATCACATATTCCCTTTACAATTTTGTCTCTGAGCATTGAGTCTCATAATGCAGAAAAGTTGCAGGCTGGTGCTATTGACTTTAAATCTGTGACAAAGCTGATGAATGATCCTCCATGTTTTTGCAAACATCTGGTGAAGCTGAATCTCGCATTTTGCAATGGGTTTCAAATTTTCGAATTATTAGATCAAGTTTGCTTTTATCTTCCCTTTCAGAATAAGTGAAAGAGTTGTGTATTTCGACAGCCAGCTGTTCGGCAAAGGATAAAAGCAGAGCTATTTTTTAGCTTCAGAAGCGGTGGTCAAATCGTGTTCTTCCAGGAAGATATGGGGCGGAATTCTCTGCAATGGCTGACGCCGTCGTGAAACCCGGAGTGTTTCACGACGGCGTCGGAGGCCGCTCCTCGCCCCCTATTCTGCCCCCCCTGGGGGGCTAGGAGCGGCATTTTGTGAAACTCGGCCGCCTGGCCTTGACGCTGGCGTCAAGGCGGCGTACCGATAATGACACGGCCAGTGACGTCAGCCGCACATGCGCAGGTTGGCCGGCGCTAACCCGCGCATGCGCTGTTGCCGTCTTCCCCTCCGCTGCCCCGCAAGACGTGGCGACTTGATCTTGCGGGGCGGCGGAGGGGAAAGAGTGCGTCTCTTGGAGACGCCGGCCCGACAATTGGTGGGCACCGATCGCGGGCCAGTCCCCTCCTGAGCACGGCCGTGGTGCTCGATTCCCTCTCTGCCCCCCACAGGCCCTAAACTTACCTTTCGCGCTATGTCCACGCTGGCAGCGACCAGGTGTGGTTGCCGCCAGCGTGAACAGGTTGGGAACGGCAGGCCGCTTGGCCCATCCGGGCCGGAGAATTGCGGCCCTCCCGCGATTCTCCCACCCGGCCTGGGGAGCGGAGAATCGCGCCCATGGAATTGCTGTTAAAAAAGTTTCCAATTAGATTTAAGATTACCGTTAGTTTAGAGTAGACGTGGAGCATGAAATTGGTCCATCGAGCCGATTGCTCTTCGAGGAATCCAAATGCTGCAAAGCCTTCCAATGTCGAATATCCGGTACAAATTTTCTTTTTTCTTTCTTTCTAGTTCTATCTAATCTATCGAGTAAGCTTTCTTGAAGTATTGCCTGGTACCATGTTATATTACTATTTCTGACAGTAATGTTGTATTGCTGCAATATATGTTACTCACTTGCTTCTTCCAGAATGATCTTCAACGCGATGTTGATTGACACTTGTAGTCTTCCAATTAGAGCAAATACTTTATTGAGTAACGTTGGCTAATTAACTGAGTTAATTCTCTCTCCAATGCTTAAACTAGATGTTACATACACATGATTGATTATCTACACCTGTGCTGAGCTGTCCTTGTAGGGGCTGGTTTAGCTCCCTGGGCTAAATCACTGGCTTTTAAAGTAGACCAAGGCAGGCCAGCAGCACGGTTCGATTCCCGTATCAGCCTCCCCGGACAGGCGCAGGAATGTGGCGACTAGGGACTTTTCACAGTAACTTCATTGAAGCCTACTCGTGATAATAAGTGATTTTTCATTTTCGTTTCATTGTATGCTTCTGGTCACAGGACCCTGTTCCTGTGAAGAGACGGATGTTGGCTTCCGTCTGTCTATTTAGACCTGTCGCAAGTCCTGCCCTCTAGTGATGACTTGATTGTTACATTGATACATTAACCCTTTGTATATATACAGATATGCAGATCACTACATGAGTGAGTGAGCACTTGCTCTTTGCATTCTGGCTGGCTTCCCACAGGCGCCTGGAACCAATATCTGCACATGTGGCAATCTGGGCAGTCCGATGTCACTTGGGAGTGTTCATCAACCACAAGGGCCTCCACACCCTCAACATGCAGCCACAAGGAGGTACCCTGCAGGGCCGTGCGCAAGATTCCCAGAAAGCCTCATCTTGTGGCTATTGGGCCTGTGAGTAGTGCCAAGCTGCGGCTGCTCGGGGATGAGGGAATTTCACTTCAAACGTGCATCAGAAACCCAACAAATGACGCCCAACAGTGCTATCTTGAATGGCATACGACCACTAGATGTGTGATCAGATAAACAATCAGCTTCCATCAGTTTGCACCAGTCAAGGTCTCTAAAATAGCCATGGTCTGATGTACTCAGCACAACATTGTGTAGCTGCAAAGTTCAGGCCGACATGGTTTAAGATAACCTACTCATCAATATAAATAACTGGAGGATTACATATTGATTTAATCTCATATGATTAAAGATTTTCTTTCTTTTAATTTATAGGATTCTTGTAGAGGTCTACATAGCTAGAAATAATGAAATGGGTCAAAGCTGCTCGTTCCCAGATACTTTAATGTGTCAGCGTACAATTTCGTTGACACCGTTGTTTAATTGTTTGCTGAAGCTGCAGAATTATATCTCTTGGTTGTCATCATGGCCACATGGGGAAACAGTTAGACAAGGCAGCTTTCAGATAAGAAGTGGAACAAAAGAGGCGGGATGAAAGCAATTGGCATCCGTCATTTTGAGGGAAAAGAATCCTTTTCTTGGTTTTTCTGACAAACATACTCATTGTGCGACAGTAACTCCTGTCATGCTGTAATCAGTCGTCAGAGACAAGGTTTTGTGACAAACAGGCCATGAAGATCTCAGGCTTTTCTCAAAAAGTTGTAAAGAGGGTCAGGACTGCACAGGAGAAATGACAATTTATACTCTTTTTTTAAAAATGTTTTTTTAATTGGATTTTTGAACATAGTGGCTAGGATTCTCTGACCCCCCCGCCGGGTCGGAGAATCCCCGGGGGGGGGGGAAGCGCGAATCTCGCCCCGCCACCGGCTGCCCTATTCTCCGCCGCCGTTTTTCGGATGGCGGCAGGATTCCTGCCACGCCGGTCGGGGGCCGTGAACAGCGCCCCCCCCCCCCGCGCGATTCTACGGGCTCCAATGGGCTGAGCGGCCTTCCAGTTTTGCCTAGTCCCGTCGGCTTGAATTACTCACCTCACGCACAGTGGGACCTGGCAGGTGAGTATGCGGGGGTGGTCCTCGGGGGGGGGGGGGAGTACGGGGGCCATGGTGGCCTGGCCCGCGATCGGGGCCCACTGATCTGCGGGTGGGCTTGTTCCGTGGGGGTGGACCTCTTTCCTCCGCACCTGGCCCTTGCAGAGCTCCGCCATATTGCCTGGGGGCCAGCACGGAGAAGAGAACCTCCGCGCATGCGTGGAAATACGCCGGCTGATCCACGCATGTGCGAGATCACGCCAGCTGTTCCGCGCATGTGCAAACTCCCCAATGTCTTGGTGAACTCTAATGGAGTGTCCTTCCCATTGGCAGTTTCTGTTTTGTCTGGCCCAGCACAGGATTGTTTCCCTGTCTTGGTACCGGTGAAGTTTAGCTATAACTGCCCTCAGTTGATACCCGGCCTTGGGTTTCGGGCGCAGCGACCGATGTGCTCTGTCCATTTCTGGTGGGTTGAGGAAGGTTTTCCTCCCCACTAAGTTGCCCAGCACCTTGGCCATATATGCCATGGGGTCTCTGCCCCCGATCCCCTCTGGTAGGCCCACAATCCTGACATTTTGATTTCTCGAGCGGTTCTCCTGATCGTCCACTCTGCCCTTCAGGCTCCCCTGCGTTGTAACCAGCTTCGCCATCTCCTTCTCCAGTGCCGTTATCCGGTTGCTCTTGTCGGTCACCGCCTTTTCCAGCTCCTTAATGGTCGCCTCTTAGGCTTCCAGTTTTTTCTCTGCTCTGCCAGGGTGAGCTACACCTCCGCCAGGGCCTTGGCCACTGCTGCCTTCACTGCAGCCTCCATATCTGCTCTAACCTCCGCCTGGTGGTCCCTCAGCACCTCAGCGAAAGAGACCATCCAATTTCCCCCCCTGGCACAGAGGGAATTTGCTCCTGTTTGTCCTGTTATTTTTGTTGCGGCGAAATGTCCGCTCCGCCGCCTCGTGCGCAGGTCGGCTCGTCTGACTGAGTTCGCCCCCCAGCCTCTTCTGCTCCTGGTGTCCGTTCTGTTCTAATTTGGCTCCCTTCTGGCATTTGTTTTCTTTTAATTTAAAAAAAAAGACACAAAGATTTCCAAACAAATTCAAATTTGCAGGAGAGGAGAAAAAAGTTTTATCCCTCCGTGGTCTTCGTGTCCTCCGACTTTCATGTTGCTTCTTGGGGAACAAAGTCGCGATCCCCACTCCTCCACGTGCAGCCGCTCCACTGTACTCACTGGGACCAGACTCTCCTCTCTCGCCCTTTTACCTCTCCAGCTCCGTGGAACGGAGTTTTGAAGCTTGGGCTGGGCGAGGGAGGTAGGGCCAACTTCGGGGACATTTACGTTTAAAAAAAAACCCAGAGCCCCTGAAAAAGGCCCCGATTTCACGGACTGGCTGGAGCATCTTTAATGCTGCCGCTCCGTTTACAAACGACACTGGAAGTGACAATTTATACTCTGAGGAAGAAAGAGACAGGAGCATAGGAATTAGGAGCATAAGCAGGCAATTCGGCCCCTCGAGCCTGCTCCGCCATTCAATCAGATCATGGCTGATCTCTTCCTGGTCTCACATCCACCTCCCCACCTGTTCCCCAAATCCCTTAAAACTAATCATAAATATACCTATCACGTTATTGAAACTATTCAATGATTCAGACTCCACCGCACTATGAGGCAGCGAGTTCCACAAATTCACCACCGTCTGCGAGAAGTAGTTCCTCCTCGTCTCAGTTTTAAATCTACCGCCTCTCAACCTATATCTGTCACCTCTTGTTCTAGTTTGCCCTACATGGGGGAAACATTTGGTCTGCATTTACTTTATCAATCCCTTTTAGTATTTTATATACCTCGATCAGATCCCCTCTCATCCTTCTGAACTTCAGCGAGTATAAGCCCAACCTGTTTAATCTCTCCTCAGACGTCAATCCCTTCACCCCCTGGAATCAATCTGGTGAGCCCCCTCTGAACTGCCTCCAATGCCTCCACATCCTTCCTCAAATATGGAGACCGAAACTGGACACAATACTCCAGATGAGGTCTCACCTACACCCTATAGAATTGCAACAACACTTCTCTACTTTTATCCTCACTGTGGGATATTCACTTCAAACCTGGCTGGTGAGACCCATCAGAAGCCTGACAAATGCAGCCCGACAGTACCATATTCAATGCCATACAACCACTAGCGGTGTGATCAGATAAACCATCAGCTTCCATCAGCTTGCTCCAGAGTAGTCATGGTCTGATGCACTCAGCATTTTACAGCTGCAAGATTTAGACTGGCATGATTTAAGAACACTAACCATTTGTCCTTTGCTGAAGGATCTTCTGTGTATCTGAATTGAGTGTCACAGGAATGAAAGGTAATTCTAACCCACAATCTGGTGTCAAGCTTATTACTAAGGGGAAAATCACAAATCCTCTTCAGATGATACTGAGGAGCAGGAGGAAGATGAAGAGGAGGAAGGAATCAGCTGTTCACACTGCTGACTGGGAAGGCAGCCATTCCTTTATTAATGCACGGTTCACTTGGGTGGCAACAGTGCAACCGTATTATAAGCACGCGCAATGGACACTCGCATGCAACCCGTCACTATTCATTTAAGAATATCATCACAGTGACCTGTAACATCAAGCCACTCATGCTTGAGGTGGACTCACCCATTCTCTTTGCAATCATGGTCAGTGCACTTGGCAGGTTTGTCAGTGCGTCACACATCTGCTCAATTATCTCCTTTTCATTAAAGACCCCTGAGGTGGAGCATCGGTGTCCAGTTTACCAGGTACATAAGAACGTAAGGTCATAGACTGGTGCAGGAATAGGTCATTCAGCCTCTGGAGTCTTCTTTACCAGCCAACAAGGTCAAGGCTGATCTGACAAGGCCTTGACTCCACTATCCTGCCTGTCCCTATAACCCTCTTGACTCCCTTGTTCATCAAAAAAATCTCTCCAGCTCAGCCTTTCATATCAGAACATAACTAGAAGCAGTCATTGGCAATTCAGCCCCTCGAACCCGCTCCGCCATTTAATACAATCATGGCCGATCTCATCTCGGCCTCAACTCCACTTTCCTACCCAGCCCCCATAAACCTTCATCCCTCTACTAATAAAAAAAATCTATCGATCTCTTCTTTCAATTTTTCATGTTCCGCCATCCACTGCACTCTGGGGTAGAGAATTCCACAGATTCATGACCCTCTGAGTGAGGTAATTCCTCCTCTTTTGTTTTAAATCTGCCACCCCTTCGCCTAAAGCTATGGCCTCTTATCTAGAATGTTCAACAAGGGGAAACATCCGCTTTACGTCAATCCTTTTTGGCATCCTCATAGACCCCAATTAGATCTCCTCTCATTTTTTTAAACTCCAGCGAGTATAGTCCTAAACTGCCCACTGACTCTTCATAAGACAAGTCCTTCATCCCTGGAATCAATCTGGTGAACCTTCTCTGAACCACCTCTAATGCATTTACGTCCTTCCTCAGGTAAGGGGACAAAAACTGTGTGCAGTACTCCAGATGCAGTCTCACCAATGCACTATACAACCACACTTCCCTATCCCATGAGCAATGAATGCCAAACTTCCATTTGCCTTCCTTATTACCTGCTGCACCTACATACTAACTTTTTGCGATTCATGCACGAGGACACCCAGATCCCTCTGCGCCGAAGCATTTTGAAGTTTCTCTCCATTGAGATAACAAGTTGCCTTTTTATTCCTCCGACCATAATGGATAACCTCACATTATCCACGTTAAACTCCATCTACCAAATTTTGGCTCACTCACCGAATCTGCCCATATGCAGTTGTAAATTTCTTATTCCCTCACTGCAACTTACTATCCCACCTATTTTAGTGTCATTTGCAAATTTAGCTACAATACGTTCTACTCCCATATCCAAGTCGTTAATTTAGATTGTAAATAGTTTGGGCCCGAGGACTGAACCCTGTAGCATACCACTATCTTGCCATCCAGAAATTCTGTTGCTTTGCCAATCCTCTCTCCAAGCTAATATTTTACGTGCAACTCGTAAGATCTTACCTAGTGTATTAACCTTTTGTGCGGCACCTTATCAAATGCTTTCTGGAGTTTCAGATACGCTACATCTACAGGACCCCCATTATCCACTTGGCTCAATACATCGTTGAAGAACTCTGGCAAGTTTATGTACAAAGACCCAGCGTTCACTGATCTCTGGGGAAGAGAATTCCAAACACAAACAACCCTCTCTTTTTAAATGGGAAACCCCTCCGTTTTCCAAATGATACTCCATCTGTCAAATTCTTGCCCACTTAGTTTACCAACCAATCTTTCTAGTTTACCAATCTTTATCCCTCTGCAGGCTCTTTGCATCCTCCCCACAACTTGCTCTCCCACCATTTATGTATCATTCGCAAATTTGTCTCCAGTACAGTCAGTCCTTTCACCCAAGTCACAAATATAGGTTGTAAATAGTTGAGGCTCTAGTCACAGTTTGTCATCCAGAAAATAGTACTTTTATCCCGCCTCTTTCTTTCCTATTAGCTCGCCAGTTCTCTATCAACGCTATATATCACCCCCAAAACCTTATGGGCGCAATTCTCCGCACTCACGACGGTGCGGAGAATAGCGGGGGTGTAAATTTTTACGGCCACGCTAGTCCGACGCCCTCCCGCTATTCTCCCCCCCCCCCCACGCCCAACTCCCGACACGAATCGCTGCCGCCGTTTTTTTACGGCCAGCAGCGATTCTCAGCTGGCCGATGGGCCGAATTCCAAGCCCTTTACAGCCGTTTTTACGAACGGCAAACACACCCGGTCTGGCCGTTCGTAAAAACGGCCGTAAAGTCCCGATCTTGGCAACCATGGCACCGATTGGCACGCAGTACCACGGCCGTGCCAAGGGTGCCATGGGCCCGCGATCGGTGGGCACCGATCGCGGGCAGCGGGTCTGATTCCCGCGCACTCTTTGTCCTTCCGCCGCCCCGCTGTATCACTTTGCGGGGCGGCTGAGGGGCATCCCGGCCCGCGCATGCGCAGGTTTCGCGCAAATGCGCGATGACGTCATCCGCGCATGCGCGGGTTGGAGTCTTCCAATCCGCGCATGCGCGGCTGACGTCATGTGACGCGTCAGCCGACGCAAACTCTGGCAAGCGGGCTTAACGAAATTCGTTAAGCCCGCGATGCCGGAGTTCACGGCCGCGGCATGCTAGCCCCGACCGGGGACCAGAATCGGGGAGGGGGAGGCTGGCGTCAAACCCGCCCGGATTTGATGCCAGCCTTACGATTTCTCCCTGTCTGGGAGAATCACGCCCAATGTTCTTGTCTTATGTGGTGACATAGAAATTAAATGAAAATCGCTTATTGTCATAAGTAGGCTTCAAATGAAGTTACTGTGAAAATCCCTTAGTTGCCACAGTCCGGCGCCTGTTCGGGGAGGCTGGTACGGGAATTGAACTGTGCTGCTGGCCTGCCTTGGTCTGCTTTAAAAGCCAGCGATTTAGCCCAGTGAGCTAAACCAGCCCCGAGAATCATAGCAAATAGGATCAGCAGGAGGCAATTCGGCCCTTTGAAGCTACTTTGCCATTCATTATGATCATGGCTGATCATCCAACTCAATAGTCGCGTCGACATTTAACTTCTTCTTGAAAATTCTGTCCTTAACTGCTTCTAGTGGGAATGCATTCTGCAGGCTCACCACTTTCTGGGTGAAGAAAATTCTTCTCATCCCTTTCCTAAATGGTCTATCCCATATCCTAAGACGGTGACCCCTGGACACCCTCACCATTGGGAACATCCTTCTTGCATCTACCCTGTCTACCTTTTATGTGGCACCTTATTGAATGCCTTTTGGAAATCCAAATACACTACATCGACTGGAGAAGTACATCCCTTGTCCTCAATGGACGAAAATCTGATTAAACTCACAAAGGGTGTGGTATTTTCAAATCTGGATGGAAACAGTGGATTTTGGCAGCTGCCTCTTGGTGATGAGTTAAAGCTGCTGACAACGTTTACTACCCGCTCTGGCAGATTTGGCTTTTACCGCCTGTGATGAACCATCAATTGGACACAAGACGAAGATGTGATCCAAACAAAAGGAGAATCTGTGCTGTAAGCTGTAAGCTCTGTGCTTCTGAAAGGCTGCATCCCGAATGAGCGGGAAAACTGATGCCCTCTGTCTTTATAGTGAGTGTGCTCTAACTGGTGATTGGCTGCGGTGTTATGCATGTTGATTGGTCCTACTGTATGTCCATCAGTGTGTGTGTCTGCACCATGATATACTGGTGTATATTATGACATCCCCTCCTTTTTGAAAAACAAATTGTATGTTTGTGGCAATACATAGTGTGTGTTGATAATGTTACGAACTACATGTGGGGTGCGAAGACATATTTACAGGACTATGTACAGGAAAACTAAGCTATATACAAGGGAAGGTGCCTGGTGCAGAGAACTAGTATGCAACAAGAGAAATGAGAACAACACTATATACAAACTAAGAAAACGATCAAACAAGGCAGGGAAACCACTCAGAGAGTCCATAAATTTGTAAAGTTCATAAATTCAGTCTCTGAGGTGGGCGATGAATTCTGGTTGACCACCTCAAGGCTGGGTTGAGAGCCGCCAGTTCAGGAGCGGGCTGGACTGCATCACAGTCGGGAAGAGGCAGAGTGACAGGAAGCTCTGTCCGTGGCAGGGTCAGCAGGAGAGCGAGGCAACACCGGAGGATCACGTGGCGAGCCTGGAACGAGGGGAAGGGCACGTCGATTGCGGCCCAGAATGGAGCCATCTGGTAGCCGAACCAGGAACCAGCCACCTGCCTAAGGACAACATCGGTTGCAGATCAGCCACCATCCGGGAGATGGACGTGAACATTGTCGTCTGGAGTGAGAGCGGGGAGATCAGCAGTACGGGAATCATGAGTCGCCTTGTGCTGCGCACGGGACATCTGCATGTTGCGAAGAACTGGAACATGGTCGAGATTTGGTACATGGGTGGATGACACCGCCGTTCTGAGGGTGTGATTCGTTAACAGCTGTGCGGGCGACAGGCCAGTGGACAGCGGGGCAGAGCGATAGGCCAGCAAGCAAGATAGAAGTCATACCCAGCATCGGCAGCCTTGCATAGGAGCCTCTTGACTATGTGAAATCCCTTCTCTGCTTTGCCGTTGGACTGAGGGTACAGGGTACTGGACGCCACATGGGCGAAATTGTACTGCCGGGCGAAGCTGGCCTATTCCTGGCTGGTGAAGCCGGGGCCATTGTCGGACATCACCATGAGCAGGATGCCGTGCTGAGCCAATGTTTCTTTGCACGCCCGAATGACTGCGGACAAAGTGAGGTCATGCAATCTTATCACCTCCGGGTAGTTTGAAAAGTAGTCCATGATCAGGACATAGTCTCTACCCAATGCGTGGAACAGGTCGATGCCCACCTTGGTCCAAGGCGACGTGACCAACTCATGGGGCTGCAGAGGTTAGGGATGAACTTCCCTAAAAAATTCACCATCCCCAAGAACCGGAGGACCGTCTTCTTGTTTTCTGGCATTCTCATAGCTGTGATGGCAGCTACCTTGTCCGCACCCAGCCGCTCACCCAAATGGGAGATGTGGTCCCCTAGGAATTTGATATCTGTCTGACCGAAAGAGCATTTGACTCTGTTGAGGAGGAGGCCATGTTCGTGTATGCGTCTGAAGACGCGCTGGAGGCGATTAACGTGCTCCTGTGGGGTGGTGGACCAGATGATTATGCCATCGACATAGACGCGAACACCTTCAATCCCTTCCATCATTTGTTCCATGATCCTATGAAACACCTCGGACGCCGAGATGAACCCAAACGGCATTCTGTTGTAGCAATATCTTCCAAAGGGAGTATTGAACGTGCAGAGTTTCCTGCTAGAATCCTGTTGTAGCAGTATCTTCCAAAGGGAGTACTGAACGTGCATAGCTTTCTGCTAGATTCATCCAGCTGGATTTGCCCAGAATCCTTTTGAGGCGTCAAGTTTGGTAAAGAGCTTGGCATGAGCCATTTCACATGTGAGTTCTTCGCACTTGGGAATTGGATAGTGCTCCCTCATGATATTGCGATTAAGATCCTTGGGATCGATACAAATTCTCAATTCGCCGGAAGGCTTCTTTACACATACCATGGAACTGACCCAGTCGGTTGGTTCTGTGACCCTGGAGATCACTCCTTGGTCCTTGAGGTCTTGCAGCTGCTGCTTGAGGTGGTCCTTAAGGGCCGCTGGGACCCTGCGAGGTGCGTATACCACAGGCGTGGCGTTTGGCTTTAATAGAATCTTGTAGGTATACGGGAGCGTGCCCATGCCCTCGAAGACGTTGTGGTACTGGTTGATAATGGCGTTGAGTTGCGCCCTGAAGTCGGTGTCTTGTCAGGCAGACGCATCAACAGGAGAGAGAGAGTGAACCCTCTGCACTAGGTTCAACAGCTTGCATGCCTGCGCGCCAAGCAAGGAGGCTTTCGAGGAACCTACGATTTCAAACGTGGCTTTGTGTGACCGATGCGTCACCTCCAGTTGGCATGAGCCGCTGGCAGCAATGGCATTTCCATTGTAATCTAGTAATTGGCATGCAGATGGCAGGGTGGCTGGTTTGACACGAAGGCTTTGGAGGTCAGACTGCGCATTGAGATTGGCGGAGGCACCGGTGTCCAGGCGGAATCGTATTTGGGACCGGTTGACCGTAAGGGTGGCACACCACTCATCATCCGGATCGATGCTGTGTATCGGAATAGGCTTGGTGCTGTGCTGTGGAGACATCCTGCTCTTTGTTATGATGCCGACTTGAAAAGGCACCTTCGGGTCGTCGGTGTCAAAATCAGGGGGCAGGTCTGGATCAGGCTCGGTGACTATAAGACCATAAGACCATAAGATATAGGAGTGGAAGTAAGGCCATTCGGCCCATCGAGTCCACTCCGCCATTCAATCATGGCTGATGGGCATTTCAACTCCACCTACCAGCATTCTCCCCGTAGCCCTTAATTCCTCGCGACATCAAGAATTTATCTATCTCTGCCTTGAAGCCATTTAGCGTCCCGGCCTCCACTGCACTCCGCAGCAATGAATTCCACAGACTGTGGTCTGAATGGGCCGGACATCCCTGCGAGGCTGGGCTGGAGCGACGAAAGCCAGCAGGCTGAGTTGATCTGCATAAGGCAGCATAGTGGGCAAGTTTGCCACATTGCAAACATCTTGGCAGGACACCGCCGCTTTATATGGGTGGAGCCCCAGTTGCCGCATGCTGTTGCGTCAGTGCGTTTGTTGCGCCACCGCGCATGCGTAGTGCGAGGCTGTAGACTGGTGGAAGGCAGATCACTTGCAGGTATGTCTTAGAAGTTCTAACATCCCTCAACTACTGGTACCATGATGTGTTGGGTGCTCTGGATCCGTGGAACACATAAAGGCTACCAACACTTAAAATAGTAGAACACTATTTTATTAAACTATAAACTGCTGAACATACTCTTACTGTGGGTTAACACGATGTTAGATTAACTAAAGACCTGTGCCTGTCCTAACCAGTCTAATCACTCAGCACGTGGTGAGGATCTGTGCTGCAAGCTGTAAGCTCTGTACTTCTGAGAGGCTGCATCCCGAATGAGCGGGAAAACTGATGCGCTTTGTCTTTATAGTGAGTGTGCTCTAACCGATGATTGACTGCGGTGTTATGCCCGTTGATTGGTCCTACTGTATGTCCATCAGTGTGTGTGCCTGCACCATGATATACTGGTGTATATTATGACACGTACAGTGAAAGCTTTCCTAAAAAAGGATGAAGACTTCCCCACAGCACTGCTCACATTTACAATGGGGCCTGTTCCCATCCGAACTCCTGATGGGCAGGAAGCTCCACACACAACTTCCGATTCTGCCGATAAAAACTCATATCAGAGCTGCCAACCAAGGATTCCCAGGACATCCAAGTAAGAGGGACTTGCAGATAGAAGCAAGCTGCTACAGACGGTACAATAACAGACATTTGCCACAGTTACAGAAAGGTGACAAGGTCTGTTTAAGAGACCTTGAGAGAGAACGTATCATCATTAGCAGGAACAAGGACGAACCTAGCTCCAATTGGTTGGCACCGCAGAGGGCAGAGTCAGGAGGAACAGGAGGAGTATCTGCCGCAACCCTAGCCTGGCCCATCCCCATATTCAGGAGCATACGCAGATGCCAGAAAAACCTCCAACATACAGGCCGTAATAGCAGCGGCTAAGCCTACCACTCTGTCCACAGTAGTGTGAGTGAGATATGTGTTATGTTCAGGAGGGGGTTTGATTCAAACAGCCCTGATGTCTCCCCTCACCACCTCTCCCTTTATAAGAGGCACCAACCCTTCACTTTTGCAGTGATCCAACCCCTTAATAATAACCCCACGGCAAACCTAAGATAGAGTAAAATCAGAGGGTTAGATTATTTTACACACTCAAAACACAGGAAGAGAGTTTGAAATGTTCCCCCACCCTCACCCTGCCTAACTCCAGCCAACAGTTTTTGCTGCCATATGATAAAAGGGGGATAGGGGAGGGAAAGAGTTACAGCACAAAAACACACAGACAAAATAATAGTTATTGTTTCACCTGAGTCCAGAATCCAAAGTCCAATGGTGTATTCCTTCAGAGCATTGAGTAGGCTGAAGCTGATATCGGGTCATGCATTTTTCTAGCAGCACTGACTTCTATGATGGGAGAAACACGTAGAGAATCTTGTAGTAGATGGGACAGAAATTCAGGCGCTCCAGAAGAAGCGGTGTTAGATGAGGGCCAGGCAATTTAAACCTGGACAGAGCTCTGGTTCTGCTGCTGTTCCATTGATGCAAGATGGCAGACAACCTCCTTCAGCTTCACAAGGCAATATTACAGGTTCTAGTAGTGTGGCCGCGGGGGGGGAGGGGGGGGGGGGGTGGGGGGGGGGGGGAGAGAGTGGGCTGCGGCTGGGTTTGGGGGTTACGATGGGGGTACAGCTGAAGGTGTTGGTCATGTGACATAACTCTTGATTCTTTCCTTAGTTTGGACAAAGGATGTATATTCCTGGGCTGGGTTCCTGAGATGGTTAATGTTTCATCCATTAATAGGTTTACCAGAGGTTACAGTGTCCTTTGTCCTTGCAGACATCATCTCCACTGGCCAGGGCTTTGACTCAAAAATATAAAGGGATCTTCGTGCATGGGGCTGGCATGGTGGCAAATTGGTTAGCACTGAGCTCCAGGAACCCGGGTTCAATTCCGGCCTCGGGTGACTGTGTAGTGTTTGCACTTCCTCCCCCGCGTCTGCGTGGGTTTCCTCCGGGTGCTCCGGTTTCCTCCCATAGTCAAATGATGTGCAGGTTAGGGGGATCGGCCATGCTAAATTGCTCCACAGTGTCCAAAAATATTATGTGGTGTTACAGGATTATGGGAATAGGGTGGAGGTGTGGGCTTAAGTAGGATGCTCTTTCCAAGGTGCAGGTGCAGACTCGATGGGCTGAATGGTCTCCTTTAGCACTGTAAATTCTATGATTCTACAATTTCCTTGGAATATGATTTCTGCAGTCACAGGGGCCATTAATGTATCTTTAAAGATAATGAGGTTGCTATGGTTTTCTGAAGGCTCGAGATTCCTTTTGTGTGAGTCATAGTCAGTCATGGCTTCAGTTGGTATAAAGCCGCTGTCCGTTTTATTAAAAATTTAACATACTTTTATGAAGTTGCCAGGATGACAGAGATATGCACATATATTCTTTCACGTCTTTTTGGCCTAACATATGGGAGCGTGATAAAACCTTCAGAACACCTAAACCTTTACATTCAAGGGCTTGAAGGGGGTGTCAATTACAAAGGGGTCACGATTTCAAGGTGAGAGGGGAAAAGTTTAAGGGAGATGTGCATGGAAAGTTTTTTACGCAGAGGGTGGTGGGTGCCTGGAACTCTTTGCCAGCGGAGGTGGTAGAGGCGGGCACGATAGCATCATTTAAGATGCATCTAGACAGATATATGAACGGGCGGGGAACAGAGGGAAGTAGATCCTTGGAAAATAGGCGACAGGTTTAGATAAAGGATCTGGATCGGCGCAGGCTGGGAGGGCCGAAGGGCCTGTTCCTTGTTCTTTGTAAATAGGGTAGAGACAATGTAGCAATGACAATGCAAATGTATGATAGTAATAACTATGTAAGACGTCAGATAAATTATAATCATTTATAATACATTAATTAAAGACGGGGGAAGGTGTAGTATAAGGGTCTGGCACATATAGGGTTAACGTAGGGCTGCATACAGTACCGTCCATACAATGTTATAAGAGAGCACATGGCCTGCACCCAGGGTCAGTTGAGTGTTGGACGGAGTGTGTGTGTACCAGCAGCATGGGGACAGTGCCGAGTTTGTACCCTGTTACTGAATTTTTGTAAATAGTTCTTAAGAGTCAGTAACAACTGAAACACTCACGGTTTACCTGCATAAGGCTACAAAGACTTCTTCAAGCCCACCAAACACTCCGTGACACTGCTATCTCTAGCCATACTTTTTTTGCAGCTGCAGAATTCTTCCTCCCATTGCTGGGGAAAAATGTCTCTCTGTGGCTATACACCAGGCAATTTAAATTGAGCAGGTTGACTCCATTTGGTTAAGGTATTGTCCTGGGGGATGAACCAGGGAACGGCAATTCGCTAAGCATCTATTGAGTTGAAAAAGGCACAAAGCGTGGACATGTGCCTTCGGTCTGCAAAGGATAGGACTCTATGTGAAAATATGTGGCTTCCAGCAAGCGTAAGCCACACTGTGAGATGACTAATAATCTTAAATTGGTTTTCAGTATAATCCTTAGCACACTCAGGATTGTTTAGCAGGTGTTGTTCGATCGTGGAATCACATCTAATGTTGGACGCTGGGGCGATTTACTGGCCTTGTTGCGTGCTTGGTGTCGGCCCCTGGAGAAGCCTTTCGTGAGATTTGCGATGTTCGAAACACCTCGCGAGATTCAACAAAAGGTCGCGAGACGTCGCGATCTGGACCCCACCCACATGGGCCTGAGAAAAATCTGCATATTTAAGTAATCCATTAGGCTCATTTAAATTTGCATTTCTGGGATTCTTCCCACAGCCGGAACCTAACGGCCGCGCCTGGGAGATCTCGCCAGGGTGCCATGTAGCACTGATTTCCACAAATGTGGACCAGTGGTAATGGCACACAGATGGGGGGTGGGGGCTCTGAAGCCATTAGAGATTCCCGGGTGGTCGGGGACAGGACAGGGTGGCACTGTGGAACTCCCTCTGCACATGGGCACCTTGGCACTGCCAGCCTGGCACCCTGGCAATGCCACCCAGTAACCCTGGCAGTGCAAGGGTGGCACTGCCAGGCTGGAAGGGACACTGACACAGTGCTATGCTGGCAGTGCCAAGGTACCTGGGTGCCAGGTTGGCACTGCCAGGGATTGGGCTTGGGGGGGCCTTAACAGGTGGAGGAGATGTTCCTGGGGGTCTCCCTGAGGTCAGTGGGTGGGGGGGGGGGTCGGAAACAAGGTGCGGGGGGCTAAAAGGTGGGGTAGATCGGGTCAGAAAATGGTGGCCTGATCTGCTAGGGACCTTTCCTGCTAAGCTTGCCAGCAGGAAATAACTTAGGCATGGCTTTAAAACTCCCCCGAGGCCAAAAAAAAAGGCAAAGTGACGTTAAATAACTAGATGTTTTTTGGCACTGCGCCCACTATGTTTTGAGTTTTGCAAGCAAAGAATTTGAATTTGAACAAAGTTGGGCAGTCAACTGCTCCATGCTCCACCGCCCAACCAATCTCTTCTCATGCAGTGTAAATTGTTGTTCCCCCGTTGCTGTTGGTAATTTCTTGCGAGTTTCTTTTTTTTTCAAGCAATGCTCAAGCTCTGTACTCCCAAAAGATTTATGCATGTGGTGCTGGTTTTGTTCCCAATATTGCCGAGCCACAATTTTTCCAAGGAGTTTCTACCCACAATCTAGCACTTGTTGCTTATTCTTACTCCTTTCAAAAGATGCATAAACTCCGAATCAAAATCACGCCCAAACATTTGTGACCCTAAGCCTGGCTACAATGAAACAATTGGTCATTTGTAATAAAGAACTTCTAACTGTATTTAAAATGGTGTTTGACCTGAGAGGGGGTTTGCTTGAGTGGAGATAAAGGATAGCAGTTAGGAGTTAGCGTTTCATTTCATTTCACCTTTCGAAAAATCTCAAAGCACTCCAAGTTCAATAAATTACTTTAAAATGCAACAATATTGGAGTTAATTATGACTTTGTACTATATTTATTCAGCTGCGTGATGAATGTATGAATTTATGATATATTTAGCATATGTAGTTGGTGCAGTGTGTAAAAATGTGCGTTAGTGTGTATCTGTCTGCTGCAGTCCTGGTATAAAAAAGAAACACTTTGCCTACAAAGGAGATAATTGAAGCATCTTAAAAGTAAAATAACAATTTTTTCCAGCCATGGATATTGTTGACCTGAAGTTGGGCTAATGGAATTTTGTTTATATAAAGAAGGTTCCCCGGGAAGTAGATAATTGGAGACATTATGTTGAGCTTTAGTAAGATTATGTAGTTAATGGTTGGAGTCAGGGGCTGAGGCAGTCAGGTATTGAGTTTCAGTTTCAGAGTTCAGTTAAAGATTGGGATGTGAAGAGATCAGCAGCTTCTCTCAAAACATTTTAGATTTTGCCTGTGAAAAAGACAGCAATTTCTCAAAAGGCTGGCAGGTTAAACAATAGTCTGACTCAGACAAGAAGCTGCAGGCTGTTTCCTGACTAGAATTCTCTCTCTCTCCAATCAGTCTTTTAAGAGGAGCTCTATTCAGGTAACTCTGTGTTTGCTAACTGTATTAAAGTGGTGTTTGACCAGAGATGGGTTTTGCTTGAGTGGAGGTAAAAGATAGCAGTTCGGAGTTAGTGTTTCATTTCATTGTTCAGCATTGTTTAACAGGCATGCTATTTTCTTGCATGCTGTTAAAGTTATTTTAATCCTGTGTTGGTGATAAAGTTTGCTTTAGTGTACTATATCCCTCTTTGTGCGCGGAGCAAGGTATCCTTTCCTCACAGTCTTACAAATTGGAGGTTCTGTTCAGTAACCTAGCAACAGTTGGGGTCTCGGATGGCAGTAGCTGGCTGTTCTACATTTCTTTTACATCACACAGTTCACGCACCAGGGAAGAGATGATTGATCGGTTAATTGATTGTTAAAGGCGTTGTTCCAGAGAAGAATTTTGGGCAGAACACTTGGAAAATCCACCACCCTTTTGTGGAATCTTTAACATCCGCTTGTGGAATCTCCTCTCTCTATTCTTTTTCTTTAAAAGAGTTTGGTTTTGATCATTGCAGAGGATTCAGCAAATTGTAGCCAATCTGTGAAATTTAATGGCATCCCTTCAATGTGTTTGACAGGCAAAATTATTACAAAGCTTTTATTCTTTTCGAGATGAGAAACAGCATGGAACATTTATGCACTTTGTCCAACCAGTACGTGTATATATCAAACACTCTCAGGTAAAGTAGCTCAGGATCAATTGCAGGTTAAATCACCCGATGCTTTGCCTCAGACTTAGCACTATACTTAGGAAAGGCGTCGGTGTAACATTTCCAGCTCTGTATCCTTTTGTTTTCCCGAGTTAGACTGTTGGAGTGCTGAGTTATTGACAGTCTTGTGCTGTGGATGTGTGCCTGCCAGACACTGAGTGAGGGCTGGCCAAAATCCTGTCACTTAACAGACAATCAACAGCAGAACACCATCTAGCCTGGAAGTGCTGTCACAAAACCTTGCATGTTACCTTTAAGTGAGGGAGAAAAAGACTGCAGTGGCACAGTTGAGGGTAAGCCATTTACACGGCCAACATTTGCTAATGCTCAATATTGCAGTCGCGACATAACCTCATCCAAATTGCATTTGTTTTCTCAGCATCTCCAATCAATGCCAAGTACATTTCTGTATCTAACGCATTGACAAAGGGTCATCTGGACTTGCAACGTTAGCTCTTTTCTCTCCCTACAGATGCTGCCAGACCTGCTGAGATTTTCCAGCATTTTCTTTTTGGATTCACATATCTGTATCTAATGCTTTGACAAACTTTATCATGGTTGGGCAGTCAATGCCCATTTCTTTGGACTTTGTCTGGTGCTGCGCTGGGCAAACAGCTGTCACCAGTAGAAGGATGCCTTCGTACGAATGGGATATGGCGCACGACTCATAGATCGACAGTTCCATTGCGCCACAGCGAAAAACTGCACCAACCTCCTCAGAAGACAAACACGGGACACAACCAACAGAGTACCCTTTGTCGTCCAGTACTTAGCCGGAGTGGAGAAATTACGACATCTTCTTTGCAGCCTTCAACACGTCATCGATGAGGACGAACATCTTGCCAACGTCATCCCCCAACCCTACTACTTGCCTTCAGACAACCGCGCAACCTCAAACAGACCACTGTTTGCAGCAAACTACCCAGCCTTCAGAACAGCGACCATGACACCAAACAACCCGGCCAAGGCAATCTCTGCAAGACATGCCAGATCATCGACATGGGTACCACCAATAAATGTGAGAACACCACCCACCAGGTATGTGGTACATACTTGTGCGACTCGGCTAATGTTGTCTACCTCATACGCTGCAGGAAAGGATGTTCCGAAGCGTGGTACATTGGTGAGATAATGCAGACACTGTGACAACAGATGGACGAACATTGCGCAACAATCAGCAGGCAGGAATGTTCCCTTCCAATCGGGGAATACTTCAGCAGTCGAGGGCATTGATCTTCAGGTAAGCGTTCTCCAAGGCGGCCTTCAGGACGCGCGACAACGCAGAATCGCCGAGCAGACACTTATAGCCACGTTCCGCACACATGAGTGCGGCCTCAAATGGGACCTTGTATTCATATCGCATTACATTCCCCCCCCCCACCATCTGGCCTGGGCTTGCAAAATCCTACCAACTGTCCTGGCTTGAGACAATTCACACCTCTTTAACCTGTGATTAGCCCTCTCTCCAGTTGCTCCGTCTGGACTTGTAAAGAACTTAATTACCTGCAAAGACTCGCATTCAAAGTATCATCTTGCATCTTTGACTTTGTTTATATATGTTTCTGGAACCCATCTCTTCATTCACCTGAGGAAGGAGCTGTGCTCCAAAAGCTAGTGATTCGAAACAAACCTGTTGGACTTTAACCGGGTGTTGCAAGGCTTCTTACTGTGCTCACCCGAGTCCAACGCCGGCATCTCCACATCGTGACCAGTAGAAGGGGTTACAAGCAAATTTCCTGGGATTGAATTCATTGAGGTATGTTTGTACCTTTCTGGTGTAAGTAGATTGTAGATACTAAGTACATTGCTGATTGCCCTTACTACAGCCATGACACACAAGGTTTCTTTAGCACCGTCAAGATCACCTATGACCCAAGCAGCCATGGACAACCCACTGCTGGCCAAGAACGGAGAGGCGCTCATCAAGAACGAAAAGGCAGTCAGTGTCCGCTGGAAGGAACACTTCAAAGAGTTCCTGAAACAGAGATTCTATCTTCAATATGAGTGTCTTTGACTCCATCCCACAGCATGCTACTCACCACCATTTCAGCACATCCCAAACCTAGCACCAGGCTGAAAAGGCCGTCTGACATCTAAAGAGCAAAAATATATCAGGAACAGATGGAATCCCTGAAGAGCACAGAAATATGGTGGAGAAGCACTACTGGCTCGAATACATGAATGAAATGAAATGAAATGAAAATCGCTTATTGTTACAAGTAGGCTTCAATGAAGTTACTGTGAAAAGCCCCTAGTCACCACATTCCGGCGCCTGTTCGGGGAGGCTGGTACGGGAATTGAACCGTGCTGCTGGCCTGCCTTGGTCTGCTTTCAAAGCCAATGATTTAGCCCTGTGCTAAACCGACCCCAGTGACACCATTCACTTATCTGGAAGGAGGAGAATGTGTCAGGAGATCTCAGAGGCGCCATAATAGTGACATCTTCACGAAAGGGGACAAGTCTGACCGCAGTAGCTACAGTGGAACTTCCTTTCTCTCCGCCACAGGGAAGTTATCCCAATCGTTCTCCTTAAACGTCTTCTCTTTGTGGGTAAAGAAGTCCCCCAGAGTCATGATGCAGATTCGACCAGTAAGGGGCACAACGGACATCACTTTCACCGCGCAGTTACTACACGAGAATTGCAGACGGAGTTCAATCCAGACAAATGGGAGGTGGTGCATTTTGCAAGATCAAATTTAGGTGTGAATTATGCAGTAAGTGGCAGAACCCTTAGAAGCATTGGCATACTGGCTCCTCTTCATCAATTCTACGAGTTACATCCTTGAAGAATTTCAATACATTTGTCAAGCATGACTTCCCCTTCATAAAAGCAGGCTGGGAAGAGCCCACACTTGAAGATGGGGGGGGGGGGGGGGGGGAGAGCTGTTTGACAATTTCATCGGGGGGGGGGGGGGGGGGGGGTCTCCTAATTGACCACCTTTGGCCCTGTAATTACGTAAGGATTGTGGGTGAACTCCAGATATTGCTGGCTCAAGCATAGAGCCAGAGGTTCTGGGAACTCACCAAGGTCCTTGGGAGAGCAGAGGCATGCAGGAGACCTGGAAGCTCCAGACGGAAGTAAAAAAAAAGTTTTAAGTTCACATTAGGGTCAGAGGGGAAAGTCCTCCTGGAAGGTCGTTGGGGCTGTGATTGTTACCTTTCCTTCAAATGGTCTATTCTCTGGCCCAGGGAGCCTTACCCCATCCCTTAGTAGGAGTGCCATCTTGATTTAGTTGCCAGTCTCCCCGTGTGGCTGTGGAATTAATCCCGTTGTTGGGAAAATGTACCTTAAAAAGGCCTTAATTAGCGATGTAAAGCTTCTGCCCGCTTTCTTCTTATGTAAACCTACAGATGGGTGAGTTCCATTCAGCGCCCAGTGCTTCTGATGAGGTTTCGATGCAGTCTCTATGTAACTGGTCCTACTGTCAGTAAAGGTCCCTGATGGTGAGACTGTGTGGAGATTTGGTCCACCCGGTGATATTGCCGGCATCTCTCTGCCTCCCCCCACATCTCTCAGGGGTGGCCTTGGCCTTGACCTCTACCAGTGGCCCTCCAGCGCATCAAGCATTCCCCTGCCTTGAATACTTCCCTTCCTGCTGCGGTTCAGACCTTGCAAGCAAGCGAGTGTGGCAATTGTCAATGCCAGCAGAACCACTTTGTGCAAGGGATAACTATGCTCTTTCTGCGATGGGCGCCCTCCACTTTCACGTGCCCTGACAATGGAACTAAATACTCATGCACTGTTCTGTTCATGTTGGGGGCAGGAAAGGAGCAGAGAATCATAGAATTTACAGTGCCATTCGATCCATCGAGGCTGCACTGGCCCTTGGAAAGAGCACCGTACCTCCACCCTATGGGCAGCACGGTAGCACAGTGGGTAGCACTGTTGCTTCACAGCTCCAGGGTTCCAGGTTCGATTCCCAGCTTGGGCCACTGTCTGTGTGGAGTCTGCACGTTCTCCCCGTGTCTGCGTGGGTTTCCTCCGGGTGCTCCGGTTTCCTCCCACAAGTCCCGCTGTTAGGTGAATTAGACAATCTGAATTCTCCCTCTGTGTACCTGAACAGGCGCCGGAATGTGGCAACTAGGGGCTTTTCACAGTAATTTCATTGCAGTGTTAATGTAAGTTAATGACACTAATAATTCCCGTAACAGCCCCCCTGAACAGGCGCCGGAATGTGGCGACTAGGGGCTTTTCACAGTAACTTCATTGAAGCCTACTCGTGACAATGAGCGATTTTCATTTTTTCATTTCAAGATTATTATTAATATCCCCATAACCCAGTAACCCCACCTTAACCTTTTTTTTTGGACCCTAATTGATCACAGCCAATCCACCTAACCTGCACATCTTTGGAGCACCCGGAGGAAACCCACGCAGACACCGGGAGAATGTGCAGACTCCGCATAGACAGTGACCCAAGCCGGGAATCGAACCCAGGTCCCTGGCGCTGTGAAGCAACAGTGCTAACCACTGTGCTACCGTGCTTCCCACTCTCCCCCAAACCCCATTGCAACACGGAATTTTGTCTTTGTAGAAAACTGAATGTAAGAGCCTGAGTTCTTTGCCGCAGTGTGATAAAGGTCAGTGAAATGGCCAAGCTAATGGACGGGCGACCGTGTCATTGCACCGGGACTGTCAGAGGGATAGTTCCAAGCACCAGGATCCACTTTATAACCATGCACCCTTTGCAGCCAGAAATTGAAAATTATTTGAAAATATCCATCCCGATTTCTCCGCCTGGATTAGTGAAAGCGGGAGCACAGACTTTCACAGAGGATGTGTTTCTATAGAAAGAGATTGTTCCTTCATGTGGAAGGCTAAAAAGGACTGCAGTTCAGTCACATCTGATTAAATCCTGTCTGACTGCCTCTCTGCGCTTAATCCCCTCTCCAACATAAACCTATATATAGGTTCAAACAAAAAGCCTGTGGGACAGCATTAACCTATAATTAAGGTTTGCACTGATATTTTCGTTCTTAATGCAAGCATGCTGTACAATTTCACAGTTATCTGTCACTCCATGAAGGAGCAACACATGAGTCAGATACAAGACCATGATTCACTTTATTCACTTGAAATGGAGAAGGGTCGACGTGACATGGAAGCAAATTCGAGAATCTGAACTGATTCCCGGCTAAGTTTGATAACTCTCGGGAAC